>NC_080565.1:1599166-1917500 GCF_030253575.1 Rhododendron vialii | reverse complement strand
GGTGAGATTGAAATTCACAGGCGTATCGGCCGGTTCCCGATACGTATCGGTCCGTAACCGATATTTGGACCGATACGGCCGATACGGCCGATACGTATCGGTGCTGAAAAAAAAAAGAAAAGCAAAAAACAAAAAACTCCTTCCACACAGCTTTTTTCACAGCTTTTTTCACAGCTTTTTTGCAAAAATTTTGGATCTTGTCTTGGAAAATAAGTAAATGTGATAATTAAGCCAATGTTTGGGGTAAAAGTATATTTTTCAAGTTTTATACATGTTGCTGATGATTTTTAAAAATTCACGACCGCGACACCCGATTCCCGCGACGTATCACCGATATGTCCCGATACCGATATACCGCGACCGATACCGCGACGGCGACCGATACCGCGATTTAAAACTATGAGTCCAAAACACAATGGAATTACCATTAAATTTCTCCAACCAACTAGATCGAGCATATCTACCAAAGTCATCCTTCTGGGAACCTCGGCGGTATATCCTCAAATACACTGCACCTTCAATCTCCAAATTAAGGCAAACGCGTTTCCACAATGATCATCCTGTCCTTCTGGTGCTCTGCAACATTGTACTCTACTTCATCCCGTCCCAATCAAATGCCATAGAGCATTCTTGCTTTCTCTTTTGCTCCAAGCCCCATTAGCTCTAAAGCAGGAAGAGGCCCCCTTGTTTTCCTTAAAGCACTTCCGTTTTTTCCCCTCAGAAAGAACTTCAAGCACTTCAAACCACTGAAAGTTATCAAGGAATGTGAATTCGTCTTTGATGGCATCTTTTCGGGAGAGCTGGTTGAGTTGACAGTTTCAGTGAATTTCTCCAGCTGAAGGCTTGAGGGATGCGGCTAACATGAGAGGAAGTGGTTTTTCCTCAGCAGTTGGAACCCATTAGCCGTAGGGCACCACCGTCATGGATGGGAGACAGTTACATGGTGAAGATTTTTTGGGCATTTCTCATGCACAAGATGTTCTCGAAGAGGTGGCGTGGGAGTGGAGGTCTACGGAGAGCGTTTGGTTCTTAAGTGGATTACTAGTGTTAATATTATGGATTCTGCCAAAAAAATCAATTGTTTAGAGACTAACCCCCAGAGTTCCGGGAGCAAATAGCCAACGCCCAGCCTCATTTGATTCAGATGTCGCAGTATGGAACCAGAAACCAGAAACAAGATAAACAAGGTATGCAAAAAAGAATCCTTAAAGCAAATCCAACTCCGGTGTGAGAATTACTCATTGGATTCATCTAGGTAAGAAAGCTCCATCTAATGAAAGTTCTCATACCGATAAGAAACAAGAAGATAGAAAATAAAGCATGCCCATGAACCCAATGTAGAGAATAAGTCTTTAGAAGCAAACAGCTAGACTTAACTTGCATGCCACAACCACTCCTTCTCCCAAAAATCATCTACAGACCACCAGCAGTCCATGTGAGAGGAGAACTATTCAGCATATCATCGAAAGACTAGACTTCGAAACGTTATTCTATTCATGACTGAATCAGCTTAGTAGTCAGACAGATGAAAACTTAATCAGCACACTAACAAGGTTCTAAGTTAGACCCACCGTGATTGGAAATGGATGTAGAACCCCAGAGAAAGTTTGGATTTGAGTTATTCACATAGGTGGTTTACTATCAAACTCAAATCCACAAGTATTGGCTTCTTAAGAACTTCAACAGCCTGGTCAATTATCCTATCGACTATTGAGCAAAGAAAACAAAAACTCCAACTCCAGGTAAGACTCTCTTCATGATTCAGAAACTACAAACCTTCGAAATTATAACTATTATTCAATTTTGCTACACCCCAAAATTAGTTGAATTCTTAAATGATGGCACAACGATTGACTTCATAAAGTAAAGATAGAAATAATAAATAAATAAAAAGTCTCTCCATGTATTCTGAATCATTCATAACCAAAGCAAACTCTGATTCCACAAATCTAAGATCAACAACACCAGCATTATCAATGTGCACCAAGCTAAAATTTGCAATGCAATCTTAAGAAGCGTTTGCCGAACTGCATTTATAAGTTCAATTACAAGAACCCAATTATAAATCCAGTCAAACAATGCAAGAAATTGAAAAGATGAGAACTCACTGGGAATGTCTATAACGTACAAACAGTTGGTGTACTAATGTTAAATCCAAAGTACCTCCAAATAACAGCATAAAAGAAAACACAACTAATCACGACCAACAGAAAAGAATCATGAACGATTTGGAAACCTAAATGCTCCCAGAAAACAATAGGAAAAAAACCTGTGCAATTAGAGTGGTAGACTAAATGAGATCATTGAACTGATAAAAGAAAAGGGTATGCTGAGTTCATACCACAACTTAAGAGGGTTAACTAGAGTAAAACATTAACGCTGTGCAATTAGAGTTGTAGACTAAATGAGGTCATTAAACAGAGAACAATACTGAGTTCATACTACAACTTAAGAGGGTTGAAGTCCGTCAGAGTAGTACACCCCTTAAAGATGCAGTACACATATTCTCTTTTATACAGTGAGTCAAAATGTACTCTCAAACGATATGCGTGGCTACAAGGAAAACAAGGCTAGGACATGTTATTTAAGTATATCACATTAAAAAGTAACAATAAAACTGCAGTTAGCACATATCATCCACACCCTAGCTTCCGTTTCCATCTATAACTCTAGTTCACTTATTTCCATTACTCTATAACTCTAGTTCCCTTACTTCCATTACTGTCTGTAACTCTTGTTTTCTAAACATAGGGAAGAAACATCCCGCCCTAGTGTCTGCATGCATACAACAAATGACAACAGCCTATTATGCAGATTCAACAACAATAATCAAACTGCAGTTAGCACATATCATCCATCTACATGTACCTTTACGATTTTCCTTCCGTGGAGCAAAGGGCACTTCCTGTCTCACCCAAATGTGTTCCGTGCATGAAAATTTCTCCAAACATCTACCACAAAAACTTGAACAAACCAGCATTGTTCCTCACCTTTCTGGATCAAAAGCCTCCAGTCGAGACAAATACAACAGTTCAATCAGCCCGTTCTATTAAGTGACCTCAGAGACAACCACAGTACAATCCTACAAATAAATCCACGAGAAATAAATGCTACGCAGAAATTCTAAATTTTATGCCACCATCAATGGACAGGCTTATTTAGTTTGCTACCAAATCATCAAACCAGATGTCTTAAACAAGTGTAGAAATTATGTTCTTTGCATTAGCTACCATGGTGGAGGTCTTGGCTGGGATTATGGCTCTTCAATGGGCTAGGAGCAATTGGATTCACAATGTGGAGATACTGACAGATAACATAAAGTAGTTCATAGATTTAGCGCACAAAGCAGCCATACAGTAGTTCTTTCTTGCTATTTTGTTACCATTCAAAAACTAACTAGTCCACAAAATAGCGGATAAAATCTACTAAAACAACCCATAAATTAGCCAAAAAGGACAATGGAAATAGTCTTTAGAATATATTTAGCAAAGGGAAAACAATTACAACCCAATAATTCAAAAACTAAAAATTAATGTAGTTTGTACAGTAAAAAAAAAAGCGGCATCAATCCTCAAGTCCAGAACACAACAGCAACACTGACATATTCTTCCAAGTTCAAAACCAGTAGGCCAAACTTACTCATGATCACCATCTTTTAGAACCAAGACTCCTGTTGGACTGAAGCAAATTCAGAGAGGTTTGAGTGCACAAAAATTGCAGACATAACAGCCTCAGAGCATAGCAAGAGTACTAACCTAGTGATGACCAAATTCATTCTCAATCATGCTGTGATTCAATCATGAAGATGCAAACAGATCCGAAGCAACTTCTTCCACAATCTCCCCATCTTTATAGATCATTCCGTCGACCCAGGGCATAAATCTAAACTCTACAAAAACGGAGAAGAAAATCACCCCACAAGCACAAGAAGAGTTGGATTGTATGGGGGGCAGGCTGGCAGCAACAAAATTGACAAGTAGGGAGCCCCTCCCATCTCTATGGCCGCGTCGAATTACACTTGGCTGCTTCTAATTACTCTTGGCCGCTTCTAATTACTCTTGGCATTTTACATGTTTCATGGGCGCTTTGAATTACACTTGGCCGCTTATAATTACTCTTGGCCGCTTATAATTACTTCTGGCCGCGCGTTATTGAAAACGTGATTACTACGCACGATTCTCTTGCATTTTATATGCTTCTTGGACGCGACAAATTACACTTGGCCGTGTCTATTTACTCCTGGCCGCCTCGTTTTTGTAATCGTGTTCATCATTCACGCTTTTGTGCTAGAACTCCCAGCCACAAACTGGCCTTTTTCCAGTCGAAACACACACACACACACACACACACTCTCTCTCTCTCTCTCACACACACATACACACAGTAATCGCTCTCACACACACAGTAATCGTTCGAAGAATCGAGCACTCTCTTTGCAATGGGAACCACAGCTGTCAAGCAAAACCAGGTTTGGTCTCTCTTGAATTTTTTTAAGGTTGTTTGGCTACACTTGACTACAACGACCTAGAAATTACTCTGACTACAAAGACCTAACATGTGATTAGGAACGAGAGTCCATTGCTTATTGCAAAATAAAATTTCCCATTGACGCTTTCTTGGTTTTTTTTTTTTTGTTTGTTGTTGCAATGTTAGGCTTTTGAAAATTTATACGGATTTTTTAAGATTTTATAGGACCATAGCTATAGATACAATATTCCTGGTACAAACTTGAGTCGAACTTTTTCTTTCAATTTTGTCTTCTTAAATAGTTTAACTTCAGACTTGTGTATGCATCACCTAAGTTTGCAGCCTCCATTGACTCACGTGTTTCGCTACCATCCCACTGATATTGAAAAGTACTAAAACTTAACCAATAATGTGTTGGATGCAAGATTGTATTTGTAATTTGTGGCGCGGCACACGTTGGTGGATAATGATGATGACCACTTATGAAGAGTCTGTTACATGATTCGATATGGTTAACTAATGTTGATAAAAGCAAGCTTTACCGTTGGGCAAGCTGCCTTCTGGTATAATCACTTCTCTCCACCAATTACAAATTGAGGTGTGTTTGGTGCCAACGATATGGAGGTGGCCAGCTTGAAACCGATTCTTTGCATCCATTTATACAACTAAAAATGCCAACCTAAAAAATTGCGTCAAAATACTGCCAATGTTTTGGCCACGTCCCAGATTATTTGTTCCAGCATTGAAAGCAAAAATGGCTTCCACCACTTCTCTAGCAACAACATTCATACATGATTCTTGCTTTTCTTGACATGACCTCCACCCCAAACTCCATCAACTTTCAAATTCAAAGCAATGCGTGCAAGTTTGTATATTCTGATAGCAACAATGTACCACTTCTGAAACTTTGGCACATTAATGAACCTCCACACAAAAAATTTAGAACATTGCTGAATAAACCTTTAGAGCTGCTTTTGTTCGTTAAGGTGGATCCTGGCTTTATTAACTTGTGCCTTAAGTTTCATGAAACCTTGTGTGTGTCTCATGTTTTATTTTTGTTTTTCAGTTGTTTCCACAAACATCATCTTTTGTTACTGTGTATCTTGTTTGATTCTCTGATCTTAGCTCGGAGGAGGCTAACTTCTCAGTATCTTCATAATCTTCTGCATGGCTTTCAATTAGTTATCAGTTAATTATGTGGTGAAATGCTCGTAAAAGCTTTAATAGTTGACAGCTTAGGCATGCTCTAATTAATTTTTTCAATCCTTGCTTTGTAGGAGAAGTCGAGAGAGCTCAAGCGAATTCCTTCCCTAAAGTTGGAGAGATCAGGGCAGATGGATTGATGATATATTAATGTCAGATCGTTTTGTCCCTTTCTTGACTACTAATAATGCCAGTGGTGTATGTATCAATTGTGCACTTCATCATCTATTGTCTCTAGCAGGTGAAGCAAAAATCGTTCTTCTATCACCTTCCTGATTCGTTGCCCATAAAGCATGTTTTCCAAGAAGAGAAAGGAACATGGTTTATTCACATGGAAGTGTGTACTTGGAGGGTTTCTGATAAGTTGTATTTACCAGAATGTCCTGCTGCACAAATCAGGGATCAAACCTCTAAGATTCTTGTTTCCACTCTAATAACCGGATGTAGGGTATTTGACTCCAAAGTACCTTCAATACGGGAAAGCACTCAGAGAAAACTGATGTTTTCAGCTATGGAGTTGTGATTCTCGAAGTGGTATGTGAAAAGAGACCGATTGATAGAGAAAATTTTAGCCAAAAGATGGTGAATTTGGTTGATTCGGTTTGGGGGTTGTACTCCGAAGGGAAGGTGGTTAAAGCAGCGGATAAGAGGCTAAAGGGGGGAGTTCGAGGTGGGGGAAATGGAAAAGCTTTTGCTTCTGAGTTTGACTACGCGAACCTGGATAGCTTTGCAAGGCCATCTCTATGAGGAGGGTTTTGCAGATTTTGAACATTGAAGTAGAGGTGGTTGTTGTGCCGAAATTGAAGCCGAGTCTTAGTTTCTCCTGTGTAGTGTCATTGAGTCTTGAAGATATTGTTTCAAATGGAGAAGAGGAAATTCAGACACCAGGAAACATGTTTGTGATCAAAATGTGTGAAATAGAAAAAGCGGTGGTCGTGTTTTTTTTTTAATTAATGTAGAGCTTGATTCTTTTCATCCTTTCGTGTTTTTTTTTTTTCATAGGGAGAAATAGTGTTTGGGGTTGTTTTGTTCGGTTCAGCCACGTCCAAATCACAATAAGTTCAATGACCTATGTATGGTGTTCCCTCATTTTTTTTCTGTTTGTTGAGGGTGGATTATGTATGGATGAGTAGTACTACTTCTCTTATTGCATATAAATTTCAGTTTCATTCAAATGTTGACGATATCATTTCTCCTCTCTCTCTCTCTCTCTCTCTCTCTCTCTCTCTCTCTCTCTGAATGCACATGCTTCACTCATCTCACAAGCACTCAATTTATACACAAATCAAACAAATTACCGTCAATCATCTCATTTCTTGTCCAAGCTTCAAGCTAATGACAGTAGTCAAGTTATTTCCGCTGAATGGTATTTTAGTTTATGTATGCGACGAGAATGAACTAGTGAACTACCTAGAAATCCGTGAAAACAATAGCTTTAGCCCATTTAGTTTAGTGGAAACACCCCTTCATTAGAACATTACCGGTGTTCTAGTAATTCCAAAATTCAGTCGATTTATGTCTTCTCTCCAGTTCCTCTTTTCTTATATTCGAGGCACTTGATTTTGTTTATAGATGCACTATCTCTTTGCAAAGTACAGCAATCTCTTCATCTAGTTCAATGAGCGAAAAATGATTTCCAGCAAATCTCGCTTGTTTAGCTTCGTGTTGCTCCACTGAAACTCTTGTTGCTTCACCTATACTTGCAAGATTTTCCAGGGCTGGTCCCTTTTGCTTATTAGCTTTCTTTTTCGCTAAGGTTAGATGACATGTTTAGTTTGATCTCCTCAAGTTTGAAAGGCAAAGACCACTCTTCTACGTGTATGTGCATTTCTTGATGAACAATACATAACTTATCCCATGTGATTAACAACATCAAATGTTATGAGAAAGAAGAACATAAACTGTTATAAATGAAACCAACGAAAGTGCTAAATCTACTAAGCTATAATTATTAATTTGCTTTCTTGAATTTTTTGGTTCCTTGTCTCTATCCCTTTTTTTTTTGGTCAGCAAAAAAGAAGAAAAAATATTTGTATACCTCAGAGAACGCCCAATGAACATGAGAGACAAAGTGGCATTCTACATAGTAATAAGTAGAGGCAACTAGCTCTTTGGTTTCCTTGCAGATCACAGTAGAATTCTTTTCGTCTTCGTCTGGATGGTCTTTGACGGGAGAATAGGTGAGAGAGAGAGCGAGTATGCCTGTGACATTTGTGTTTGACTCCCTGTGGCAGTATTGGAACACAACTCGCATGGATATTGAAATTGCACTTCTCACAGCGAAAGGAAGGGGTATGCAATGTCCGAGGACAAACTTTACAGTTTAGCTTATTTGATTGGAAGTTGAATAAAGTAAGAGGATGCTCCTGAGGTCCAGAGTTCTTTATAGTGCAGCTAATATCGAAGTAATATGAACAAATGCTACATGCAAAGGCAAAGCCTGTTCTCTTCTGAAGACATTCGGAGCACTGAAAGTTGTCATTGAGCTCAAATGCCTTAGGTTTCAGCTTAGGACCAGCTGCTTTTCAGGCAATATTGAGATCATATCTAGGGTGCAAGGGGTGCATTTCGAGCACCCAGTTTAATTGCAAAGAGTCCTCTAACTGACAAGGTGATTTCTCGATGAGGGTTAGCGTGTGTTTGTGATAGAAAAGAGTGTGCATGCCATGAGGCGACTGGTTTATCTTCGGAGGCAAGTTAGCACATGATCTGTGCAGCAAAATACGACATTCGAAACAGACACAGACAGAATCCTTGATGCGAAGCTGGCATATTGAAGAGGTTGATGGCAATGTACAAAACCAAAAGACCATTTGCAGCAAGAAGGAACCCATGACTGCACGGTATGTGAACACAATAATAAAAGCCTCGCCAACACCATTTCTTGCTTCTTAGGTAATTTCGGCATTTGCATATGTATCCAGCTGGACACGGCATTTGCATATGTATCCAGCTGGACACCTCTGAATTCTGAAGTGACAGCACCAGGCCAGAAAGAATGGTGCTGAAGACAGCAGTGGAACAATCAAGCTTCTACATTCTGGTGCAGTCATATGCACAAGGCCAAATCTTTGTGTTGAATCCATCCACAGAGCCAAGGAAAACGAAGATTAGAACGGGAAAAGCGACAATGAAAACAACACCACACTAGTGCATGTCTTGAATCGTAGGATAAAAGACACAAAAATTGAGGAATTGCCAGGTCACTAGATAAAACACTTGAGCAGAAAAAAATGACAGCACCTCAAGTTTGGAGCATTTGATACCATCTCTCTTCCTCTTCTAGCAAAGTGTTACTCGAGAATGTCGTCTTACAAAGAAGCATCACTGCTCATGAATGCAGTACTAAAAACATATAACCAAATCAAAGTTCGGAATTCTAACCTATCAAATCTGGTTGTGAAATATGAACACAAACACTTGAGCGTAACAACTTGATCAGTCATTATAACTCGATCACTCACTAGAAGTTTACTCTAAATCCTTGGTGGCACAAAAAAATTCTCGGATTGACATTAAAAAAAGGTTCAAATTAAATGACATACTCACGGTTATCAATATGCAATAGTGAAATCTGCCAACACTAAACTTCCGAGTCAAGAATACTTATGGGAGAAGTTTGCTTTATTTTTGGTATGATTTCCACCAGAAATAGGTTTCTACATGCACTTTTAGGACTAACAATCCCCGAAACAAAAGGTTCAACACACTTCTAGTACCTGTCAATGCGAACTGCTTAACATGTCCATGTAGAAGTCATTAAGCACTAACTCCTAATTGAACGTGTGCACATGGTTCACCTTACTTACGATAACTACAAAGATTGCATAATACAAAATACATATTGCATAAAACACAGTCATTGTTTGCGCATGTGGATACTAGCAACAACTAAGACGGTGTGCACCAATAGAAAAGTAATGTAGTGAGTCCATGACGACGACCAAAGTAAGGAATGTTCTCTTGTTGCTATGAAATATGAATAATGAACTCAATTTATTATTTAACATAAGAATACAAAAAGATATGTGCGTCAGGAATGCTTCAAAAAGTTGAGATAATCTTGATGTGTGCCTAGCATTTTTGAATGAAATACACAGTTTTTAACCAGATAGTTAAAACGTTCTCAAATGACATGGCATTATAATAGCTAGTGGTAGAAATCCTTCTGAAATAACAATCGGGCTTCGTTCTGAAAGAACCGACCACTAGCCAAAGATCCAGCAGCTAATCAATATAGGGCAATAACACTTCCAAATTCACCTATTCTGGAAACTTATCCAAACACTAAAGATATTCCATAGATGTACATCTAAAGAAAGGGATAATGGCACTTCCTCTGACCCATTTGATTTGCTTGTTATGTAAAGTGATGTTATTTTGACACATAAAAATAAGGTGCTTTCAACAATAATTTCCTGAATGCAGATCGGTGCAAAAAAAATCGAAAAAATTATCTTGCGTAGTAACTTATTTTTGGGTAAAAATGACACGATTTTCTGTAGAGAGCAAACAAAACGGGGTAGATGGAGTAGTTTTGGTGATAAAGACAATGCAATAATAACAAGAGCAGCCAAAAAAACCAAGCATAATTTGAAGGAAGATTCAATAAAATACAATTTGGATAAAACTTGAGCTTTTGCATACTTGAAAATGTGAGGCCATAATCCGTTTGTAGAGGATTGATGCCTTTGTGAATGAATATACAGTATGTATATGTTGGATAAAATGAAATTTTAATTATTAAATTAAAAAACAATTTGGGAGTGAATTAAAATTGACTCCGAAACAATCACATGATATTTGGTTGAAGTATGGGTGGACATCAAATTCATGTTGGTGGGAAACTAAAGAATACATGAATTTATAGTTTAGTGGTGGACCCATTAAACATGTATTCTTGTTACAGAAATTGTTTGTAAATTTTAAGTGAAACTTATTTATTTCTAACGGGAAAGTGATTTTCCCAATGGGTGTAACTTTCATGGGAATTGTTTGGCATTACCTGGATGGTTGCCGAAGTGGTGTGTCTCTGTTTTACATCCGTTCGCCGTTAATCATTCTATCCCATTTGATTGAGTGTCTCTGATCAGTCACCTCCCTTCTATGAAAGGTCACCATATGCTCTATAAATAGGGCTCATTTGCATCCTTATTGGACACCGGAAAAATTACATAGCACATACATTTCATTCATATTGAGTCTGAGAGAGAGTACTGTACAAGTTTGCGTTCGCCCGTTGAACAAATTGTAATGCTACTTCCGTTCTTCGAAAATCGGGTAATCCTGGAAAGCAAACGTTCAAGAGACCCAAGAGCACTGGTGTGGGGGACGAATTTACTTTAAGTATATAGTATTATTCATAAAAATACTAGCTTCGATTGCCAATTTTCGGATGCCTGAGATTGCCAATTTTCGGATGCCTGAAATTGGTCCAGTAAGTTTCTAGTCTTGTTTAATTATTATTCTTTGATGTGTAGCGAATTTCCAGTGATAAACGAATCCAATTTCCAACAGTATATACAAATACACGAGAGAGAGAGAGAGAGAGAGAGAGAGAGAGAGAGAGATATGGTGATGGTGGAAATGGGGACGACGGTTGGTGTTCGGTCGGCACTCATCAGAAACTCGTACTATACGACAGACGTGAGCCTTTGTCGAAACGGCTTCGACCGGGATTCAAACAAACCTCGCATCTTGAACACTGGAGGTTTCATCAAAACGACATCGTCCCTAATCATATTACTTCGCATCTCCAAATTGAGAAGTCCATTGCAAACGAAAATCTATAAATTGTGAGCTGGTTTTGGTTGATTTCTACGATCTAAGTCGTTCATGTTTCAGATATTTTCAAGATCATAAAAATTGTTGAGGATTATTGGAATCAAATACATATTAACATATGATCGGAGATGATAAGTGTGAATTTTTTATTCTAAAAATAAACATGGCAACACTGTATCAAAACCATTTTATCGGAAACGGCGTCACTCGTAGAAACCTCACACGTTGAACCTACGAGGTGTTTTGAAACAAGGAATTCTTCAAATTGTGATCTCATCCCATGTAATCTGCCTGATCGAAAAAGTTCATATTGTAGAGATTGTCAAGATGATAAATCATGTTGAAAATTACATCAATCGAACACTGATCACCACATAATCGGAGACGATTTGGGTGAAATTGTTTCTATGAAAATAGACTTGGGCACACTGCATCAAAACCGTTTTATCGAAGAATAAATGAATTCATTTACGAGGGAAACTAGACGGCTAAAAATAGATTTGGACAAAGGCCATTGAATTCTGTAAAAACAGTCTGAAAATCCAGCACACGAAAAGCCCAACGGTTGTCGCCAATTCCTTCTCCAAGTAGATGGCCATTCGCAGAAGAATCGCCGATTCCTGGGAAAGCTTTCGATGTGAGTTTTGCACACTACTCTGGCTATGTCACAGTCAATGAGGAATTTGGGGGGGCCCTGTTCTATTTGTTTTGTTGAGGCTGTTGATGAACCTTCTTCTAAGCCCCTGGTTCTTTGGCTCAATGGAGGTGAATCTTTCAACTGGGAAGATACCCTTTTGCTCTTGCTTTTTCTTTTTTTTTTACTGTTATTTGCTTTGTGGCCTTGGTTCTGGATTTTCCCAAGTTGTGTTAATTGGACATAGTGTTAGTAATAGGCAATAGTTTTCTTGAAAAGTTATGATTTTGGATCAATGGAGGTGAATCTTTCGATTGTAAACAGACCCTTTTGTTTCTGATGTGAATTTGATTTGCTAAGTGGCTTTGGTTCTAGATTCTCCTAAGTTGTATGAACTGGATGGTAGTACCATCTGTGGGCAATAATTACTTCTAAAGTTCTGATTTTGGCTCAATGGAGTCTTTCAAGTAGACAATATCCTTTTGTTCTTGTCTTTATCGTGTTGCTTTCATTGAAGTTCGCTTTGTGGGTGCCTTTAATTTGGTTCTTAATTTTCGCTAGTTGTACTAATTGGAAGCAAAAGGAATTTGAAATATGGCCTTGTTATTTGTGTCCTTCGGTTTGAGAACTCTATGCATTCAACACTACATTCGATGCCTATATTAATTCCACATTAACTAGCTCTATTTCAGTGGCACCATGGTTATTCAGTTTATGTGCACTTGAGGATATTAAAGTAAAGGATGAATTACTTAAACATTTTCCAAATGCTAAAAGTTCAAAACTTTTCCTAGAAGACGGTTTTGCTTTAGGCAACTAAGGTTTTTGGAAATTTTATTTGGATTGATGATTTTATCTTCTATAGATGGTTGGTCATATTGGACGGACATTTGATCCATGCACCGAGAAGCATTCAGTTGTCTACTGCAATCAACCTGAGGTTTAAAAGGAACTTCATGTTCACGGTCAAAAGGCACCATCTAAATGGGATACCTGCAGGTAGATTTTCTTCGTTATGTGAATTTCTGATTGCATATAAGCTAGTTTTGTAGACAATATCATGTTTTCTGGTCACGATACTTTTTCATGATTCGATTAGTGATTACTACTTCCATTAAGTGGAGAAAAACGTTCCAATATCTAATTGGTTTCAGTAAGATCTTTATGATTTGGAACAAAAATCTATATCAAAGGAGGATGACTAGAAACCACCCATCTTGAGTAGACCATTAGAATTTAACATGTTTGGGAAGAAGTAAGAACCACATACAGAACCCAACATTCTACGTAGCTCCCGTAGAGTGATGTGCGGGTGTTTTTTTGATCCAACAAGCAGATTATGTCCACAGCAATTATATTATGCTACCAAGCTTTAACTTTTCGTGTCGATTCCATGATTTCATATTCTATCTAGCTAGGTACTTACGAAGTACAAAATTCTCTTCCTTGAGTGATTCTCCTTTCCCACAGAGTCCACACAAATCCCCTCATTTTCTAGTGCAATTGCAGGATTGTTGGTCATTGGGTGGCATCATGTTGCAGTAATTAATGAAGTCTTACTGATCAAGTTGCACACTGATGTATCTTTTGATGTCATTCTTATTCCTCAATATTATATCAGTTTTGCAGTGTAGTGGTAGATCTTAACTGGAAGGACTCTCCTACCTCAGTGCTCCACAGCTACCACGAGCTTATCCAGTCAGGAGTTCGTATTTTTATATTCAGGTACTTTTCAACTTGAATTTCTATTCAGAAGTTTATCAGATATATTTGCTTGCTTATTAATTGGATTGCTGGTATTGAAGCAAGGACGCTCCACCAAACCAATTTGAATGTTTCAAATAAACAAGCTGATATCTCTGATGATTCATGAAACCTCCGTAGATAGTTTGTTGGATGTTCCTGTATTTCTTACTCAGTCATTCATGCAGAAATTTGAAAAGATGCTAAGAATCAAAACTACTATTTCCTCCTGAGAATGGATTTTACGTTGCTTTCAGTTAACACGAATGCTTGGGTGACCATAATTTAGAGTACCATGTTACCATTTCACGTGTTGTTTAAACATTGGTGGAGTTTCAGATTTGGGGGCCAATTAAACCAATGTGTTGATGCCACTTGAGATGGGTATCCAAAATGTGGTGCATAAATGTGGTCATTGTAGTATTGCCCTTGAGTTAATCTTGCAATAAAACTGTAAGCTGATTGTTTAGTTTGGTTATAGAACTTTGGACCAAGAAGCAAGATATCTATTTATCTAAACAAGGGAGGAGGGCGAGGATGAGTTGGAAGAAACAAGAAGTCGAGCTAGCTTTGGGTAGCATCCCTTTTTTCGTTTTTGGCAAGAAGTGTTAGTTGAAGTTCATGGGGGTTGAACCCAAGTCTTATGCATGAGAGCACAAGGTGCCTACCACTGGGCTACTGGTCCACTTGTGGTAGCATCCCCTATTGAATGTTCTAGAAATATTGGTTTAGAGTACTTTAGACTTTAGGGACACCAGACAACTGGATATTGTTAAAATATCTGTTCAACTGGTTATAGGCAAGTTTATAACATGTTGGTGCAAGTACTATTCTTATTTCTACTTACTTTTTTGGGCAGTGGCGATATAGATTCCGTAATTCCAGTTACATCTACGGGGTACTGTGTAAATGCTCTCAACCTTCCTACTGTAGGCCCTTGGCGCACTTGGTTTGATGACGGACAGGTACAAACATTCCCACAAGAACTTTTATTTGGTTTTCATTTTCTTATCCTCTGTTCGAAGTCTAAAAGTAAGTAAAACAAGAACTTTGCTCGCTGATTGAACGTACTTAGTTCTGATTATTGCATTTTATCATCGATGGGATTGCTATGGAAACATAATTCTTGTAGAGACTTCGCATACCAAATAATGTGGCCTTTGGTGATCATCGTTACCAACCGTAACATTCCATTGTGCCTCGTAATTTAAAACATATCACTTTCACAACATTCTCAATGGGTTTGAGTTTAAAGTTTCTCGGTTGGAGTTTGAATATCGCTTTTTCGAGGGTGGACACAAGAATACTAAGGGCTCATATTTGTGACAGTAAGGGGAGCAGGCCATGAAGTCCCCTTGCATAAACCCAAACAAGCCCTTATTCTGTTCAAATCCTTCTTAATAGGAAACTCAATGCCAGCATTTGAGCACGTCAGTTACTCTTCAGAACTTTTTTTTAATTTATAACTCAGGTAGCTACCAGTACCAAACAAAAAGTTTGTTTATATAAAACATGAAGGAGTGTTTGGTTCCAAACTGGTTCCTTGTGCATAGTGTCTATTTCAATGGCAATGTTTTGTACTCTTATGTATTGTATAGTTTTTGGTCTTCCTGATCGGCAACTCTTTTATGTAGGATTACATTGGATTGATTTATAATCTATCTTTCTATCAGTTCATTACTTGAATAAATTTATTGTAAGTCCTCTCCAAGTAATAACTGAATGTTGCCAATATTTTCAAGGAGAAATAATGTGGAGACTGTTATTTGACGAATGTACTCTCTCTCTGCACCCGCAGTTATGTAAAAGTCCATTTTTGATGCATACGCGTTTATTACCTACGTGCACGTACAGAACTTGGGCAACTATAAATTACCTACAGCATATCAGAATCAAAAAGCATAGGAGAACTTTTGTAAGCTCCCTCTTTCATCCTTGAGTTTAGACCACATCACCTCTAGGGGCATCGTAGGTTCCATTACCAGTCCACCCTATTGGTGAAGAACGTTTATAGTTGTCATCATCAGAATGAATAGATGCCTGCAAACCAAACTGAGTTAGGCAATAGGCATTCAGTTTTTACGAAAATAAAAGAGAAAGGGATAACTAAAATAAGAAGCAGAGATAGTCCTAAATCTAAATTAAGAAATTTTCTTGACAGCATGTGCCTTAGATGTAGCTTTTCAATTGCTATCTGGATGAGACAGAAGTTCACGATGGATGCATCATTGTAAGCCACCATTAGTCTCGCTCAAGGACTGATACATTTGTTCCAATCCATTTTTGTCCGACGATACAACACTCAACAGGCAATCATCTCAACTCATAACAGCGTGTGAGACCATTCTAGGATGACTAAACACCTTATGTGAATTATCTGATTCTGGGATCAAGATAATCTTTTTAAGAGAGAGGGGCAACCACCCTAAGAAACATCTCTTCTCTATTATTATTAGTCTCATTCTCGGTGTTCAGTTTCTGAACCACCCAATTTCTTAAAGTGGATTAAATGCAAGAGCTTTTAAGGTAAATAAAAACCGTATGCGTTGGCCATAAATTACTAATCGATCAAAATCAGAACCAGCCCAAAATTTTAATCTTCAATTGAACAAGGCTCTGAGGTCATGCTTGGTTGTTGCTTTCACAAATGTTTTCCAGAGAGCAAATAAATGCACACCATTTCGAACATTGCCTCAGTATAACAGGATCTGATGAAGTGTGCAGATAAATTGACAGAAACTGTAGAAGAGAAGGGTTTTCTCACCATGGCTGCAACATCAGTTGCCCTGCCAAGAAATGGGTCACATCTTCTCAACGTATGAACTTGAGAAAAATATCATCACAGCCTCTTATACGTGGTTATTCAGCGCTCATGCTTCCTGTATTTAGCAACAGCAGCAGCAGCAGAAGAACATGAAAAGATTAGGAAATGCAAACCAAACAGAACAAACCCGAATACCTACCTACCTACCTACATACATTTACATACATACATACTCATATGTATACAAAGGGGGGTTGGTGTTTTTGAAGTAACTGCAATCATTGGCTTTGACAATCTGAGTAACGGTTGACCAAGATCATCTAGTTAAAGAGAGGAGCCTCATTCTCTCACTCGCTTACAGTTCCAGATATTCTTTTGAGTGATTCTATTTGAACCTCTTAATCTCAGTACACACTGGGAGCTTTTAAATGCACATACTTCTTTAGAGGAACATCACAGAACCATAAGAGCATCTCCGAAACCCATACTCATTTCTTGATAACATAGGGTGTCCAAGTCAGCTTTCGCGCACCTCAACAGCTCAACTAATCCCAGGGATCGTTTCCACCATCCACTAGCAAAGGGTTCCGATTTAAGCTATATGAACTAACCCTACAAGAGTTAATAGCAACAAGAGGTTCTGAACCCAACACCTAGCTAGACTGGAAATGAACACTCCTCTAGAGTATTGGGATCTCCAATTTACACACCAGGAGTGAATCAATTTAACCCCTTGTAGCATGTTGAAATAGACACAATGGATTTACCAAGCATCCCCCATTAAGATTTGATACGCATTTAATCATCAAAAATTATGAGATACGATGGTTGTTTCATACTATATGCCAAATCGAAATGTGCTCTCAAACATTATGCATGGCTATGTGGAAACAAGCCTGAGACATGTTATTCAAGTATATCTCGGAAAAAAGTACGCCCTGAAATGGCTTCCACATCCAATTCCAAAGATTGAATTCAATTCTGCCGAACAATTGTGATTCAAATTCCAAGGCATGCATTAACTTTTCAAGATTGGAATGACTAAACACAAAACATCGAATAAAGTTGCTGATTCCTTTGGATAAAAAGGGTCTCGCAGCAAAGCAAGCAATAATCTCACTATGCATATGAAAGAAATGTGTAGCCGCCTAGATTTTGCATGTTATTTAAAAAAGGATGTGAACATGCGTTGGGATATCAAATGTGCGAAGAGAAGAAGATGAGGAAATAAAAAAACTAGAAACATAACTTCTTTCAGTTTACTCACACTTTCCTATCTGATTTCCATATTTCCCCTGCAAAAACCAAAACCAAAACCAAAATGGGTACTTCTAAATGCACACCATTTCGATCCTCGCCTCAGAATCACCAATGAAATGTGGGGATAAATTGATAGAAAAGGTGAGGCTCAAAACAGTATTTTGAGAGTAGGAGAGAAGACTTTCCCACCATGGTTGCAACATCAGTTGCCCTGCCATGCAATGGGACCCATCTTCTCAACATGTGAACCCGAAAGGAATATCATCACAGCCTCTTATAATTGGTTCTTCAGAGCTCATTGTTCCAGTATATATCAACAATAGCATCAGAAGAAGAAGAAAAGGAAAACTGGAAAAGAAAGAAAGAAGGAACGAGTAAACTAATTGTTCAGTTTTAGGGTAACCGTAATAGGGAGAAAACCCATTAGCGTTAATTTCATTCAACGTAAACTAATTACATGATAAGACACATAATTATACAAGATACAAATAGATCCATCATCTAACACTCCCCCTCAAGTTGGTGCGAAGATATCAATCAAGCCCAACTTGAACACAATAGGATGAAAACTCTTGCTACCCAGCCCTTTTGTGAATATATCGGCTAACTGATCTCCAGATCTCACAAACGGCATACATATCAAACCCTCGTTCAACTTTTCCTTGATGAAGTGTCGATCAATCTCTATGTGCTTCATTCTGTCATGCTGAACGGGATTATGAGCAATGTTAATGGCAGCTTTATTGTCGCAGTAGAGTTTCATCAGAACACTATCCGCAAACCCCAAATCAAGTAACAAAGTTTAGAGCCACAAGAGCTCACAAACACCATTAGCCATAGCTCTATATTCAGCTTCTGCGCTAGACCTGGCGACTACCGATTGCTTCTTACTTCGCCAGGTAATCAGATTACCCCCAAGGAAAGTGCAATAGCCAGAAGTAGAGCGCCTATCATCCACAGAAACAGCCCAGTCAGCATCAATGAATGCCTCCAATCGCAAATCCCCATGATTAGAGAACAAAATTCCTTTTCCTGGAGCTGATTTTAGATACCTCAAAATACGATAAACTGCATCTAGATGTGAAGTACGAGGATCATGCATAAACTGACTAACAACACCTACTGCATAAGTAATATTTGGTCGAGTGTGGGCCAAGTATATTAGTCGACCCACAAGTCGATGATACCTCTCCTTATCAGTACGCTCCCCCACATCTCCACTAAGATGATGATTCGCCTCAATAGGAGAATTTGCAGGTCTACAGCCCAACATACCTGTTTCTTCCAAAAAATCAAGTATATACTTGCGTTGGGAAATAAGGATACCTCTATCAGACCTCGCTACTTCCATTCCAAGGAAGTATCTCAATGATCCCAAGTCCTTAATCTCGAACTCTTGAGCTAGACGAGACTTAAGGTTATGAATCTCACTCACATCATTGCCTGTCATTATTATGTCATCAATATAAACAATAAGGACAGCAATCTTACCATTACTTCGCCAAATAAATATCGTATGATCTGCATGGCTCTACTTGTAACCAAAACTAAGCATAGCCTTAGAAAACCTGCCAAACTAGGCTCTAGGTGACTTCTTCAGCCCATAAAGTTCCTTCTTTAATTTACACACATTTCCTTCACTTGCAGGAGAAGAGAAACCTGGTGGAATATCCATATAAACTTCCTCCTCTAAATCACCATGGAGAAATGCATTTTTCACATCAAACTGTTGAAGAGGCCAATTCAAGTGGGCAGCACACGAAAGGAGAGCTCGCACAGAATTCATCTTCGCTACCGGAGCAAACGTCTTCTCATAGTCAATACCATAAGTTTGAGTAAAACATCTGGCAACAAGCCTTGCCTTGTATCTCTCAACTGTACCATCAGCCTTTTGCTTAATAGTGAACACCCACTTGCAGCCCACTGGTTTCTTCCCTCCTGGAAGTGACACTAGATCCCAGGTGCCATTCTTTTTCAAAGCTGTCATCTTTTCTACCATAGCTCCTTTCCACTTAGGTATCTTGAATGCATCCTGCCAATTCTGTGGAATAGATATAGAGGAACGAGAATAGTCAAATGCATGGTACGAAGGAGACAAACGGTCATAAGAAACAAACTGTGAAATAGGATGTTGAGTACAAGATCTAACACATTTTCGAATAGCAATAGGAACATTGTCAGGATCCATAGGAGGATGTTCAATAAGAGAAGAATCATTACCAGAAGAGTCAGCTGAGGAATCTGGAACTGGATTGGGTGATTGTGATTGACAAGGTGGTAACGTATATGAAGACTTTCCATTTTTCCGTCTAGCATACCTCTGTAAGCCAGCTCCCTGCAGTCGTTGTCGTGCAGGTAGTTGTTCCTCAATGTCACCACCAATATCATGTGTTTCCCTTTCAACAAATACTGGTTCCTCTCCAGTGTTTTCCTTTCTCCCATTCACTATGATCATAGAAAAATTTCTCCCCCTCACTATGATTATAAAAGGTAAACATCTCTTCCTCCTGCTGATGCTTCCCCTGAAGAGATGGTTTGGAAGGAGAATAAAAAATCTCTGTTTCCCAAAAGGTAACATCCATAGAGACAAACATCTTCCTCGAATAAGGATCGTAACACTTATAACCTTTCTGGGTAGGAGAGTACCCAACAAAAATACACTTATGGGCTTTATGTCCTAGCTTGCCCCCAGAAGGTTTTGGGGCATGAACAAAACACACGCAACCAAACACCCTAGGTGGAAGAGTCGTAAGTCGACAACTGCTTGGCAGGCACTCAATGGGTGTTTTAAAATTAAGGACACTGGATGGCATACGGTTGATAAGATATGTAGCAGTTAAAATAGCTTCTCCCCATAAGTATTTGGGAACATTCATAGTGAACAAAAGAGATCGAGCGACCTCAGCAAGATGACGATTTTTACGCTCAGCGACTCCATTTTGTTGTGGAGTGTCAACGCAAGTCGTCTGAAAAATAATACCATTATCATCTAGATATGTCCAAAAAATCTTATCAATATACTCAGTCCCATTATCACTCCGAAGAATTTTAATATGTGTATCAAATTGAGTGCACATCATCTTATGAAAAGATTTGAAACAGGAAAATACTTCATTTTTTGACTGGAGTAAGTACACCCATGTGGCACGAGAATAACAATCAATAAAAGTAACAAACCATCGATAGCCCTTTAAAGAAGTAACAGGAGAAGGACCCCAAACATCAGAATGGATAACCATAAGTGGAGAATCACTTCGTTTATTAATAGGTGCATAAAAAGAGCATTTATGTTTTCCAAACTCACAGGCTTCACAAAAAAACTAATCTCTAGGACAATGTTTAACTAAAGTAGGAAAGAGTTTCTCTAATATCTCAAAAGAGGGATGACCCAATCTACGGTACCACCGATGTAACAAAGAAATAGTGGAACTCATATTTGCCCGTAGAGCTTGTCTACATGATAAAGATGGCTGAGATGGATGAGGTGCATGCTCCAGATAATAGATACCACCATGTGCTTTACCACTGCCAATCACCTTCCCCGTTTCCAGTTCCTGAAAGATACAGTGAGTAGGAAAAAATGTCACAGAACAGTTTGCAGAGTGGATAAAACTACTATCTGAAAGAAGGTTAGTGGTAAAGTTTGGAATATGGAGGACTGAAGAGAGAGATAGAGGGAGAATAGCAAACGGAACCTTTCCCTAAAATAGCAGAGAACGATCCATTGGCAATTCGAACCTTATCCTTACCTGAACAAGTGGAATAGGAATCAAAAACAAATGAACAACCTGTCATATGATCTGAAGCACCAGAATCGATAATCCAAGGAATACCAGAGGAGGCAGTAAATGCACTAGCTGGAATACCTGAATGAGCAAAATAGGATGCAGTAGGAGCTGCTGTGGAAGTACGAGCTATAGTAGAGGAAGAATCAGCCTGAGCCATAAGATGCCTGAGAGCTTGCATCTCCCCCTGAGAGAAACCACCAACAGAATCAGAAGGTGACTGAACTCTTGTACTGAACCCAGAATCAGACAAAGTAGCAAACTCTGAAACATGTGCCTAAGCCTGAGAACGCCCGGGACCACGACCTCGACCTCCACGTCCACTGCCTCGCCCACGAGAAGGATGACCATGTAACTTCCAACAGAAATCCTTGGTATGTCCAGTGTTGTGGCAATAATCACACTGGAGTGACATACGGTTTATGGTCTCACTGGTAGTACTAGACTGAGACTTTCCACTGCCAGACCCAAACTGTCCCTGCAGAATAGCAACCAATGCAGAACGATCAGAAGTAGGAGCTTGTAACATAGCACCCCTTCTGCTCTCCTCCTGTTGAACAATGGCATAGGCCTCTCCCAAAGATGGAAACGGGACACGACCCAACACCTGTACTCTAATTGGATCATACTCCACATCAAGACCAGCAAGAAAGTCATACACACGCTTTTTCTCTATTCTTTTTAACCAAGCACCAGCATCAACGGAACAGACTGCTTGAAACCCCTGATAATAATCAAATTCTTGCCATGCTCCACTGAGATCAGCAAAGTAAACAGCAACAGATCGATTGTGTTGATCCATAGTACAAAGTCGCTTTCGCAACTCAAAACACTGAGCATCATTGCCCTGCTGAGAATAAGTCTGTTTGGCAATAGTCCAAATCTGATATGGAGTGTTAAGAAGCAAGAAAGAACTACGAATATCAGCCTTCATAGAATTAAACAACCAAGTCATGGCTAAAGATCGACGAGACTTAAAGATCTTGAGTTCAACATCAGTAGTAGGTTCAGTAACAGGGCCTTCAATGAACTCAGACATCCCTTTAGTTTCAATGCCTAATGTAAAAGTACGAGACCAAAGTAAATAATTTGTGACATCCAGTTTGATGGGACAAATATCCAGTGGAGAGTTATCCAGAGTCCCTATATGACTCAACTCATCCTTGCCACTAGAGGAAGCCTGTTTTTTCTCTTCTGACATCTTGAAAGCAGAACAATAATGCCAAATAAATAATAAACAATGTTTCCAGCAACTTTAAAACTCCAAAAATAATAAATAACGGTTCCAAAAATCCTAGAACCTCAAAAAAATCAACTGAATACCTTCGGATCTGACTGAAACAATACTGAAACTTCGTGAGAGAAGAAAAAAATAGATTTGATCGGCGAGAACAGATCTGATCGACGGCGACGGCAAGCCCCGACTGATCGAAGTACTGGTCACAAAGCACTGTTCACGCGAGTACTGTTCACGAAGCACTGTTCACGCAGCGATGAGAAGAATGTCGTAGGTCGTCAGGTTCTATCGCTTTGATACCATGTTCAGTTTTAAGGTAATCGTAATAGGGAGAAAACCCATTAGCGTTAATTTCATTCAACGTAAAATATATATATACAAGCTGTATAATAATTGCACTACGGTCTTAGATACTTAAACTAATTACATGATAAGACACATAATTACACTAGATACAAATAGATCCATCATCTAACACTAATCTCCACATTTCGGCCTATTTGGCTACTTCATTTTTCCATTTGGAGTTTTGTATTTTTGGCTTTTGTGTGTTTTGGAGCCAATCCCATTTTTACGGATTCTACTTATAATCCTATAATCTACAATCGACAGTCCACAATCTAAAAAATAATGGGCTCCCAAACACCCCATTTGGGGAACACATACACATGCATGCATATACGAAGGGTTGTTGATTCTCTTGATGGAACTGAAATCGTAGGCTCTAATGAGATTAAGGGATTGAGATCACGCTCTCTACAGAAAGGGGTAACCACCCTCTGAAATCTGCTTCTTAGCCTCATTCCCTCGAGTTCATTATCCAGAAATTCTTTAAAGTGATTCTATTTGCACACAACTTTGATCTCAGAACACAGAAGTCGCTTAAAAGTGTGCATTATTGTTTCGGATGTTTCCTAATTTACAGCCAGCTAGTTTGACTAAACTAATAGTGAAAGGCCTATGTTATCCGATAGGACATGCAGTCCAGTAGAACCAACAGTGAGGGATCAATAATTAATAATTAATTAGCAACGGGAAAATAATTACAACCCAATAATTCAAAAACTAAAAATTAATGTAGTTCATACAGTAAAAAAAATAGTAGCATCAATCCTCAAGTCCAGAACAAAACAGCAGCACTGACATCTTCTTCAACCAGCAGGCCAAACTTACTCAAGGATCACCATCTTTTAGAACCAAGACTCCTGTTGGACTGAAGCAAATTCAGAGAGGTTTGAGTGCACAAAAATTGCAAACATAACAGCCTCAAAGTATAGCAAGAGTACTAACCTAGTGATGAGCAAATTAATTCTCAGTCATGCTGTGATTCAAGAAGATGCAAACAGATCCGAAACAACTTCTTCCACAATCTCCCCATCTTTACGGATCATTCCGTTGATACATATACCCGTAAGGACGAAGAGGTCGTTGAGGGGGTTGCTCATGCGCTAGTATTCTCAGATCAAATAAACGAAAAGTAATGCAAACACATCTCCCACTCATGCATCGTTCACCATGGAAGAGCTAGATACTCTGTGATGTACTGCATCAACGAAGTGAAGAAGCCACTTTATAGTGCTATGGGGGGGAGCTATAAGCTCATGGAGGTGACTGGCTATAAGGGGTGTGGAGTCTATTGTCAATTTAGGCTGTGTTTGAATATTGCAAGTACTTAAAAAGATAGCAACACCTTTACATCCTTTGTCACGTGGAGCCCACAACTAATGGTGGAGTCTAGTATGACTTGTGAGAGAAGACGTGTAAATGGGCCGAACCGGTGTAAAGATGGTGGATCAGTTACACGCATCGCTCGACTCATAAATGTTATGACTTGGATAAATCAAGAAAGATAGATGGTTACTGCAAGTTGCAGGTAGAAAGATAGATGGTGACGACTGCTAGTTGCAGGTATCTGATACTCATCTAACAACTCAATTCCAAGATGCGTTATGGTTGGTGTGATGTTTGAAAGTGATCCTCTTTAAATCATCATGACCGTACACATGGCAAACATTTAGGGCCAAGAACATGATTTTTTCATTTTTTTTTTTTGTCTCAGTGAAAGCCAGCATTGTTAGTTATAGTTAGTTAGTTATAGTTAGTAAGGTTTGAACCACTGTCAAATGCAATGGGAGCACATGGTGCCTACCACCCTACTTGCCCAACGACATGATATTGGTACATTTAGATGCAAGCTTTTCTATATTTCTGGTGGGAATTTGGAAATCTCTTGTTTATACGGCGAAGGAGCAAAATAGTCACCAATCTAGAATTACAGACTAAGAGTAATTAAGAGATCTTCAAATTTACTGTAAGTAAATGTTTTCAGGCTGTCGGTACTTCCTCATCTTAATGGGAGATTTTCAGCTACTGCTAAAACAATGAGAATCCCTTCAAAGTCCAAGACAAGTCTGAAGATAAATACTTGGCTCATTTAACAGCCTTACCTATGATGACGTTGACTCATTTAACACCCTACCACCTATAATGACCTTGACGACAAAGAAATTTTGAGAACAGACACTTCATCGAGAAGCAGAATTCTTGATTCTGTCAAACCATTTCAGCCAACACCTGCTGGAAAATGCAGAATTCAAACATTTCCGTCACTTAGAAAATGCAGAAACAAAGAATAGTTTAAAATTTCAGAACGAAGCAACTTCATTTTCTAAGCTTCTGGGGTTGTACCACAATGATATCATATCCAAATGAGAAAGACAAGAATACAGATTAATTAATTGAATACCTTTTTGCCGAGTATAACCTTGCAAATGGTACACGGTCTCCCTTTAAACCAATGTATAGAGCATGGCTTTTCTAAGTGGAATTAGTGATACTTTTCTTGAATTGTCTTCCACAACAATTACAAAGTATGCATCTGAGATAAGATACAATGTGCATAATTAATATCAATATGTTAACAACACAGCAATGCCAATGTTAAATAGAAGATAGAGTGCTTAAACTTAAAATTACAAAAAAGTCAAAAAAACAAGGGTGGTTAATAAACCATATATACATAGTCTAGTGTTCCTGCTGAGTAATAAAGAACAACGGATATGATGTCTGGAGGAAATCAAAGTGACAATAGTTTGCCAAAATGACTATAAAGCCTACTCTAACCTATGGTAATAGACATATGTAGAATGGCTTCAGTTGGGGAAAACTCTTCCCCGCCAAACCAACAGAAAACTAAACAAGATTATCGTAATTATGTTACATGTAATAATTTTCTTCTGCAATCTCATATGCTATAGATTTGCATATCAGTTCATCAACTAAAACTGAAAGTTGAAGAGACACCACTCATGTTATGTTTCAGGCACCTGTAGAATTCTTCCTTGGAATCACACTAACGCACTCCTAAACAAGCAGCAGAAGTAAGGCATGCTTCAACTCATACGACATTAAGATAAGTACCATAGAAATTGAAGCGTAACATCAACTAATTGTAAGAGGGACACCATCGGACTAATCTCTGCTTCAAGGATGAATTCGCCGGACTAAATAGCAAGGAATTAGCAATACCACATCCATAAGGACTAGTAGTAAACAAATGGATTACTATTACAAGGAATGAATTCTCATGACATGTGTAATCAGTAATCCAATACCATTATCTAATCCATCCGATCATACAGGCCCAGTAACTCAAGTCTATAGCCTATCATGATTACCCAATTCAGGAAAAACCCAATTGAGCAAACTCATATACTCCCTCCGTCCTGATTCGTTTGTCCCTTTTCACTATTTGGAACCTCTTACAAAATTGTCTATATGTTTTAATTTATAATGTTTGTCCCTTATCTCTTGGCCGTATCGAATTACTCGACGCCGCACGTTAATGAAAGCGTGATTACTACACATGATTCTCTTGTGTTTTACATTCTTCTTGGCCGCATCGAATTACCGTTGGCCACCTATAATTACTTTTGGCCACATCAAATTACACTTGGCCGCCAAAAATTACTTTTGGCCGCGTAGATTTACTTGTGGCCGCATCTTTTTTGTAATTGTGTTCATTAGTCACACTTTTGTTCTCTTGGCCGCGTTGAATTACACTTGGCCAAGTATAATTAATTACTCCTGGCCACGTCGATTAATCATGGCCGCACGTTATTGAAAGCGTGATTACTACACACGATTCTCATGAATTTTACATGCTTCTTGGCCACGTCAAATTACAGTTGGCCGCCATAAATTACTCTTGGCCGCGGCGATTTGCCTGTGGCCACATCTTTTTTGTAATCGTGTTCATCAGTCAGGCTTTTGTCCTAAAACTCCTAGCCACAAACTGGCCGACTTTTTTCAGTTGAAATTCTCTCTCTCTCTCTCTCTCTCTCTCTCTCTCTCTCTCTCTCTCTCTCTCTCTCTCTCTCTCTCTCTCTCTCTCACACACACACACACACACACACACAGAGTAATCGGTCAAGAATCAAGCACTCTCTCTATGCAATGAGAACCACAGCAGTCAAGCAAAACCAGGTTTGGTCTCTCTTGAATCTTTTTGAGGCTATTTGGCTACACGTGACTTCAACGACCTAGAAATTAACCTGACTACAACGACCTAAACATGTGATTAGGAATTAGAGTACATTGCTTATTGCAAAATAAAATTTCTCATTGATAAAACATGTTGCTTTTTATGTAGAATTCATCTTTTACCGGGTTTTTTTTTTTTAAAAAAATTATACGGATTTTTTAAGATTCCTTGTACAAACTTGAGTCGAACTTTTTGTTTCAATTTTGTCTTCTTAAATAGTTTAACTTCGGACTTGTGTCTGCATTACCTAAGTTTGCAACCTCCATTGACTCACACGTGTTTCGCTACCATCCCACTGATATTGAAAAGTACTAAAACTTAACCCATAATGTGTTGGATGCAAAATTGTATGTGTGGCGCGGTACACGTTGATGGACAACGATGATGAACACTTTTGAAGAGTCTGTTACATGACTCGATATGGTTAACTAATGCTGTTAAAAGCAAGCTTTACCGTTGGGCAAGCTGCCCTTCTGGTATAATCACTTCTCTCCACCAATTACAAATTGAACAAAGGGTGTGTTTGGTGCCAACGATATGGAGGTGGCCAGCTTGAAACCGATTCTTTGCATCCATTTATACAACTAAAGTACCAACCTAAAAAATTGCGTCAAAATACTGCCAATGTTTGGCCATGTCCCAGATTATTTGTTCCAGCATTGAAAGCAATATGGCTTCCACCACTACTCTAGCAACAACATTCATACATGATTCTTGCTTTTACCGACATGACCTCCACCCCAAACCCCATCAATATTCAAATTCAAAGCAACGCGTGCATGTTTGTATATTCTGACAGTAGCAATGTACCACTTCTGAAACTTTGGCACATTAATGAACCTCCACACAAAAAATTTAGAACATTACTGAATAAACCTTTAGAGCTGCTTTTGTTCGTTAAGGTGGATCCTTGATTTATTAACTTGTGTCTTAAGTTTCATGAAACCCTGTATGGGTCTCATGTTTTATTTCTGTTTTTCAGTTGTTTCCACATACATCATCTTTTGTTATTGTGTATCTTGTTTGATTCTCTGATCTTAGCTCGGAGGAGGCTGACTTCTCAGCATCTTCATAATCTTCTACATGGCTCTCAATTAGTTTTGAGTTAATTATGTGGTAAAGTGCTCGTAAAAGCTTTAATAGTTGACGGCTTAGGCTGTGCTGCTTGCTCTGATTAATTTTTTCGATCCTTGCTTTGTAGGAGAAGTCGAGAGAGCTCAAGCAAATTGCTTCCCTAAAGTTGGAGAGATTAGGGTAGATGGATTAATGATATATTGTGAGATCGTTTTGTCCCCTTTCTTGACTACTAATAATGCCAATGGTGTATGTATCAATTGTGCACTTCATAATCTATTGTCTCTAGCAGGTGAAGCAAAAATCGTTCTTCTATCACCTTCCTGATTCGTTGCCCATAAAGGATGTTTTCCAAGAAGAGAAAGGAACATGGTTCATCACATGGAAGTGTGTACTTGGAGGGTTTCTAATAAGTTGTGTTTACCAGAATGTCCTGCTGCACACATCAGGGATCAAACCTCTAAGATCCTTGTTTCCACTCTAACAACCAGATATAGGGTATTTGGCTTCGAAGTACCTTCAATACGGGAAAGCACTCAGAGAAAACTGATGTTTTCAGCTATGGAGTTGTGATTCTCGAAGTGGTATGTGAAAAGAGGCTGATTGATAGAGAAAATTTTAGCCAAAAGATGGTAAATTTGGTTGATTCGGTTTGGGGGTTGTACTCTGAAGGGAAGGTGGTTAAGGCGGTGGATGAGAAGCTAAAGCGGGAGTTCGAGGTGGGGGGAAATGGAGAAGCTTTTGCTTCTGAGTTTAATTACGTGAACCTGGATAGCTTTGCAAGGCCATCTCTATGAGGAGGGTTTTGCAGATTTTGAACAATGAAGCAAAGGTGGTTGTTGTGCCGAAATTGAAGCTGAGTCTCAGTTCTCCTGTGGAGTGTCATTGAGTCTTGAAGATATTGTTTCAGATGGAGAAGAGGAAATTCAGACACCAGGACACACTTTTGAGATCAAAATGTGTGAAATGAAAATGTGGTGGTCATTTTTTTTTTTTTTTTATTAATGTAGAGCTTGATTCTTTTCATCCTTTTGTGTTTTTTTTTCCATATATAGGGAGAAATAGTGTTTGGTGTTGTTTTGTTCAGTTCAACCACATCCAAATCACAATAACTTCAATGGCCTGTGTTTGGTGTTCCCACTTTTTTCTGTTTGTTGAGATTGGATTATGTACAGATGAGTAGTACTACTTCTCTTATTGCATACTAATTTCAGTTTCATTCGAATGTTGACAATATCATTTTAGACGGGGAGGAAGAAAATGAGACACAAAATCACTTGTTTGAGATCAAAGTTGGGTAAAGTATAGGATGTCATGTTTCTGTTACTGTAGTGCAGATGCGGATTCTTTTCATTCTTTTGTTTTTTGTCTTTTGATTGGCAGAAATTGTGTTTCATTGTTTAGTTAAGCTGCATGGAAGATTATAAGTTGAAGTCCATTGGCCTGAGTTCAAAACAAATGAATTGGACTGTTTGGTCTTCAACTTACTGATCTATACTCCATTTGTGTCCTCCAGGTGTTATGGTGAAGCAGGAATCATCGTGTGTATCAAGGGTCTTCTTTTTCACTTTTCAGTGGATGAGGCTTTGAGGGAGGTTGGCGGCTTATTTAGTTTGCTACCAAATCATCAAAGCAGATGTCTTAAACAAGTGTAGAAATTCTGTTCTTTGCATTAGCTACCATGGTGGAGGTCTTCACTGGGATTATGGCTCTTCAATGGGCTAGGAGCGATTGGATTTACAATGTGGAGATACTGATAGATAACATAAAGTAGTTCATAGATTTAGCGCACAAAGCAGCCATACAGTAGTTCTAGCAATTTCGTTACCACTCAAAAACTAACTAGTCCACAAAATAGCGGATAAAATCTACTGAAACGATAATGGAAATAGTAGAATACATTTAGCAACGGGAAAATAATTACAACCCAATTATTCAAAAACTAAAAATAAATGTAGTTCATACAGTAAAAAAAATAGCAGCATCAATCCTCAAGTCCAGAACAAAACAGCAGCACTGACTTCTTCTTCCAAGTTCAAAACCAGCTAGCCAAACTTACTCAAGGATCACCATCTTTTAGAACCAAGACTCATGTTGGACTGAAGTAAATTCAAAGAGGTTTGAGTGCACAAAAATTGCGAAACATAACAGCCTCAAAGTATAGCAAGAGTACTAACCTAGTGATGACCAAATTCATTCTCAATCATATTGTGATTCAATCACGAAGATGCAAACAGATCCAAAGCAACTTCTTCTACAATCTCCCCATCTTTAGAGATCATTCCGTCGACACGGCATAAATCTAAACTCCAAAAAAACGGAGAAGAAAATCTCCCCACAAGCACAAGAAGAGTTGGATTGCATGGGCGGCGGCAACAAAATTGACAAGTAGAGAACCCCTCCCATCTCCATGGAAATGCCCCTTCAAGTTTTTTTTTTTTGAAGCTTTTCAAACGGTGGTACTGAGAGTAACCCAAATACCTTGACCAAATGCTCCTTTAATGCGCTCTCTCCCTATCGGAAACAAAAGTAATGGTTTCCAAATTTGGCAATGCAGATATCGCCTGCTTTAAAAACAAGAGGAGTACATTTATATGACCCAACAAATGTATGACACGTAGCGGTGGATTCAATTTGTCTTTCCTCTTGATATCCCACGGAACCAAATTTGTGTTCTTACGACTGCCTTGCTGTGCACCATGGTGTTAGTCAAAAATCTGGAGGAGGAAGCTCACCAACACTGCTGCTTTCACTCACCTTTCCAAGATGCAGCCAATTTCATACTCTCTCTCTCTCTCTCTCTCTCTCTCTCTCTCTCTCTCTCTCTCTCTGAATGCCCATGCTTCACTCATCTCACAAGCACTCAATTTATACACAAATCAAACAAATTACAGTCAATCATCTCATTTCTTGTCGTCTGCTGACTTGGACCCCCTTATTGCAATGACCCCTTAACTTGTTCCCCAACTCCATTACCCACATACACAAATATGTGCCATAATACCTGCTCAACCGAGAGTGCGTTTCTGCTATATTTGTTTTTCCTTCAAACTAATGACGGGGGGAATAGGACGACCAATTTAAATTTAAAGCAACCAACAATTCAAGCTACTATCCAAACTCCATGCCAATGCCATCCAAGTTAATATTATGAGTTAAGAGCAATTAATCTAAAGAACGCAAACACCGAGATATATGTGGAAACCACGGCCTAACTACCAAAATTGCTGTAGATCAAAAGGTTTACAAAGGGACGCACAATTAGGATGACATCAACTCGAATTTGAAGATTTTTTGAACTTTCTTTAAAGGGACGCAACAATTCAGAATAAGAATAAGAGGGCAGTGATCTGACCCCAAAATCACCACATGGAAGACCTGGGTTTTAGGGAATTTATGAAGGCTTTCCATAGAAGCCATGTTGGCCTCACCAAGTTGATTGTTGGTTCAGGTAAAGGGGTTACCTTTAAATTCCAGATCCATAGGAGCGCACTGTGACATAACGTTCTGAAAGTTTTCAATACAGGAACTGCTACAACTAGCCCCTCCTTGCTTTGGGCCAATGAAAAGGGACCGCACACCAAACTAAACTTAAAACTAAACCTACTGGAATATCAGAGACTGCAATCTTGGGCATTCAGGTGAGCCCTTGGAAAAGAACCGGGCGACATCACCGGCAAACACAGCTTTGCACATGTCTTGTCATACGGTATCAAAATAGATTCATCAAGAAACCCACATACAAGTAGTTGACTCACCCACATAAATTAAACAACTAGAAAACATTCAGTATTTCATCCACAGAAGTCGATAAGAGAGCAAATCCATATGTCAAAACAAACAAATGATATTCTTCCACTGATAGGTCCAACAACTTCAAATTAGACTTTCACAACCACATCTTGTAAGGACAGGACAGGACGTCATCAAATCAGTGAGCAAGCAGACTGACTGAGCCACAGAAGAGATCCTGCAAACAAAAATATATATATGAACCTCAATGCGGTACGATAATCATGAATTCACATGAGATACAAATGCATAGGCAAAGAAATAGGAACCAAGTCGTAATAAAAGTAAACAACGCTGGGAACTAAACTGGATATGGAATATCGGACTGGCCCCTAGCTCTGTTCATAAAAAATCTCCAGTGGACTGCTTACTCACCCTCCCTTCATACCCCATTTCCCATACCCACTGGTCTTTTTTGCCCGGCAGTGTCATTAGGGTAAGTGAGATACTTACAAGTTGTCAACAAGAAATGCGTACGACTACATAACAATGATGACCTGTACTTTTACCAAGTCAGGGCCCTAGAATCTATTCTTTACCCATCTAAAAAATAGATGGGGTAAAAATCTAAGATAACATAATGTCAATATCAAATTGTTCACTATAGCAAACAACAATTTCTAGAAACATAAAACAATTTATCCTTCTCAATATAAAGAAGTTCATTACTCACACCTTCAACATACTATCACATCACTAAGAACAGCGATGTACTCACATGAAAAATTCATACGACGCAAAAAATCATATTGGATCAGAATAGAAAGGAACAAGATGACTAAAAATCACACCCTCAAGTATTTAAGATTTTGGTTTGATCCTGCAAAAACAGACTTTGTAGCCACTCAAAGGTGCCTCCTCATGCACGATAGCTTGGAAAGTCTCATGTACGCCGCTTCCATCCATGGCCTCAAAGGTAATATAGTTTACCGAACAACACGTCTCCTTGTTTGCCTTGAGAAGCTTGCCAAACGCAAATGTCGTTTTCTACAATTTCAACAAATTCACCCAATAACACAAAAGATAATTTAGACAGTAAAAGTGGCAATCACGAAAGAACTTTAAGGACAGACGCAGATAGGTACTTACATAATTCTTGTTGTAGGACTTAACAGCCAATTCGGCGCAATATTTGAGAAGGTTTGAAACAGGCTCATCCACCTCAAAGCTCCGCCAGAATGGCTTAAGTATACCACACCCAGCTACATCAGTGGGAACCACAACGTCAAAGCCCTGTTACTATCAACTCAACATGTAGATTAAATCATCAAAATGATATAATTATACTAAGCATACCTAATGAAAAATACCAATAATCAATATGAAAAATAAACAAACACATAGACGACAAATAATATGCCACATTTACTAATCACCATGTTCTCGTTTATTTGATTGTTGTAATCCTTGTGCTCTTCTTTTGTCATTTTGCGATAGCCATTAGCAACAAAACATCCCTCATCGGAATCTTCATCATCATCTTCTCCAGCATCGGATTTCTTTTGGTCCCATCCAATGCTGTTGCAGTTGACAAGTTTCATCAATTTTAAGACAAAATCCAACTCTATGATTTTTAGGCAAACAGGATTGGCCTAGTCCAAGGTCAATAACCCTCAGACCAAACAGAGGACTAAAAAAATAGACGACGTCCTCCCCCACTATCCCACCAACAAAGGACTCAAAATTTGGTAGAACCGCATGTTCCCTAATCCCTCGTTGCCTCCCAATCCCCAATCCCTCATAATGCTTAGCCCATGTCCCCCATAATTTCTCATGGGATTGGACTATTTCATAATAGTCTCATCTAGTCCATTATTTGGTTAGCAACTCCTAGACAAGGAACTAATCCGTACCCAGAGTGGTTAAAGGTGAGCCTAGGTGTGCACTTAGACCCGAGGTTGCATGCCATAAGAATGGCAGGACAAGGCAACGTAAAAGATATACACCATAGGCACTCCAAGCTTGCACCTCTTGCATCTTTTGCCTTAGCAAGAGGTGCATGCCTCATTCAAGTCTCTTTGACAAATAGAAAGAAAAAGTTTTACAAAAATTTATCCAAGCACATTTCCTAGATATGGGAGGGGAAATTGGGGCACTTATGTTACCCCATGGTTCACAGTTTGATGTTTATGGGAATTAGGAACAAAGAGCCAGAGTAGACATGGATGGTGTATTTGTCCACTAACACTTCATACCCCGCATAGCGGATTACATAATATCCCACCCTTGATTTCCGAATTATTGGAAAGATGGGATTAGTGATGGGGATAGAGGGGAGATGTGTGTCCTAGAGATAATAGATGGGATTGTATGGGGTACCAGAAAAATTGTGCTATATTTAATTCGGGTTGGAGATAAAGGACATGATAAAGAGTCGAGAATCACTTTTGAAAATTGGATAAAAGACAAAAATAATCCAAGAGATCCGGAGGGATAATTCCTTACACCAATTACTAAGTAGGAGTTTGAGTCCTATAAAGCCACAGATAGGGGACTAGCTAATCCTGAGAAAATTTGAAACCGCAGGTTTCCTCATACCATGGAAGTGGGATTACAATCTCGGCATCAAAGGTTTGCAAGTCCCCCACTCTCCGGATTATTCTCCCTCCTCATCTAATTGTAAAAAGAATAATCCTGATCTCTTCATTCCCAGTTTATTCAATCTTTATCCCCCTCAAACCAAACACAACATAACTAATCTCGGGGCTCCATTATCCCTCAAACCCCACACGTTCCCTATGTCTCCATCATGATACGAATTTCAAACGAACATAGTGCCATTGGGTGATACAAATTTCACATTAATTAAAACTAAACTAGTAAGAATAGAGCAAAAGCAGAAACAAAAATCACAAAACATAATAGTAATCAAGAGAGCAAGAAAGAGCATACTACTTATCATAAGGTCCAAGAGCGAGAGTTGAAAACACTAGACTTTTCAAGATTTCGGCACCAGGCAAGTTGCAATCCTATAAATTGTCGACTCAAAAGGTTGTTTAACTCATTCAAAATTAGAATATAATGTAGAGCTAAGGAAAAATAATACAATTAATTATTGCTTCTACTACTTACCTTTATGCTAGCCCAAGGCAGCGAAGATTCAAAATCAGATTCGGAGTCAGATGAAAAAGAATATCCATATTTTGCACATGCTTCATCTAGAATTTCCCCCATTTCAGCGATCAAACATGGCAAACGCGATGTTTCCCCATAACCCCTTGCTAATTCCGCAGCCATATCTCCTTTTGCCTTAAACCCTAAAAACAAAAATTATTATTGAAACCATCAACAAAGAAACATACAACTATACGTACATATATACGAGAAGAACCAAAAATCATGTTCGCCGAGGCAAAGGATACTCACCTCCAGACAAAACACGCGATCTTCAGGACTTTCCTCTCTCTCTGTCTCTCTCTCTCTCTCTCTCTCTCTCTCGATCGCTTTCAATGTTGATAGAATTAGGGCACAAACAATCCGTGCATGCGTATTTATAGATGGATGGATAGATAGATGGCTTATCTACCTTTTTTTTGGGGTCCTTGAACAATATAGAAGGTTTCAAAATGGTCCTTGTATTATTTTTCATGTCAATTTCTCCCTTGTAGTATGAAGCATTTTTCACTGTCACCCTTCCCGTTAATTAGGTAGAGGAATAATATGCTGATAGGGGTGATCTATGCTTAGGAAAATTCTAACTTCACACCCACTCACACACCCCCACTCATAATAGGTTGGATCCCATACATACTGGATATATAATATGTGCGGGCTCCACCCCAATCGTGATGGTGTAATTGGGTGTGTAAGTGGGTGTGGAGGTAGAATGATTGCTCTACTTATGTGAGCCGCTGATGTGGAGGTGCAAATAGGCATTACTCGTTATGGTTACTTTTTTTTCCACATCCGTTAATTCTAATTTACTCTATTTTAGAAAACTTGGGGAGGCAATGATTGCTTACGAAAATCGAAGCCTGTCCATATGCTTACAGACATACTCCTTAACAGGCCATCTTTTTTCTCCTCTTTCCTCAACACCAACTTTGATTAATTTTAGGATAAACTATACAAATGGTCCCTCTAGTTTGCATGAATTTTCATTTTCATCCCTTTAGTATCAATTGTGTTAATTTTAGCCCTATAATTTGCATTTTGTCTCAATTTCGTCCCTCTCGCTTATGGTGTTAATGCAAAAAAGGAATTAGAGGACAAAATTGTCATTTCTCCTCGTGCAGGGACTAAATTGAGATTTTATGCAAACTAAAGGGAATATTTCTACAATTTTATTTTTACTTTTTTTTTTGCAAATAAATTCAAAATACACCATATGTAATATATATTTCTTATCTCATCTTATATTGAATAATCAAAATATGTTAAAAAATTTTAGAGTTTTTATTATATATATCACAAAAAATATGAGAAAATTCAAAAAGCAACTCCAATGTTAAATGTCTTGATATTGTATTTTTTTAATTGAATTATCAATCTCTTTATTTTTTTTCACATGATTAAAAAGAAAAAGTTGTTCAGTAGTATTTAGAAATCTTGTAATTGTGTTTAATCTATACTACATCTTTTAAATGTACGAACATGTTTTCATAACTATTAAGTTTTGCTTTTGAGGGTAAGATAGGAATTCTTTTGCAAGTCTTCATAAATGTAGTTGGATACATTTGGCTAGAGCGAGTCTGGAGTCATTCCAACTGCTCCTTGTGTAGTTGCTTCGCTGGATTGTTAGGCACCGTTTCTTTATGAGATGTGACCCTTCGGGTTGAACCAAAAGGTGTGACCATTGAGTTTACATCAGATCGGTAGGTTCAAACCAAGGTGTGACGGTTGTGATTAACCCTAGAGACATGACTATTGGTGAGTAAGTCACGTATCCTATGATTTTTCAACAAGTCACTTGGCCAAATTGATTGGAATCATTACACATATAAATTCATGTTCTAGATTATTCGAAATTCTGTTCGATGGACCTAGAAAATTAGGTCGCTATGTTTGATTTGGCATGAAAGTGAAAGTGGGATATTTTAGTTTCTACCATCTTGAATGGTTGGTAGTTATCAACAACTACGCTCCACAAGATATTTTTTAAACAAAGTAGAATCGGTTAATATGCTATAGTGGAAATCCTTAAGTTCGAAAGGATAGATTGGCGTTTGTAGTAAACTAAGCATAAAACTACGAAATGAGTAAATAGTTACTCAATGTGGGGGTGAATCTCTTAACATCAAAGAGATGATTAGTATATATTTTGAGTAAATACAAGTATGAGTGAATAGTTGCGACATTGATGCTTGTCTGGACTTGAAAATCGTGTTGAACAATGGTGATTGTGTGAATGTTATCTGAATTATCACATAATTGTGAGGAGGAGGTGCTTTCCGTTAATTACTCACAAATGTATTTTAAATCTCTGCCACAAAATTTGTATTGATTATGATATTGATTTGAAAATTGGAAGGGTACAGAGGAGTATGTAAGTCTCGAGATAATTACAACAGACTTAACACCATACAACACCTGGTTTCATATGGATTTAGCACCATTGAACTCCAAGTTTTGAGTTCTTATTTTATTGCACTCATATCATTGACTTCATCACAAAAGGTAAACATATTTTCTAACATGTTATTCGTTCCTGTCTCTAATTGATTCACCATTCTAATAGATTAAGTTGTGTTATTATTTCTTAACCAGTTTGATGAGATTGAGACTGAAGATGTGGCGGACAAAGACAAACAAAGAGTGTTGGATGACATCGTGACGAAGTTGGGCTTGAAACTTAAGGAGTTAAGATACGATCTCAAAAAGTGGGCTCATTTGTGTGAGGTGAAGAGCATAGAGGTTTGTTCTGGCTTTGTGATAAACTCCGAATATTAACTCTAAAGGGGATTGCAATATAGTCTTTGGAGGGACAGAGCCCCGATTTACACTGAGAGAGGCCAAAATTAAGAACCTAAAATTCCATGTGTTGAAATGATTACATGACTCTTTAAGTTTTCGTTACATTTATTTTGAAATATAAGAATGAAATGAAATTAAAACTAGTCCTATAATCCTATTTAGATTAAAATCACTCCCCAGGCCGAAGCGAAATGGTAGGAGATAAGCATGCATCGACAATGTGTTTCGCACTGTTCAAACTACTTTGTGTACCTCTATTAGGAGGAGTGCTAAAATCAGTCTTCTTAAAAATTACATAAGTTAAATCCCCAAAGGTGGCTCTGTCCCTTAGTCTTTGTGTTAAAATATTTAGGACAAAAAGAGGTTGAAGACTTTTGGCAGCAATGAAGGTGTAGGGGGAAGTTCTTAAGGATTATGAGGGAAGATTGCTAAAAAAAATTGGGATTCGCTATAAGGGCTTTTCACCAATCTTATTTGACGTATGTTTACACAGGTTCGTGAGATAGTGGATAACTTCTCTTCGAGGGTCGAGGAGGCATGTTTAACCTTCATAAACTATGAAGAGCGAACTAAGGGAAAAGCGTTCTTGAAAGTACGTATCTCACACTCCTTATTTGTCTAGCTACTGAGCCTCTGTAGAATCTTGTATCCATATATCTATGATTATGCATAAAAAAAATATGCATTTGTTTCTTTTTGTCTTCTGTTTTTGTCCTTATCGTGTAGCCAATTGATTGGACTGTTTTTGTTCTTAATTAGGTAACTTTTTGTTTTTGTACTTGCAGGACCCGTTTACATTTGCACAATCAGACAATGGAGAAAATGAGATTATTCTGGTAAATACAGCCTACGTCTATGATTTAGAATTGGGTAGATAAAAAAAGCCACCCTTGAGGTTTTTCTAATACAAAAATCAGATCCCCACGTCCGAGGGTTAATTAAAGATTCCCCCATTTTGCCAACAGCATTAACGGCATACTTGCCTTTACACCTTTGTCTCTGTAGTTACAAATATCCCTCCATTCCAAGCACAATAATAGATGGTCTCCGTCTTTTGTCAAATCAGTCAGTTAGTAACATGACATATTTGCCCTCAACGGCCACATTTTGGGAAAATGGTCTCAGCTATCTAAGCCTTGAGGTTGTCTGTGTATCTTTTTTAAGTGAACCTATTATTTGCACAAATAGAGTAATCAAATAACGCAATGCTAGGTTAAAAAGTCAACTATTGGTCAGAAGGGGAATCCTTCCTGTGGATGGAGAAATCTGTCCTTTATGCAATAGAAACACCAGACCATCTCTTGTGGTTATGCCCTGTTTCTTGGAGAAGTTGGTCTGCAAAAATGCTTTGGTGGAAAACTCATTGGGTTAGTCCCTCAAATTTTATTGAAACAAATGCAGATCTGAATGCTACTAAGTATAAAAATCTGGAAAAAATGTGCTGGATGGCTTGTTTCTTGTCGTGGTACGGTAAATTTGGTTTTGGTGAAATGAGATTGTTTTTAAACGAAAATAACGTTCAATTTGGAGGAAGTTATTGATCTTGCAAAAACAAGGATGGTTGCGTGGGTGAAAGGGAAATACAAGGTTAGTGGCTACTCAATTAAAGATCTCAAAAGGAGCTTGGACGGCATAAGGAGATTAAAGATTCAAAAGTTAAAGGATTGAAAAACTCATTATGGGTTCGTGTGTGTGTTGTGCGGGGGTGTGAGTATGTGGTCAAATGGGCGTGTAACGTGTGTTTATAGAGAAATCTAGATTGGTTTTGGGTTTAGTAAAACTCTGTTGTTTATAGAGAAATCTAGATTTGTTTAAGAATTGTATTATTTATTCGTGTTTCGTATTTTCCTTGACATTGTAGGTAAAGAATTGGACAGAAGAAAGGCAGGATATCTTCAACAAAATTAAAACACAGTTTGGTCGTAAGTATCCTGAGTTTAGTTTTTATTAACTTTTTATATTGTAGTTAGTGTTGGATTCCCCTTAGGGGCCCCCCACCAGTACATCTGTGAGTGTGAAAGAGAGAGAGAAACGTGAGTTGCGTAATTATGTATTTTTGTGATATTAATACATGTTATTTGGTGTGTTTGTGTGATGATTTGCTCTCTAATTTCCCACTATCAGTTAGAACTAATATGTTTTTTTTTTCCTCTGAAAAGCCACATGCTACGCCTATTCGAGGCTACGCCTATTCGAGTGAGTCTATGTGAGACTATCCATGCCATGGATCGAGGAGAAAACATTGAGCTATCAATGCAACATCTTCTTGATTCGATTCCTGCACTGAAGGGAAAACGGAGCGTTATGAGGAATATTCCTGTTGGGAATTGTCAAAGCGCCCTGAAGCATATATGAAGCAATGGATTGTACTTGGAAAAGGACTATCCAAATGAGCTTCGGGACAAAGACTGTGCGGCTCCAACAGTGGTAAGTACTCTACATCCATTGATGCATGTGTCTGGAGCTTATGAAAGTAGTTCAGTAGTGGCATGAATTTGATCTTAGCTTTTAAGTTATTTTCATTAGTGTATAACTGGACCATCTGTTGGTTATAATTAGAATGGGGTTATAGAGAGTATGTTGGTTTTATTACACTTAAAACTTAGGGGTAATCTCTAGGAATGCCCATGCTACCTATAGTACTTTTAGCAAAATAAGGGAATATTACATGAGTTTCTTATTTTGGAAAATGAGTTGTATCACTAATGGTAGTCATAGAATTTGAATAGGATATTTAAAATAAACACTTCATAAATTGGGCTATCCTCTTACAATTTTCCTCTATAATCGGTGTCAGACTTGTGAGTAGGCCTTGGTAAATGAAAATACAGGCTTTATCATAAATGGATAAGTTGATTATTTCGGGACTAGTTATTTGGATGCGAGATTAATAAAATGTGAAAGTGGAACTTTTTTTGATTATGTAGACAATTTGCAAGTTAGTTTAAGGCTATTATGGTTCCACATGGAAATCATTTGTTAATGTTCCCTAGTCATTGAACTTGCAGCCTCCTCAAGGGACCAAGTATACCATTGATCGGTACCAGGTTCGTCAAAAAAATTTGAATGTCGATATGTTGGTGAACTTAGTTGATTCTCATCCTATCATTGGAGTCGTGACATCGTCACAAGCTCTTCAGGAATTGAAGAAGGTAAAACGCTTGATTCTCATCCCGCCATTAGTTGATTCTTCGTTTAATGTACCCTTTTTTTCCCCTTCTGTTATCTGTTATCTGTATTTGTGGGCAGGGGTGCATTTATGAAGGACCATATGACGCGGAAGATGTTGGAGTTCACATGCCATGGTCATAGTTGGACATGGGTACTTGAAGAAAAATGGCGTGAAGGTCCCCCTAGTGAAGAACACTTGGGGCAGACATTGGTGCGCAAGGGGTCATGGATTTGTTCTTGCCAGCCTTGTCAAGAGGGTTTATTGGGTGACCACTGACCAGCATCGTTGAAAAGTTGTAAACTTGTTTCTTCTAAACTACAACTTCATGCCATGCTCTTACTTTTTGCTTTCAGCAAACTTTGATTAGAGGGGATTCCTATTTTGACGGAGGGGATTCCTATTTTGATGGAGGTCTTCTTTATCAGAGGGGTACTTACCATATTTTTTGTGATTTTTGTTTCTACAAGTTTTAGGCGGGGTACCTTGTGGATTATGCTAAGTATGATGTGGTGAGAGATTTGATGTACTCCTTAATTGTGGTTGGTGTCATGGTTTAATTTTTAATGAGATTACAATTCCCAGACCTTCAGAATTATGGACCTATTGTTTGCATTAACAATTTTCATTCCAACAAGAGCAGGCATAATATGAACTTTTAGGGTGTCACTAAAAGTTCAACTATGTCAAGAGTCAGCGACGTTTGACAAGCCTCGGGACATGGTGTGCCTCCAGTTGCGAGCGTCACTAGAAAAATGGTTATACCAGCCCTTGTCAAAACATAGCCAGAGCCCTACAGCAAATCTCGCGAGTTTTTACACAACCGTTGGTATAGCTTATTTGGGCCTTTCCTGATGGTTTTTGGGATCTTCTGTGATGGTTTCAAACATTGCTAAAAGCAAAAATCCTTGCAGTATAACCAATTAACTATAATCTATTATTATCCCTTTCAATCTAACAATTAAGCGACTAACCATGCTTAAGTCAAAACACACACACACACGTAGTGACAGAGAAGAGATTAAAGAAACAAATTTTGAGAATACCTTGTGATTTAGGTCCTGGATGATGGAGAAAGAGATGGTGAGAGTCCGAGAGATGGAGAGAGATCGTGGGAGTCTAAGAGATGGTTAGGGTTGGAGAGAGACGATGGGGGAGATGAGGAAATCAGGCCTTACATGTTGAGACTTGTGAGAGTTCGAGGGAGGTGAACGTGGGCTGCTGGAAATTGACGTGAGAGAACATAATGTGATAGTATTAGATTTTAGGTTAGGGATTTTTATTATGTGTGGACATGCTGCATATGCCTAGGTGTACCCCATATTTATATTTCGGTTCGGTTATTCTGGATGTGTGGGTTTTGAGCGTAGCTGCGATCTGGGGGTGTAAACTCCTTGGATCTGTAAGTGTAGCTGCGATTTGGGAGTGTAAACTCCATGATTTTGAGTGTAGCTGCGATTTATGTGGGTTTATGTACTGTGATTTGTGTACGTTGTGTTCCACCTGGACTGTAGCTGATTCGAAAAATGATATGGAATGTAGATTTTTGTTTTTTTTTTTTAGAAGAATATGAAACCCTACCTAAAAATGATCTTGCGGCCTGTACTGTAGCTGATTTGAAAACCCTAAAAAATCCTAAAACTCTGATTTTGTGTTTAGTTTGACCAAAATTGATAAATGTTCATAAATAAATAAAAGACTTGAAAAAAATGATTTAGTAATATCAAAGTATTTAATTGTTGAACTTGTTGTATAAGTATATGGCTAGAAGCTAAAAATGCTTGCTAACCATTGTTAATCTCCAATTAGTCTATAATCAACCAAATTAGGTAAGGAAACATGATTGCATGTGTTGTTGAAAATACAACTTTGCACAAAAGTTAACTGTTTTCGTGTGTGTGTGCACACACACGGGTGGTCTGAGCAGTTTTTAACTTAGATTTAATGAGCGGTTCAATTAAAAACTGCTCAAAATAAGCACTTTCCGGTAAAAAAAAATTCCGATTTCTCGCGGGTACCCTTAAAATCACGTTCTATACACATTGAGCGGCTCGGATCATAAAAATTTGATTGGGAACTACGAGATTGAAATTTTGGGTGTTTTTTTAGGTGTTTTTTGGGGTATCCCTTGAACCGTCCCCTATATATATATATATATATATTTCAAGTTTAATCGATGAAACACCCACTACCAACTAATAAACTAATTAACCTTCCACTAATTACAACCGACACAAACTAAACACTCTTAGCTAACTAAACTTGCTGACATGGTCTGCTCCTTCTGATGAGTTGAGGTGGAGCTCAGATCATCTGTGGCATTCTCGTTTACACTCCCCTGCAAACGCATGGGAGGTTAGCTACTAGGAGTTTGGACTTGAGAAGCTAAAACCTTGATACAGATAAAACATTGGTGAATATATAAACTATTTAAGCCTCTGAATTAATATGATAGAGCACAACCTGATTATTTAACACTTGCTCGCGTATGAAGTGGTAATCGATCTTTATGTGCTTAGTCCTAGCATGATAGACAGGATTACATGCCAAAGCAATTGCAGACTTGTTATCACACCACAGAACATGAGGTGTAAAAGAAGGGATATGCAGTTCAGAAAACAATTGTTGCAACCAAACTAAATCACTAGCTGTTTGAGCCATGACCCTATACTCAACTTCAATGGATGACCTAGCCACTGTGTGTTATTTTTTAGCACACCAGGAGACTAAATTATGACCCATGAACACACTATAACTTGTTGTGGATCTCCTATAAACAGGATCCCATGCCCAGTCAGCACTTGCAAAGGCTGTGAGGGTGAGAGGACCTAGAATAAAGTGAAGCCCGTGAGTGATGGATCCTTTGATGTATAGAAGGATACGTTTGACTACAATGAAGTGACTAAGTATGGGTGCATGCATATGTTGACAGGCTACACTAACAGAAAAAGCAATTTTTGGCCTTGTCAAAGTCAAGTATTGTAAAGAACCCACCAAAGTTCTATATAAAGACACATCTTTCAAAGGATAATCACAGTCTGGTATCCCAGGCTTAACAGAGGCAGGAGAATCAGAACCTTTACAGACAGTCATCCCAGCTTTAGTAAGAAGTTTTGTGGCATACTTGGACTAAGAAAGGAAAATACCAAAAGAAGTAGTAGTAATCTCAATACTCAAAAAATAATTGAGAGTCCCCAAGTCCTTCATAACAAACCGTTGGCTAAGCTTGTGAATAAGAGATGTGATGTAAGAAGAATCACTTCCTGTGATGACTATGTCATCCACATAAATCAAAACCAAAGTAAGATGCTGACCTTGTTGCAAAATAAAGAGAGATGTATCTACCTTACTGGACTGAAAACCAAGTTGAACAAGATAGCCAGAAAACATAGAGTACTAGGCCCTAGGTGCTTGTCTAAGACCATAAAGAGATTTGGACAATTTACACACATAATCAAGATGAAAAGAATCCTTGTACCCCAGTGGTTGTTTCATGTATACATCTTCTGAAATGACACCAAGCAAGAAGGCATTGGAAACATCTAGCTGTCTAAGAGACCAATAATGATGCACAACAAGACTAAGTATAACTCGTAGAGTAGGTTGTTTAATGACAGGGCGGAATGTGTCTGTGAAATCCATACCTTCAGCTTGTTGATTGCCATTAGCTACCAGCCTAGCATCGCACCTCGCCATAGTGCCATCAGAGTGTTTCTTGATCTCAAAAATCCATTGACACCCTATGACATGCCCATGAGATGGTGGAGGAACAAGAACCCAAGTACCTTGTTTCACTAAAGCCTCATACTCTTTTGCCATAGCCTTTTGCCATACATAATGACGTATAGATTCAGAAAAATGGGTAGGTTCAGTAAGAGGAAGGGAAGAAGAAGCAGAAGTAAGCAAAGTGAGAGGCTGTCGAGCCTTATCAATGCCATTTTGAGATTTGGTTCTCATAGAGTGAGAAAGACTCGTAGGTGGACCATAAACAAAAGAAGAAGGTTCGCTCAAAGAGGCAGAAGAAGAAGTAGAAGTAAGAGCAAAATCAGAAGTAGCTAAGGGAGCTATATCAAAACTAATGGGAATGGTAACAAGAACAGAATCAAATACAGGTACAGGAGTAGGAATATTATGAATGGGAGTAGATGGAACAAGTGAAGGAGGATTAACAGAGACAAGAATATCTGAAAAACTAGTAAGAGAAACAGAAAAAGTAGTAAGAGATGTCTCAGTATCTAAGGAAAGAGAAGAATGAGAAGCAAGAGAAGAATAAGGAAAATGATTCTCAAAAAATCTAACATGTCTAGAAACATAAACCTTATTAGTAAGAGGGTCAAAGCATCAGTACCCTTTGGAGTAGGTACAATAGCCCAACAAAACACAAATAGTGGATTGAGGAATCAATTTGTGAGAGTGATGAGGTTTAAGCCAAGAAAAACAAGCACAACCAAAAGGTTTGAAAGCAAGGTAGTCAGGTTTAGTATGAAACAAGAGAGAAACCTGAAACTGGAAAGAAGAATGAGGAAGTTTGTTTGCCAAGAAAACAGTAGTAATCAAGGCTTCTAACCAGAACTGTGCAGGCATGCCTGCTTGATCAAGTAAGGTAAGAGTTGTATCCATCAAATGTCTATGTTTTCTTTCCACAACACCATTTTGCTTAAGAGTGTGTGGACAAGATGTCTGATGGAGAATGCCGCTTGATAAGCACCCAATAATGCATATTTTTAGTGCTTAAGTCCTTTTAAGAGCAACTTCAAATTTGCAAGGTTTTATTTGAAGAACAATGTCATGTTTTGAGCCATTACTTCTAGAGAAAAATGTGCAGTTTTCTGTTTTGTACTAAAAGCTGGGGGTCGACATTTTGATTGGATTGAAATCTCAATTTTCTGGTAATGCCATTGTTTCCAGATGAGGGGTACTTTCTTATTTTCATTAAATAAATTAAAGTAAAAAAAAAGAAAAAAAAATGTTTAAAATGTAATCTTTACTTAACTCTAGAGAATTAAAATAAGATATTGGGAGCTGTGGGAGATGCTAGGTTGGCGAGAGGGAGCTTGTGTGAAGAGATATATAGTGGGAGAGGGGTATTATATAGTGACGAGTTCAATCGTTAGGCTTTAGCTATTGAGGGACATGTTGTGAGCTGTTATCTTCATTTTCACTTTTTCAGTTCTAAAAAAAGGCAATAATCTGATATGGTCTTTATGGATTTTCTCCATCACTCTTTTCCTCTGGAGTTTCTTCATCTTCTTTTAGTGGGAAATCTATGTATTCCCTTTTCACCTTCAGGCCAAGCCAAAGCCACCGATTGGTAGGTTTGTTCTTTTACGCAATTGATCAGAGCTTGCGGATCAACAAAAAAAAAAAATCAGAGCTTGATTCTTGAGATTAGGCCGTAATAAAGCAATTTCATGTGAATTTTCCAGTCCCAACATGGATATTTTGCTTTTGATCCGACCGGGAAAAAAATTAACTAAGATGTACGTAAACTGGTTCGAACACTCTCAAAATCCCCCAAAAAAAAACGAAAGCCATTTTCTTTTTTTCTAGGCCTTCTTAGCTGGTAGTAAAACAGAAGTGAGAAGGTGGCAGATACTGTTTTCAGTTCTCTCCCATGAATTCCAATCCCTTGTTTTCTTTATATAAGTAAACAGCGACCCCCCAACAAGAAGACAAGGGGCCCCAAGGGCCTTTTGTTGGGATTGAACTGAACTCCATGCTTATCCCTTGTGCCAAGGTTCTCTCTCTCTCTCTCTCTCTCTCTCTCTCTCTCTCTCTCTCCCCCCTTTACTTGATCTATCCAACTGGTAAACATCCTTTTCAGTTGTTTCACTAAGCTTTTTCAGCTTATTTTTTTGTTTTTTTATCTTTATTTAAAAAGATTTTGCATTTATTAGTTTTGAGTAAAACTCTTTTGGATTAATGGTTCGTCTTGACAAGAGGAATTGCAAAAGTAAAAAATTATGAGTTTTACCCATATATATTGGAAAATATCAAAGATAAAGCTCAAAAATTTCAAAAGTTTGACACAAAACTAACAAATGCAAAAAAATTATTTGAATAAAGACAAGCTAAAAATCCAAAAAAAAACACTATGTGAAACAAGTTACTCATTTTTGTTGGAGCAAAGCATTAAGCATGATGGCAGATTTTTGGTCATGTTCTTCGTTGATTTTTTTTTTTCCCCTCTTTTATGTTGGAGCAAAGCATCATGACAGATATTCGTAAGTACCAAAAAAAAAAAAACATCATGACAGATTTTTGGTGGGTTTTTTTTTGGTTTCTTTCATTTGTTTGTTAGGGAATATTGATCTGGTACTTGGCCACTTGGGAAAAAACTACCAATGAAACGAATTCATGGCTAAATTCAGCTCGTTTTTTTACGAGTTGAACTCAAGCTGAATTGTTGCTCGTATCAAGCTCGAACCTGACTTATACCTTGCTGAACTGATCTCGAATCTGACAAAGTTCGGCTCCATTCTTCGTGTTGAAAAGGTTGACCTTGTCAACCAACAATATATGCACGCTTTCCCTACTGGAGTATGAGATTTTCAATCAAGACTAAACGAGAGGATCATTTGAAACGGCCCGGGTCATCCTTATGGCGTGCTAAATGGCAAAATTCTAGAATGGTAACGAGAAGAATTTTGCAGTACCACATGGCTACGACTCCGATCGGGTAATTCTTGGGTGCTTCCGCTTCTGTCCCGGTCGGGAGACGGTTTTACCCATCCCGCCCTACCCCTAAGAAATGGGTAAAAAACAAATTTAACCTAAAAACAAAATGAAAGGAAATATAACATATATGAGGTGGTATTTTAGTATAATGGGGGAAATATAAGAGAGAAAATATGTTTCTAATGTATTGATAATAGTATTCGGGCAAAAAACTCTTTGTTTAAGTATAATAGGGTAAAAATATATTTTTACATACAGTTATTTCGGGATGGGTTCGTGCAGGTAATGAAGCCGGGTAATATCAACTCGGACCCTATCCAGCCCCGATCAAGGTTTCCAATTTTCCTCCGAGCCCGAGCCCGCCCCAGTACCCAAACAAAAATGTAAAAAATGTTTTTCCATGAAAACCGAAACCGACCGGGACCGAACTTAGACCGACCAAACCCTGAAAATTCCTGTCGGTTCTTTTGGTTTGGTCGGTTTTATATTCACCCTACTGTTAAGTACCTCTTAACGGCTCGGAGCATGACTTTAGACCAAGATGACTGCAAATAGAGCTTTAGTGGCATTCTGCAGGTAAAACTTATGCAGAAACAGAAGCAATTGAACTGTACGAAAAATACATCTCATATATACGCAACGGTATACGTACACAATTACAATTCCACAAAGTCTGAGAATTGTTCAAGTAACAGATTCTAACCAGTTTAAAGGATCTTTGACTAATCTGGGGAAAAATCGTTAAGGGGAATGGATTAATTAGACTATTCCCATCAGATACGCAAGGGTATCCAAACACAAATTAAAGGATTTTTGGTAAAAGGAAATCTTGAGTTCTCCAGAGCAATAAGACTATTCCCATCAGATACTCGTGGAGAAAAAATTATAATAAGTGCAAAGTTTCGTACATATATACACACACAATTATATCTTAGAGGCACGTACATTATGGGTTTTGCGCATCAATCTAACATCCGTACTATCATTCAAAAAGAACTATATGGAGCAAAATTTATCCATTCCTGTTAAAGGGGAATGAATACAAACACAAGCAGAGGGATGAGGTTGTAGTTGTACCGTTGTACCTGTCCTCCCAAATTCAGGTAAAAACACCAAATGGTCCCAAAATTGTGTGGGCTATGAAGAATTCCCTGCCCATTAGAATCGTCGCTCACTCGCTGGTCTACTTCTAGTTCAAATTGTTCTCCATTTCTTAATATTCGGCTTCTGTTGTCCGGTTTGTCTCCAGTTTTCCCTTGACATTGGCAGACTCATTGAAATTCTCCTGCTTGCTTTTTCTCATCCTCATACCCCGATGCCTTTCCAGTTCTACCAATTAAAAAGGGTTCCGGCAAGGAATTGTTGCTTTGAATGTCAAGACCATGATAAGATCGGTGAGCTGCAAAATATTCAGCCCCAGATTTAGCCAATCCCTTGGTTACCAACTGATGATCCTTATCAACCACCCGAAGAGCCTTCTCTGTTGCTTTCACCAGTGCAAGAGTTCCATCTTCATTTTTCTCCGTGATCTCTGCAAGCCATTTTGAAATGTTAGAAATGCCCAATACATGTACGGTGGCATGTTATTTGGGTCTTTCACAATTTTATCAGACTACCTACAAGAAAGAGAATGGAAAACAATTTACCCATCAAGTGAATCACAGACAGGAAAACAAAATAATCACCCCCACATGTCAAGGTAAAGATTTTGCATTTAACCTTTGTGGGAGTATACTCAACTGCAAAAACTATAACGGCTAAATCCACGAGGGAGGGACAATACATGTTATGGGCAACACTGAAGAACAAAATGGCAGTCTGGCAATAATAGTTACATCAAACGACCAATTTGGACAATAATGTGAGGACTGAGGATATATAATATAGCCATTGTAGTTTGATTTTTAAATGTGCTTTGTAACCTAAAAATGACCTATCCTGTCCAGGCAATCTAAATAAGTAGGAAAGATCTGAAGGAAAATAAATGTCGATAGAGAAAGCAGAATAATGATCCAAGAATACAAAAGAAAACAAAGAAATTCTGAAGCGAGGATAAACTATAGTTCCCTAGATTCTAGAATCGCTACTTATTTAGCATTCAGGTGCCTCTGATGGCATCAGTGTTCTAAATGGCGGCCGCCCAGGCCGCCTGGGCACCGCCTAGGCGCTTGGAGGTACCCTACCGCCACGCCAATAGTCCTTGGCGTTTGATTTGGCGCCCAGGGAGGTTTGGCAATGTTTGGTGGCCGCCAAGGCGGGCTTTGCGGCGGCCTTGGCGGTCTTGGCATCTTGGCAGCGTCGTCGGCGTCTTTGGAGGCCTTTGGCGGCCTAAAATATATATATATAATACGAGGGAGGTGAGCGAAGCAGCCCTGCTACTTATTGTCTTATTCAACTTATTTGCTAGTTGCTACTACTTAATTTCATTTGGGTTTATACTTTGAAGTTTGAACTTGCATTATGGATACATGGAATATAATTTGATTGGATAATGGTTTGTTAAAAAAAATTAAAAATAAAAAAATCCGCCGAATTGCTTGGTGCCGCCTAGGCGGCTTGGCGCTTGGAGGTGGGTCTCCGCCCTACTACCGCCAAGCGCCATTTAGAACATTGGATGGCATCCGCAACATTTTTGAAGATAGAATGTGGATCCATAGGCAACTATGTCTTCTTTGGGTAAACTTTAGATTTATTAGAACCATTAACTAATTCAAAAAGAAGGGCGGGCCTGGCGCAACGGTAAAATTGCTCCATTGTGACCTAGAGGTCACGGATTCGAGTCGTAAAAACAGCCTCTCTGATTGCAAGGGTAAGGCTGCGTACATTAACCCTTCCCCAAACCCCGCAATGGTGGGAGCCTTGTGCACCAGGTTTGCCCTTTATTAACTAATTCAAAAACATTAAGAGAGACAAGCAAAATTAATGAATTTGAACAATACATGTATTGTTTCCACATTCTTGACCGATATGGAAAGATCAGCATGCATCTACCATTGCTCTCTTTAATTGTTTCCAAAAGCACAGGACTGTGGCAGAAAATTATGCCGAAAGAGATAGATAAAGTTACCTTCCGAATCAAAATCCTCTACATATCCACCTTGAAGGAATGAAAATCGTGCTTCTTCCAATTGACCTTTTACTTCCACAGGAAATGAAGTCATCAAACTCTGAAATTCCATAACATAAGCGCCCGTCCATTGACTTCCCCTGGGTAGCAGAAATAAAATATAAAGAACAAAAAGTTAGACTTGAGCCGGATGCTGATGAATACCATACTAGGGGAGACAATCAAATGCTTTAAACACGAAATTTGGATGAACACTCAATACCCCAACAAGTAGAATAATATAGTTCTTTTATGCCCATACTCCAATCACAAGTTTTTACTATGCTTACTTAGTTTCTCATTTCCGTTTCAATTTCCTTATCTAAGAGGATACAGTAGGTAGTCCCTCAAACCATAGCCTGACTTGTACCAGCGGCAAACAATCAAGTCACCATTTACCTTGGTCGTAAGTTTCAGAAATCAATTTCCATATGCAATGTTCCATAGTCCTTTCTATTATTGTTTTTCCTAGAATTCTCAAGTTCATCATGCCATTTCCAATGCGTTTCATAATCATTATAAACAAAATTTTAACTAACAAATAGGAATTCCTTCGATAAAAGGAACAAGAAAGAAATAAGGACAGAGCAAAGTAAATTAAACACAAGTGGGAAAAAATTCCTTTAGAAATTCATGCTTATACATAAGTACCGATTTTAATATAGCTATTACGAGCTATGCCAACCATCCTATCATTGTGCCAGCCTAAAACAAATTACAGCCATGTTAAAGGCAGTTGAAGATAATATGGTAAAATTTCAGAAGTTAAATACAAGATATTTTGAGCTAACAGACTTCAAACCAAGCATACAACTACTATATTCTGATCTGAATTGGTATAGCTATTGATTTTTTTTCTCATTGTAACTGCAAAAATAAAAGTAGGCAGAAACAAATAAATGACTATGCTAATGTTATCTCGAATAGGTCACTTCATGGATTTCTGTAATAAACCAACTAACATATTTTCTGTAATAAGGTTCTATTGTGAAGATTACGCACAATGTTGAGGCATCCAACATAACCAATTCGTGACATGAAAATAGCATATTATACATAATGGCAGAGCTAGTGATTATAGAATCATTTAAACAAATGTCAGGACACGTGGAATGCTGACAATACTTCCATGAATAATTCTTTCCCAGTGTGTATTGGGAAAAAATGAAATAGCTGAAAAGCCACAAGGCAAACAGGGTTGCAATAGACGGTGTAAAAGATTGAATAGATTGAAATGAAAAGTGCTTTTTTTTCCCCCTTTTTGGGAATGCTTCGGAAAATGAAGGTAAGTACTATTAACCAGTAGTTCAAGTCATAAATAATGAATTCTCGACAAGTACCTGCTGAAAGCTAGCATGGCTTCAAAAGGAGTAATTACAGGAGCTAAGAACTCTTTGCTATCCAAAAGAGCAGTTTGAGCACAAGAAACATAAATGAAAATATCGCACTGCCAAAGAGGAGGGTTGTTAAACGACTTGAATATTCTAAAAAAACCCCACAGAAAATATAAAACCATCTGCCTGCATGCATCAAAACTTACCTCCGGAAAATTGGCAAGTTTTGCAGGGTTTGGTCTTCCCATAACAAGAGTATAAGCCTTCTTCCCGGCTCTGGTTATCAGCTCTTTCATCTGATGAATCATGTGCAAGTAACCAGCTGCATAAAGAGTTTCAAGCTTAAATGCAGCTCTTCTAGAAATATAGAATGATGATGCAAGATCAAAATTATAAATAAAGCTCATGCCTAGATAATGAAGCATAGTTTTATGAACTCACGCAACAGAAACTACAAAATTAAATAGCCAACAGGCCTTGTCAATTTGTCTGGGTGGAATTATTCAATGTAATCACCTAATAGCACAGAATAAGAGGGAGAATTCTAAATATACAATAGCATATGATCCGAAAGCATTGCTAGGATCTATAATACAACACTAATCATCCTTCAAGGAAGATGGTGAAGATGTCTGGACTTCAAACGACAAAGCCATTATAAACAGATAACAGACATGAAAGTAGTCCTCATTTTACAGAATACGGCTATATGAGCGCTAAATTCAATAATATAACAGGACCAACAAAACTAATTGCTTAACACGCGGGGCTGCTAGCACTGGAACCCATTCAGAAAAAAATGTAACAGCAACAACAATGCATTTATTGAACTTTGCTTCATTTGGCATTAGCATGGTCGAGAAGAGGAAAACTACGAGAAAAAAAAATTGCCAATCCAAAAAGAAACTAAGAGAAAATCATACTTATTTTCAAAGCACTGAAGACAGCCCTAGTGCAATGCAATAGATGCATACAAACAAGCCACAATCAGTATGAATGCGCAAGGAACAGAAAAGTGCAAGTAAAGAATCTCAAACAGTAACAGACCTACACCAAGCGTTCCTACCAATATCCCAATAATGTTAGCATCCTTTGCCTTCTCAACCAGGTAATATCTGTGTAAGCATAGTTCGCAAAAATAAAGACATTATTCGCAGAGACATAAGACAAAAAGAACACAAATAAACTAGACAAATCTTGCATAGGCAAAACATACCATGTCATATGCTATAATATAAGTTTACCTTGAAAGAAAGGAAAAAAGGACAAAAAGTTAAATATATTACCTGCGCTTCAGAATTCTTCTCTGGTGGGATACATCAGTCACTAAAACATTTTCTGCTGCATCATACCTGACTGAGGCAAGTGCCAATAAAATCACAAGTAAACAAAAGATGAGTTAAATAGACAAGGCATCATGCTCATCTGTTCTGGAAACTAAAAACACGAATCAACCATGAAATTTCAAGGGGCAGTAGCAACAATAGACACGGCAATCTGCATTTCTTTCACATTTAGTAGCAATTGAAAATACACAAGGAAGGGGGAGGGGCACAAAAGAAGCAGCTTGGATACATGATTTTGTTTTCTCAATTGAACATAAAAATAAATCACGTCAGGAACTGAAAAAGGATTGAAAACTTACCAGCACAGGTGTGTAATACCGAACAGTAGCATGGCAATCGGATTACAATAGAAAAGATGGGCATGCAATATGCAGACACACGAAACATAGCTATGCCATACATGTTAGCGACATGGTTGAGTCAGGTTGACCATGCACAAAGAATTCGGACAGCATCTTTACGAAATAGTTTTGCAGACATTGTCTTATTTGAGTGACAAATTTGCAGGGAATTGGAATGGTTCTAGAAAGTAATTATCATATTATCTGAATTTTCACCTACGGGATACCATATGGGGTGCAACGACGTGTTAAGAGAAATGATGGAGAGGGAGGAAAAGAACTTTATAAAAAAGAACAAGAACTGTTACCTATTTCACATCCATTGTATGTCAGAACAGCATTTGCAAAGGCTGCATTGTCAGCACCAACCCAATAAAGTAAGTACTCTTGTATAGTATGTCCCTCTGCTAAAATCCATGACAAGCCTCCAATGCTATACCGTGTACCAATGGCATTGCCAGAACCTTGATTGGCAGTAAGGCCATCATCCAATCCCACATTCCCATTGGAAGGTTTGGAATTTTCTGATGGATTCATAACGGAACAGATTACATCAGCGAAATATAGTTCTAATCTGGATGTTGACCCTTGTGATCTTGATGATTCAATGTCCAAAGCTACTTTGATATCATGTATTGCATGTGCATATTCCAGTCCAAAAAGGACCTGCATTTTAGGAGAAAGAATCAAAAGAAAAAAATTAAGGTAGTTAACCACCAGGTCACCATTTCTATTTTATCAGCAGCAAGAATATCGGTATGGGATGGAATGGTGCAATTTGACAGTTATTTAACACAAAGCGTAATGATATCGGATTCTAGGAGTAAAGCCTATACTCCACACCTACTCTTCCTGCCTCCTATTCATGTGTATTTTCATTGAAAATGAAGTAGTACCGCTTCACCTACCTATCATTAAAAGCCCAAAACGTTCTCTAATAAATAAATTCTCCGCATGGTACCTAATACTACTGATGGTCACAGTTCGAGAAACTACCATTATGTTTCCCAATTCAAAACCAAGTCATATGACTCAGATTGCTTTTCACTCCATCCTCTTCAGTCAACCACTAAAGTTCACACAGAGTCAAAATTGCCTTTTCACTACCCATTGTAACTACATTTAACCACACTTACTCAAAATATGACCCTAGCCATAGGTTAACACCTTTTACCCACTGCCTAGATCAAGGTAATACAGCTAGATATTCATACAGAAAATCATACTCTCGTATCTGTCACATTCTTTTGGAAGTGTAAAACGCTGTCACATAAGTACTAACCGAATATAATATTCAAATTTCAAATGTCCTTAGGTTACCTATCAAAAGAGAGTCCAATCTTTGATAATGAAATAGATCCTAAGCAGAAAAAACAATCCCCAGGTAATCATACTGTGAAACTTCAACAAGAATCAGAAAAAACAATGTACCAAGGCCCCAAAAACAACATTAACAATAGAAAGGGCTGAAAGCAAGCAACCCTAACGAAGTTGTTAAAACCAAAAAATGAAGGTAGAAAGAAAGAAATCTGAAAGAGTTACAGATGCAAGAATCAAAGCAGATCAAAGTTCAAAATACAGCTATCCGTAATACCAAACAAAACTACATCCGAATTACGAACAAAGTAAGAGCGTCTGATGAACTGTCAATCAAGAAGACAAACAGATTATCAGGCATACCATCACAGGCTTGGTACAAGTCGACGCTTGATTATATAAATTCTCTGCGCAATCAGATACACTAATTGGAGCTTTCCCAAAAACAAATAATGCAGGCAGAGTCGATGTCCTGCAGCATGGAAATTGAAGAAAACAAGAAAAAGTATGCTTCAGGAAATATACGAACTGCCGGAACTGGTAAACAGCAAAGCGGAAAAAAAGTAATTCAAACTTATTTTGCCACACTTCAGAGGTATCAAGGGAAAATCTAACGCTACTTACGGGCTGAGACATGTATGTCCATAATGAATGACACAATCGGCAGTCATATGAGATGCTCCAACCTCATCAACACAACAACTGCCGTAAGCTGTATCTGCCATTACATATAACCCAATATCCTTATCACTCGCATTGTCTTCACTAGACCGAAGCTTATCTCGAAGAGCTCTCGCAACTCTTGTTGAATCTTTCAATAACTCATCTGGGAACTAACATAAACCACAAGAACTCATATTCAGATCATCAAGCTATCGAAGTGAACCTCAACACTGTGACAACTCAAGAAAATAGTGACGCCGAGGCATGAAGGGTTTGAATCCTACATTTGTCTGTTTGATTTGAACCACAGGAAAATTAAACCAAAAGCTGGACACTAGATGTTCACCAGTTTAAAGAACAAGAAAATTACTCCACTATGTCAAGTTGAGTTTTCACACTTTAAATACCAAATCAATGGACATTGTAGGCTGTAATCTTGATTTGGATCTTGGATTTGTCAAGGGAAGAGAAAAAGGAGAGGAAAACGGTTTACTTACGTAGAATTCTTTCGGTAAACAACTAATCCAACCAACAAAGAGAAGAAAAAAAGTTTCTTCTTTCCTCTTCTTCCTTGAACAAAAGTTCCTCCACAAATCCAAGCAAGAAACACATGCTCAAAATTCTATTTTAATTATGTTTACGCAGCAGCCAAACAGAGCACAAATGCCTCAATTTTACAGTAGAAAGGTAACTGTATACAAAAACCCAAACTAGACCAAGACTAATAAACTGCTCAGCAGAAGACTCACAGTTCAGTTACTAAAACAACGTTCAGCGTCGAGATTTTCGCAATCTCCTTCCTTTCCACGACATTACTTCCTCACCCTTTTTTTTACTCACTCCAATCTTTGACTCAAACCTATTCCAAGAAGTGTTTTACTCAACTTTTTACTAAAATCAAGGGAGACGATTTTTACTCTAATTTTTCAATGCTATTTCTCCCTCTCATCATATATAACCATGCCATCAATGAAGCTTTACTCAAATTTGAGCCTCCATTAAGTTTATTGCTGGAGTGCTTACCAAATGAAGGTTTTACACAAATTCTTACTCAAGTTCGAGTAAACATACAAGGGCTAGAGATGCTCTTTGAACTCTCTCGAGTCCTTTACTCTACTCTATTACAAACTTGTTTGTATTCAAATTTTCACTGAAATCAAGAAAATTCTAGCCTTTACTCAAATTTTGAAAGGTTATTTCGTGTCTTTCATATTTATAACTATCTCAGATTTAAGCTTAGATTAGTGCTCTGTATCAGATGAAGCCTCCTACTCAAATTTGAGCAAAAGTGAGCATCTCCGGCCCTTACCTTTTTTTTCACTCAAACTCAAAACTTGAGGACAAAAAAAAAACACCCTAAGACCCACTTCCGACCTTGACCAAAACCCATACCAAATTCAGTTTCACTCAAATTTCGCAAGGCTATTTTCTCCCTCTCAAATTCACAATCATGCCAGCAACAAAGCTTTTCTCAAATTTGTGCAAAGATTTGGGATTGCCCATTGGAGTGCTTCATCCCAAATGAAGCTTTTATTTAAATTTTCACTCCAATTTTGGCTGAGGATGCATCCCGGGACTTTCTTGATGTCTATATCAAGAAAATGAAAAATCCAGAAAAAGAGAGGGTACCTGCAAAGCGACCCTAGTGAAATTGCGGCTTCGGATGAAGCTAGCAGTGCGAGCAATTTCGTAATTTGATTCCAAGTCCATTGATTGGAGAAACGAAAGAACTCTACTTTCTGGAGGAAAAAAAAAAATACTGCAACGCTTGGAAAAGAGGTGCATGCACACACGTATACAGAGTTTGAAGTAGGGTTTTCGCTGTTTTATGGTGGGGATACAGCGGCGGATTTACTGACCAGGCCCACGTCTTTTTTCTGATTTTGACGATATTGCCCTTCCGAAGCCGAAGGTAGAATCTATTGGACAAGTTCGGAAGGGCAAGAAGGTCAAAACAAGAAAAGAAGACGATGGGAGATGAAGATGTGTCAAGACTAGGACAAGGGTCTCCATGTTTGTAGTCTGAGTCACTCGATCTTCGTTTTCACAAATGGAGGAGAGAAACTGAGAAAGCCAGTGCTGCCCCATGGTTCTTATGAAGTTTCTGCTTTCAAGCACGGGCTTTTTCACTTTTGCAAAATCAGGGGAAACAGATGGTAAATTGCTAATCCCCCCCTAACATACACCCACCCACCCCCACCCCCACCCCCCCCCCCCCGCCCGGCCCCACCTCCCTTTTCCCATTCTACCCGGCCTCTCTCCCTCTCTCTCTCTCTCTCTCTCCCTTTTCTTTCTTTCTTTTTTTACCGTTTGGTTCTTCTTCTTTTTTTTCCTTTTCTTTTCAGTTTCAGTTTCATTTTTTTTTTCATTTTATTTTCAGTTTCGTTTTTTTTTTTCATTTTATTTCCTTTTCTTTCATTCCAGTTTGAATTTCTTTTTCTCTTTAATAATAGGTTCAAGTCTAATTCTAGGTTTTGTAAAGTAATTGAGAAAAAAAAAAGTGTTTCCATTGATCATGTTTATCCGCTTGTTTTATTTTTATTTTTTTGTCCTTTATAAATTAAAAAATATAGTTACGAAAATAAGTGTTTCAATTTTCAATCCGTTTGAACCAGTGCAAAGACGTTATTTTTTTGATCATTTCATCCTAAATAGTCGTAATAAATTTTTGGCTTTAAGGCTTTTCAATGGACACCCTAAGAGAGTCTTGAAACTAAATAATGAGCCTTAGGGTGTTTGTTGAAAGGCCTTAAACCAAAAAATTCATTATAACCATTTAAAATAAAATAATAATAAAAAGCGACGTTTCAATGAACACTAAATAATGAACCAGTCCAAGGCCTTTCAATGAACATCCTAAGAGAGTCCTTAAACTAAATAATGAGTCTTAGGGTGCTCGTTGAAAGGCCGTAAAGCAAAAAATTCATTAAGATTACAATTAGTGTTCGGGAACTAATTACGAAATGTATTTTGCATACGACATACTAATCCAGAATACAAATGTTATATTTAGGATTACTTTTTTTTAACTATAGTACAATTTAATAAATTTATTAACCATTATTTAGCATAGATTCTCTTAACTGATTCAGTAGAATGTTGCTTCAAATTACGTTTCTACTCCATATGATTGCAAATGGCTGGTTTCTATTTTTTTTTTAAATTAAAACGGAAACGTTTTAGGAGCTTCGTAGGGGCTACTATGCCAATAGGACAGCAGAGCCCTCGGGCCCCCTACTTTTTAATTTTTTATTTATTTAATAACTTATATCTTATTTATTTAATTTCTATAAATACACTATTTGTATATTTAAAAATATAATTCAAGAATTAAGTGCTTTAATTTTCAATTCAGTTAAATCAGAGCAAAGATCGTTTTTTTATTATTTTATTTTAAATGGTTATAATGAATTTTTTGGTTTATGGCCTTTCAACAAACACTCTAAGGCTCATTATTTAGTTTCAAGACTCTCTTGGAGTGTCCATTGAAAGGCCTTGAAGCCAAAAATTTATTACGACCATTTAGGATGAAATGATCAGAAAAATAACATCTTTGCACTAGTTCAAACGGATTGAAAATTGAAACACTTATTTTCTTAACTATATTTTTTAATCTATAAAGGACAAAAAAAGAAAAATAAAACAGTCGGATAAATATAATCAATTTAAACACTTTTTTTTTCTCTCAATTACTTTACAAAGTCTAGAATTAGACTTGAACCTATTATTAAAGAGAAAAAAAATTCAAATTGGAAAGAAAGAAAAAGAAATAAAATGAAAAAAAAAAAAAACCAAAACCGGTAATAAAAGGAAAAAAGAAAAGAAAAGAACAAACTGGGAAAGAAAGAAAGAAAAGGGAGAAAGAGAGAGAGAGAGAGGGAGGGAGAGAGGGGGGTAATATGGGAAAAGGGGGTGTGTTGGGGGGGGGGGGAATAGCAGGTCTCATAGATGTGCTATAGAGTAACAGAGACCTTCGGGGTTTTGGATTTTAAATTTTAATTATTATCCTATTATTCATTTCTTTCATTTTTCTCTATCTTTTCAATTATTATTCATATTTTCAATCTTTATTCTATTTCTTTCTAAGCTCATTACTTATAAATCCAAATCTAAAATCTCAAAAAGAACATGGTCAGAGAGTTTGAAGAGTCGAATTTTGTTCACACTCCGCTTAGAAATGGTGAACATTACGCTCATTCCTATTGATTGAATGATGTGGATCCTACCAAAAAGTCATGTCATGCTTACGGAAAAATGTATTTGTAAAGGTGAGACCTACACTATTTCAATCAATAAAAAAGAGGATGATGTTAACCCTGTTTTAAGAAGGCAGCTGTAGCATTCATTTTGCAACATTTAGCAATAGGACTAGCGTTTGGAGATGCGTGTAGAGGAGAAATTTTTGGGTATCAAGTGGGTATCACATGGTCGAGCTTACGTGGTGTTCAAGCATCCCATCTAGGCCATTCAAAATTATGTTGGATGATCCAGATTGAAATCATTTCTCTCCTCTTATCTCACCACTCTCTCTCTTCTTTCTCTCTCTCCACATTCGAGCCGTCCAAAATCGAAATGGACGGCGCAGATGCGCCGAGCGGACACCACATAATACCCGGCCAGCACTGAAAAAATTCTCCGTATAGATAATTGAAAATGAGAAATCAAAAAGCTCATCTCTCCCTGCTTTTATGTTTTGTTCTCTAATAATACCATAAATAAAAAAATGCATTTTTTCCGAAACTCATGGGTGAGGCTGCCGCTATTGGAAAATGGAAAAAGTAGGCCGCGAAACAGGACTACGAGGATTCTATTTCTGGCGGATAAAAAAAAAAAAAAAGGATTCTATTTCTGCTTATTGGAGATTCAAACCAAGCACTGTTAACAGGTATACATGGTGGCTTTGAAGTGTATCCTACTAAAAATCCACCCACTTTGTAATTTTATTTAGCTGTGTTTAGTCTTCTGTTTCCAGTTGTGCTGTTTTTGGTTATTTGATGCCCTGTTGAGGGCTCCTTGATGTATGAAGAGTAATGCCCTATGCTTCTGTTGCACGTTGGCTCGGGCTTTTCATCGAAAGTACATTCACCGGGGAGAAAAAACCAGAAAATTTTGCTGTTACTGCATTCTAGACTTACTCCTGTGCAAATACTTTCGCTAAGTAAGTACGATCTTGTGCAGGCCTTTTTTGTTTAGAAAAACATTTTAACCTGTTTCAATTGATCTAATGAATAACCCTGGGGAGATCGAAATACCTCTAAAGAGTCCATATTTAGACATCTAGAATCGGAAAAAATTATTCTCGCAATACCAATTTCCTGTTATTTGTCGAAGTATACCATTAACAGGTTGTACAAGAAGAACACCGACAGCCGCAACAAAGTACTCTTTCGAAGAACTTGGTATTGCATTACTGGTACTGCATCTAACTAAGATCATATTGGTCAGATTTCAATAAAACCATCACTTGTAACAAAACTAGACAGGAAAAATGGAAAACTTGTTCGCCACCAGTTACAAGGTTATGATGATTCTCATAGCAGGCTCATTTTGATTATTGCTGAAAGAGAATGCACCGGCTTGGAGTCTTGTTGGACTCCACTGTATTCACCGGCCCCATGACGAATCAGTTGTTAAAATGGCCAAACAAAAAAAAAACAATGTTTGCCTGCTTCATCTGAATCTTTTCACCTCGTCTCTGTCTCTTGAAATTCAATCGTCTCCCGCTCTTGAAATCGGAAGCACCCAAGATTCCATGAATATGCCTTGAGTTCAAAAATACCACGCCAGTAAACAAGCTAATATTTGATCGGCCCATCCAGGCTGCCAGATGCAAACTGAAAATGGAGATACCAGAGGATTCTAAGAATCATTACTAAATAAAAAGAGGAGGGGGACTAATAACTCTTGCTAAATTTTAATATCTGCACCCACGCATGCAGGTGGGGGTGTGTGTGTGTGAGAGAGAGAGAGAGAGAGAGAGAGAGGTCTTATGCGAGATCTACCTAACTCGTAAATAATGTGGGAAGTCAAATAAAATAGTACTAGGATCAAGGAAAGTTAATCATGCTAATTCAAAAACAAAATGGGTAAGAAAATAAAACAACAAAGAAAATTCAAAGCAAGCCTCCCCATGTAAGGAGTCGTATTCTCAAAAACTTTGATGAGCGCAGAACCTTTCGGAGTGCAAATGAATATTTAGAGAAATGTACTACAACTACAAATTTCTTCGATACTGTCACAAAAAAAGTTGCAAAATCCTCACTTTACTCCCTACAAGCTCTGAAACAGAAAAACAAAACACAGAGAACGACACTCCAGCAAAAACAATAAATAACCTCAAAATTTGGAAAATCACATAAAATTTCAGGTGCTCAGTTCCAATTTGGTATCAGATGAACTGCAAGAAAACAAGTCCAAATATCTATGTTTTAACAGTATGAACCATTACCTGTTGAACTATTGGATTTTGTGATGAGGTGAAGTCGTGAGTCATTCCCTGCCATACAATCTTTCCCTCATAAAGAAACAACAACCTAGAAATATCAACATAAGTTTTGTTTAGGACAATCACAAAGCAGCAGCAAACACTCCAAGACCCAATCGTTTAGAAAGAAGCAATACCTGTCAACAGCTCTTCTAATAGTACTGTGTTGGTGAGTGACGACAACATATGATGCAATCTTTCCGGGCGTAGCAAGTGCATCCTCACCTTTCAAATGAACGGAGCGGATGAGATCTTCAACCACAGTAGAGGCGATAGGATCAAGTCCAGCTGTTGGTTCATCATACAAGAGCACCTGCTCAGGAGTGCAGAGCGTGCCAGGTCAACAATCTATAGTTGCATCCAATTGTCAATTAGCACAGAGCTTTAGACAATTGTCAACACATACATCCAAATCGCTACTTATCAAAACTGATATGATCTCACTAAATCAGAGCAAAATCAGAATAACTGCGGGTAGAACACATACCTCTGGCTCAATTGCATCCTTCGTGGTGTCAAAAATTATGGACCGAGCTAGTGCAACTCTCTTCTTCATTCCACCAGACAACTCTGAAGGTAATCGGTCCTCAACTCCCTAGCCAAAACTATAGTTAAGTTTCCGTACAACATAAGTCAATGTTAATGCCAGCACATCTAATAAAACGATATTGGTTTCTGTTTTGCTTTTAAATTGGTTATTTCCTGTGCTAGTTTCGCCTTGTAAGAGATTCTGTAAGAGATTCAAGTTGCAGGCCTGCATTTACTTGCTGGTTTCACAGTACACATGTGATGAAAGTGGACAAGCTTAAGTTAGACTAATCTAGCTTACATTTTGCACTATTTCCATAAGTCCCATTGCAGGCATGAAGACTCGGTTCTTCCATCTTCATCAACTAAACAAGTTGAGTTTTGTTCACCCTCCACTTAAGAAGGTGAACATTACCCTCTTTCCTATTGGTTGAAATGGTGTGGATCCCACTACAAAGTGATGTCATGCTTACCAAAAAGTGTATTGCAGGGGTGGAACCTACACCATTTCAACCAATAGGAGAGAGGGTAATGTTCACCCTTAAAAAGGAGGGTGAACAAAATTGCACTCCAACTAAACTGTCTGATCAGATCATTTATGCAAGGGATTTCTGCAGTTCATTCAGCCAGAATCTACCCCAGACTCTCCATTAAATCTAAATAATTTTAGGAACTTTGCATATTTGCATATAAGCCCCTTGAACTAACTGTTTTAAGCAAACTCTAAAATATTGATAGCATGATACTTATGTGGCATTGCTGATCCTAAGTCCTGGTTGAGAGCTGTTGAACGAATTTCTCAATGTTTATTCTTCTCCCATTGGAGGTCAATTTATAATACAAGCTACCTATCAATTAAGGAAACAAAATCTTGAAATAAGGAAATACACATAATCAAATATTCAGATTCCTAAACTAGCAACCTAAATTATTTTCCTTCCTAATTTAAATATATACAGCCAACAAGAGCTATACTATACCAGTAATCCAAATTCTATGAAAGAGACTTGGTAAAAGACATGTAAGTGACGAATCTTGACAAGGAGTCCCCTTAAACATTAGAACAAAGGGGGAACCCCTAGTGAGAATATCTGAGAGTATTCTCATATAAACTGTACCGTCAATCCAACAGCAGCCAAAGTTTGCGTCACCAGTGCGTCAATTTGATTTTCAGACATGGTGGAATTCTCATACCTGAGGAAAACAAGAAAATGGCAAAGTTTTTTTATGTATCGGTTTCTCAAGGTAGAAGACCAAAAAAAACAGAAAATTCTTCCAAACTTTCAGGGATAATAAAATATAAAGGCTGCATCAATTCTGAAAGAAAGAATATAGACGATCCCTTACAAAAGGAAACCAACATTTTCCCGAACAGATAAGGAATCGAAAAGTGCTGCACTCTGAAAAACCTGTCACTCAAAACAGAACACGATAAGCAGACAATAACTCAAAATGAAATCTAAGATCACTTCAGATTGGTGAGCCAAGAAAAAATGAAAAGTTTTGTAGACAACTTACCAATCCAATTCGAAGGCCAGATATCTCCTCATCACTGATTAAACCATGCCTCCTCCTTCCTCGAATGAAAACCTCCCCCTGCTCATTTGGAAACATAGTCCAAATAAGAAAATGTGATACGTGTTCAATTCAGTCATAGCAACATATTCGACAATATGATAGACATAAGACCAATATGAAAAACTAAATGTAAATACCTTGTCTGGAGCAAGAAGTCCAGCCATAATCTTCAAAATAGTAGATTTCCCAGTCCCAGAAGGCCCAATTATTCCAACGGCGTCACCACGCCTAATCTACAGGGGTAAAACATTTAGAATCTCCTTTTCTAAAAAGATCAACGTCTTCAAAACAATTTACTATAGAGCATGTAAAATTTTGATCTTTATACTAGAGCACACTTCTAAACACTTGCATTCCGGTGAGAGAATCCTCACTCACAGCTTCATTAATGTGAATTATCATGCAAATTCATTGACACAATTACCATAATCTACCTTGAAGTTCACACCTTTCAAGATGTGTTTCTCGCCAAATGACTTGTAGACGTCTTTACATTCAATCAAAACATCAGATTCATCCTCAATTTCCGGAACTGCATTCAAATTCTCCAGCTTGCATGAATCCTAGCAAGAAGATTCACCAAAGCCATGATTTTAAAAAGTACAAATCATTTCATTTTAGGTCTATTGATTGCTTATTCATGTCTTTCTATTTTCCTGCAATACATACCAAGCAGAAAAAAAGGAGGTTATGGTTCAAACCACAACCGAAAAAACCCAAAATTGGTATAAGACAACAGGAATGTATTTGACTAGCTTCTATGTTTATAAAAGTCTATCATTATTAGCCAAACACTAACAATTAAACAAAATGCTCACATGACTCGAAACAAACTAAAAGCAGTCAAACTCAAAACACCAATCAAAAGGACATTATAGGAGAGAGAAAATCCAATACTATTATCAAAACCCACCAGAAGCAAATGTGGATTTATACTAACATGATATCAAAACTAATAAACACATTAACTTTAAGATCAGAAATTACAGGAAAGCAAGAGGGGTGAAAGAATTACACTGATTTTCGAGGCGGCAAATCCATCAGCTGCCCTCAAATTCTGTGAGGACGCCATACAACCACACACACTCATACGCTGCTCATAAGAAGAAGAAGAAGAAGAACCAACAAAAAGCCTTCTACCAGTAATTCTGGAGTGCATTGTCAGAGGGAACAGCACTGAACCAGCTAATAATACCATGATTTTCCGGCGCAATTTGGCTACTGGGCAGCTAAAATTCCTCGATTACAAGGCGACCCGGATCGAATTACGATTCCAGAACCATAAAATCAAATGCAATCACTTTGTAAGAAACCATTTTCAGGTGGAAAAATTGAAAAAAAAAATCTTGATTTTTTTGGCTGAATTTGCTTTGTGGGTAGTCAAAATTATTGATTTTGAGCTTCAATTGCCCCCGCCGGTGGACGGTGGGATTGGTCCAGGAATGATCGAGCTCCACATAAGCTAACCCGGACACCTGAGTTATCAAGTGTAAAAACTTGATTTGGGGATTTAATTGGACCCGCTAGTGGACGGTGGGTTTGGTCCAAATTCCTGTCGAGCCGCTCGTAAGTTTGACCCGGGGTTATCAAAAGAGAAATTCTTGATTTGGAGATTTGATTGGGCCCCGATGGTGGACGGTGGAATTGGTCCACGAATGGTCGAGAGGCGCGTTACCTGACCTGAACTGCTGAGTTATCAAAAAGAAATTCTTGATTTTGGGGGTGACCCAGATCGAATTAGTGCTTGGGAACCATAGCATCAAATCGAATCTCAATAATCGTAAATCAAAATGGAATCGAGGATGTAGGTGGCACGCCTGTTTCCATACACAAAGGAAACTAATTAAACCCAATTTGTAGAGAGAGAGAGGAACAGCGATTGAAAGAGAGAAGAAAGGCTTACCGAAGAACAAGCGAAGGACTCAGGACTGAAGAAGAAAAACAGTGAGGGAGACTAGGAGAGAGCTTCAAGCCTTCAACAAGTAATTGGGCCGTCTGGGCTGAAAAGGAAAATGGGCCAATTTGGCGGGCAAGAGTCCATTACTCTCTGCAAGATGAGCATTAGACTAGTGATTTGGGTTCGTAAAACAGGCCGTTAAAAGAGAGATGACCCTGGGCCTACTAAATTGTTGGATCATAAGAAATACCCTGGTATAGAATGGTTTTGTTTCTCCTTTTTTCACCGAATAGGCGTGATCGGTTGCACGGGCGTGTTAGGACTTGTGGTCGTTTTATGTGTATAGGTTTGAATGCCTTGATATAACTTCTATCGAAACGATTTATGTGTGACTCAAAGGGTAAGGCACAAAGAGATTCGTGTTTTTTGCCTCAATGAAGATGACTTATTATTTCTCCAATCGTGTGAAAAAAGAAAGACAACACAACTAACAACCAAGTATACTTCATTAACTTGGAGTCTCGGATTAATAAAGTTACAGGGTTTGCACAACGAAATCTAAAAGTTGCTGGAACTATAAATGGTCTCATACAAAAATTCTCCAAAAAAATTCTTTAATAAGTGTTGGTTTGATCCGAGAACTGTGTGCGGTGGGCACTTCTTGGGGCACAAGCACCACGTGAGTATATAAGGGGCTGGATCATTTTTTGAGTGTTTCATTTCACACACATCACCCTCTCTCTAGGATTTTTTGGAGTGTTAGATTTGAGAGCCATTCTTGTCATTACTGTGGCTGCTTGAGCTTATTATACTCTGCGTTGCTATTACTCTTCTTCCCTTTTCTTGATGATGATCTTTCATTTCCTGGATTTGTCCCCCCAAAATAACTGCTGCCCATCTCCCCTTCGTTGTTTCTGCCAATGAATGAGTGAGAGAGAGAGAGAGTGAGTGTGAGTGAGAGAATTTCTTAACAAGTTACACAGATACATGTGTATCCAATGAGCTTTTCAAGTTGCTTTTTAATTCGTTAATTGCTCCTCCTTCCCTCTCTCTTTCTCTCTCTACCAACTGATGTTTCTCTCTCTCCTCTGAAACTACCCTCTCACTTTTTCGCTTTTGTTTCATTTTTTTCTAATTAACGCTAGGATTTTGTCTTTCAATTCATCGACTTGAAGAAGGAAAACCAGAGCTGCGATTCATGATACATGTAAAATAGATACGTAAAATTATTAAAAGTTCAGGAAACATGAAAAAAGATTAGTTAATGCCACGTTGAGATACTGCAAAATCGGGTCCAATTTATCGTAATCGATTAGTTAATATGCTGGTTGTCTTTTTTACTTATTTTGTCTTTATTCAAAAAATTATGAGTTTCGATAAAAAAAATTTACTTTTCCGAATACTCTCGTAAAGACGAATCAATAAATCACAAAAATTTGACGCAAATAAACAAATACAAAAAAAAATCAACCAAAGACAAAAAAAAATATTGTTAAAGGTACATCACTGTTATAAAAGATTGGAGGTTTGACCCAATTTGGCAAAAGGTTTAAAGAAGCTAATCTGGACATAATAATCACCAACAATTTAGAAGAGAAAATCAAGTAAAAAAAAAACCCCAAAACTCTGAACTGCTATGTCCAAAATTCCTTAAAATTTCAACAGAATCTCCATTTGGTTCAATAATTTTAGTATACGGGGGTAATTTGGCCATTTTAGTATATAGGGGTATTATGGTAATTTTAGTATGCAAGGGTAATTTGGTCATTTAAATGTACAAGGGTGATATGGTCATTTCAGTGTATATGGGTATTTTTGTCATTTTTAATTTTAATTGGATTAATGGACGGGTCAAGTTTGATTTTAAATAAATTGATTGGATTGGGTATGGGTAATTAGGCTCCTAACTAATTGGGTCTAAATGGGTCAATGACCCATTAAAGACCCAACCCACTTATAATTTACCCAATTTGGCCTAAACCTGCCCATTTGACACCCTTACCCATTGCTATCATGTTGATCTCTAATATGAAAGGCTTGGAGTTGGTGTTGCTGATTCTCTTGAAGCGAGCTCGTCGTTTTCCAACACTGCACTTGAGGAAAACAAGGGCAGCCGTAAGAAGATTTGGAAGCATCCTTGCTGAGTCGCATGCTCTATCATATTTTCGAGAGATGGATGAACTACAAAGCAGTATATTCTTTCATCCGAGAATTGTCGCACAACAAGGCGGCTACTTTGATGTGGTTGGCAAGTTGGATGGCGGCATTAAATTTTCAGACTGGTGCAAGAAAAAAGCTAGTAGTCTTTCGAGGAAGATCTGACACATTTTGCATCCTTGGTGTGGCGTGCTATGGATGTCGTTAAGCATCATTATATTGAACTTGTAGAGCCTCCAAAAGTGGCAAAAATGTTCCAGCAATTCTGTACTGAATTTCGCGGGAAGTATAACAAGAAGCTAAAAGACATTAGGTCCGCCATTATCTTTGATTTCATTTAATCTATTTCTTCATTGCAAACGTCTTCATTAATGAGGAGAATTTTGTTGTTAGAAGAAGAGGAGATTTTTAGTATTTGGAAGAGGAATAAATGTTCAAGACGAAGGGGTACTTGTATTACAATAGAACTCAAATGTTTTTGACTTGGTACAAAAATAACTAGAACTCACCCCTATCTAATATTTATATATACTACCCTATAGATGGTTCTAGTCTAAAGATATTTCTTATAGAGAATTCTAAATTCATTCATGTGCTCTAACAAATTTAGATATTTTGACAATGAGCTTTTAGATATTCTAGAAGCTAGATATTAAAACTCCTCCAAAAACCTTCTATATTTGAGTTTATTTCTTGGACTTGACTTGGGCTTCCAAAATGTATTGGACCAAGTACTTAATCATGTTGGGCTTAACTTGGGCTTCTAAAATACTAGTGTCGTTTTTGTTTGATGCACAGGATTCGATCGGGTCGTCCATGCTCAGCAATGGATGACTCAGATTACATCTCAGCAGAACAGCAACAGAACGGTTAAGATCTGTTCGATCGAGATGAAATCTGAGCCATTCATTGCCGAGCATGGACAACCCAAATTGGCCAACACATGTAATTTCTAAGTCCCTTAGCCACATAGCATGACATACACATGATGCGACAGCCATATATTCAGCTTCACAAGCGGAAAGGGTGACAATCGGTGGCTTCTTTGAAATCTCAGTGAATGCCGTGTCACCCATAAATCTATACACTTGTAATAAAAGAACCAACAATGGTAAGCCAAGTCATGACTTGAATTTACGTTATTGGCCTCTGAAGTTTTCGTTCTTGTTTTGTCTTTGCATGTGTCGAGCTAGGGTTAGTTTTGGTATTTCGCCTTTTGTTTGGGAACGATGGCCTTTTGCTTGGGAAAGATTGAAAGCGAGAGAGTCGAAGTTGTTTTCCGGATTTCACTCAGCAGATTTGTACTCTCTTTACGGATTTCACTCAATTTCGGTACTTTGTGAGCCGATTCAACTGTACTATGTGATCATCACGGCACTGTTCTTACGGCTGTTACCCAGCAAACGATCGAAAGCGAGAGAGTCGAAGTCGATTTTTCGGATTTCACTCAGCAGATTTGTACTCTCTTTACGGATTTCACTCAATTTCGGTACTTTGTGAGCCGATTCAACTGTACTATGTGATCATCACGGCACTGTTCTTACGGCTGTTACCCAGCAAACTATCGAGAGTGAGAGAGTCAAAGTCGGTTCTCCGGATTTCATTCAGCAGATTTGTACTCTTTCCGGATTTCACTCAATTTCGGTACTTAGTGAGCCGATTGAACCGTACAATGTGATCATCACGACACTATTCTTACGGCTATTGCCATCTTTAAAGGAGAGGCGTGATTTTGTTATTGCTTCACCTCATTTTGTTAGGGCTACAATCAAAGAAAAAGCGTGAGCAGAGGTAAATTCCCGTTCATTTTCACGTTTGGATTCGATTTCGCTTCGATTTGATGATGTAGGAAATACAGATTTGAATTTGTTAGAATCCCTTTGTCATCTTCTATGTTTGCACCATTCGAACAAGAGCCCTAGCTCTGGTATAGATGCTGGCTGTTGTCCTATCTGTTTGGTCAATTATCTTTTAAATCCGTTTAAAATATACACTTCTTCTAATATTTACGATCATTATATTCAGGTTGTTTCCCTTGAACCAGCTGAGACATGTGCAGCTTTCAAAGCATTAGCATATAATGCATTGTGCTGCAAACTAATCTTCTGCGCCAATGTACTGCAATGGTCCAATACATTCGTTTATGAGTATGGCAGCAATAGCAATTTAAACCAATGGCCTCATGGAATGAGTTTCTGATTTTTAATAACTTCAATGCATTGTATTCTTTGTGCACTATAGGTGTTTGATGAAAAGCCACATTTATTTCTTATGTCTAATTGTCCATAAAGTTGGTATGGTTCTCTGGAACAAGTGATTCATTGCTCATTTGTAATGTGTTTTGATCATTCTTATAAATTCGTGGGCAATGACACAAAAGGGGAGGTAGCCTTTTCACGCTTTTTGTCATTAGGAGAAGTTGTTGCGAGCAAAATTTAGGAAACTACTTACACATTAGCTGCATTTGTTATTGATAAAGGGCTCTGTTTTAGGGGTTAACTTCTTTTTTTTCCCCCTCATAAGAGATGTGAGACCTGAGGCAGGTTCGATATAGAAAGACGACAATGTGTCTTCTATAGATTAAATGTCTATCCAATCAAAGAGTACACGGAATTCATAAACTGAATAGGCCAGGCTTTTTTTGGTTTTTGTGATTTTTGAAGTTTTAGGCGGAGATGACAGAAAATGAGTCTGATTTCATCGAGTTGCTCGACGGTGAGCTCCAGAAGTTCAAGGATTTTTTGTAGAGAAATAGGGAGAGTACATCAGCGTCATCGTCATGTTGCATTAAGTTTTGGGCATAGGGACGCAAGTATTGTGTATCTTTATTATTGCTATATGAACTATAGAAATTCTAATGCTTGTCTTTGAAACAGAAGTTGGGCAGTGGAAAATCACATTCTCATCAACCACATTTAACTTCTTGTTTAAGTTTGTCTCAGAATGCACATAATTGCCAATTGTCCACATGTATGGTAGTTTGATAATGCATTGTTGTTTCCACATCCTGATATGGCAATAGTTTTCTTCTTTACTTTAAGTTTGTAATTTTTTTGTTCCACATTTGACAAGATGATTGTTGAATTAGTCCATAAAAAGAAAGGAAAATTAGACCACATGATCATTGAGACTACAAAACAGTGGCTATATATTCACAGTTTTGCTAGATACATTGGACTTCTCCAGTTGACGTCGTAACATATATGCTATATATCAACTTTACAGGATTGACAAATCCGGCACCAATCGTTACTTTTTATGCAAAGGATCAGATTTTTAATGACGTTAAGCTGCATGGTGTAGTCATTTTGGTTGATGCTAAACATGCTAATATTGATGTTAAGCCGAAAGGAGTGGTCAATGATGCAGTAGAGCAAATTGTATATGTTGATCGTATCTCAGTCAATGAGGTACACATTGTTTGTGTCTTTTAAATAAAAAGGTTAAACTTTAGGATTCTTGACTGACATAGTCTATGTAAATTGTGTTCTGATTTTATTTAACTCAGAGCCGTTTCTATACTGGTGGACCACTTAGTGCAGCTTCATCAAAGCTGAAACATTAGGTCTTCGGACCTTTGAAGACTGGTCTATCCATATCTTAATTTTTAGTTTGAATTTGGAGCCCGTGGCTCTCCTCATGAATTGTTTTCATCTCCTTAAACCAACAATCTACCAAGTTCATTTTTAGTATTCTTCTGCTTGGTGGTACCTAAACTATCATCATAGGAAGAGATCTGAGGTTTCGATAAGTTCAGGCAACTGAATGTCTTTTGTGCTGTCAATGCTGCTGTAGTATCTTGGTATCATGTAAATGGGAAGTTATCTATGTTAGATAGTGTATGATAGTTGAATAAAGCTTTGAGTTTCTAATTTATGTTTGCTGGTTTAAAACGTGGTTAATTTGGTCTTCCTTGTTGCTGGTAGACAGATCTTGTTGGCGAGTCCTAAGTTGCTTCTTTGATTCAACGAATAAAGGTATATTGTTCTGCAAATACTTCACCTGTCCTTCCTACTCTCCCTCGACGTATCGGTAATTAAGAACTTTTGCTGAAAACTTGTTCCGCATTACAATACCAATTGTGATTATTGAGAATAAGCAAATAAAATTCGTTGAAACTCATTCTTTTACAAACTATGGTTCTTTAATTTTGCAGAACTTGGAGTCTGATGTCACAGTCGACACTGTTCCAAACGTGGAGAAAGAGCATGAAGATGTTGGTACATATTTTAGTCCCTCTTTTCAGAAATTATGAAACCGGAGAAGCATAATGCTTAATCCATACATGCGGTTTATTGGTTAAAAACCAAGGACCTTTAAGTGCTTTTGTTATATGTTTTTGCTATTTTGTCAATGAAGATAATATATCTTTTGCGACCTATATACTAATCAAACATTTGAACATTTTGTTATTCAAATTCCTCATATTCCAACATTGCTTAGCGAATAAATAATATTTTAACATTCACTAATTAAATTTGTGTAGAGACCCGTAAATTCATTTTATAATTTTGTTATTTTATAAATGAAAAAGTGGTGGATTAATGAGAATATTAAAGTTGGGGGTCAAAATGTGAGAAGTTAAAAGCCATGGGTGTTCGTGTGATTAGTGCATGTGTGTGCCGTGTATACCAGGAGAAATCCTTTTCTTTTTTCAATTTCATCTCATCACTCTCTCGTCTCTCGATCTCTCTCACTCTCTCACCCAATCACTCAAAACTCACAACAATCAAGCTTAACTCCATCGTCTACTAGTATATTCGAGCTTGTATCGTGTTGGACAAAGCTTGGTTCGGCGTATTGTTGCTTGATTTGGACTCCGGAATCTAGGGTTTGCATAATCTTCTTGATTTCGGTTTGGATACTTGAGGTAGGAAATTCTACCTCTCTTTATATGTTATTTGGGTTCTCATATGTCTTATTTGAGTATTTCCATGCTTTGTTTGAGCTTGTAGTGGTTGTTGTTTGGTCTGGATCAAAATCTGTTATCTGATGAAAAATCGCCAAATTCCGGATTCCTACCGGTAGGCCCGTTCTTTCTACCGGTAGAACATTGTTGTGTTGCCAGAAAATTAGCTTCCTACCGGTAGAACTTCTCTCCTACCGGTAGCCTGTCTCAAATTTTTCCTCGTGCAAAATGGTGGCCTTTCTGATCAGTTTTTGTACCGGTAGAAGCTATTTCCTACCGGTAGGATTACTAATTTTTCTCGGACTCCTACCGGTACCATTTTCTTCCTACCGGTAGAATTCTTGTGAGCCAAAATGTGTACCCTCTGTTTCCAGTTTGTACCGGTAGGTACCCATTTCCTACCGGTAGGTAACCTGTTAAAAGTAAAAATTTCCCTGACGCTTGAAGTCCCATTCTTTCTTTCTTTCCAAAGCCTTGGACCATTTAAGGGTACTTATATTATTATATACATACATAATGAGAAATCAGGTGGCCTTACTTGTTTCCCTATTTAACGTGGCATGCATTAAGATTGTTCAAAATTGGTAGGACCGTGAAGTGATAAATTTGGACTTCTTGCACGACACTCTTTCGAACAATACATTTGAACTTGTGAACGACGCGCGAACATTCAGGGCCCATCGACGGGTGGGTGCCTGGCAGGGGATATCAGGGTCCCATAATTAGCCTGGCAGGAGCTAATGCTCAAAATAATTACTCAAGGCCTAACCTTCAAGGTGGGTGCTTGGCAGGGGATATCAGGGTCCCAAAATTAGCCTGGCAGGAGCTTCGGCTCAGACACCCAAACGACACGACATATTGAGACATAAATCGAAAGGGTATGATTTATGGGTTGAATAAAAGAAAAATTGGAGATTTTGGGACACTTGTTCATGAAAATTGTGCTTCCTCCGTTGTCTTGTGATCTTTTATCATTCGTTCATTCGTCTCGCTCATTTGCATATAGAGTTTGCGTAGACTTTTCTACTGGGCTAGTGTAGCTCAAGCCTTATATTATTTTCAGGTGCTAACCCGGGACCATAGCTTGCATTGCTTGGCGTGCTTGGAGTGTGGACATTATTTTTGAAAGCTAACCGAAGGAGTTACTTATTCATCTTTGTAAACTTATTTTGAAAGATGTATTTGTAACTTAAATTGTAATTCTTTTGACTCGGGATATTGTAACCATTGATTCTCTTTCGAACTTCACTACTTATGTTAAATCTGGGGCCGTTGAGCCGATGTTGTAATATTTTGGAACCGTGTGAACTTGGAAGTATTTGCTTTGGGAATGAGAATATAGTGATCGTTTGGGTACCGTACGGATATTTGTGAGTATTTTTATTATGTAAATCACTTATAATTATGTTTAAAATCGAGTACGTGACAATTTGCCTATTTTGTGTGGGTATCTACAATTCATTTGGCTTTGGTGGGCATAATGTGGTGGTTGTTTTCGCTCCATTCAAGCCCTAGATAAAGATTAATCGAAGTAGCCTCCCTCTTCACCTTTTTCCTTTTGGAAAGATTTGATTTTGGTATCATATTAATTGTCCAAAGCATAACTACAAAACATTTGAGTATATCACGGTTTCATTATTTTATGATATTTGAGTGATGGCTGTTGAAGTTGAACCACTGAACGTACTCGAAAAGTATATAGTTGGTGGTATGAACAAAATAACATGTGTATTAACTTTCCGACTAACAATTAAATCAATGAGCACGCAGAAACGTGCGAAGCACGAGCATTACACTAGTATAGAATAAGAAGCCGGGGATCATCTAAGTCTTCAGCCCAATTTATTGTTTGATTTGCTCTTAGGAGTAAAAAAATAAACGCACAAGAAGAATAAAGTGACCTTGCATGAGAAGATCCATCAAGTAATGCACAGCTTCTTCTGACTTACGAACTAAAAACAACTTAAAAGATCTCTTTAAAATATTTAATTTCGAAAAGATTCATACCGTGTCCTTTTTGTTTTCGCTTTTCAATAATCAGTTTATATCGCCGATCATAGCACATGCTCGACGGTATACAATGGTTGTAAAAAATATGAAACCATACTTTCATTATTCGTTGAAATTTTACCTCCTGCATTTTAGGGTACTTACCATTATGTTTTGGACAAATACAACTTCCGAGATTTGCAAGGATATGTGGCTCATGCCAGCAATTTGTTAGGGTTATAAACAAAAATTCTAGTATAAATTTCTATTCACGATGTTGTATGTTATACACTCAGGGCTTGGACATCTTTCGCTTCCTTATCCAGCTTGTTCCCCATGCCGAGAAGGATCGAGTAGACAACAACAAGCGTTGTACCATTCGATGCATGAAAAAAAAAATATTTTGATATCGATTGATTTGATGCTTTTTTTACTTGCAACTAGCAACCGAAAATGGGATTCTGTATTGCGTCAATGCACAAAGAGGTTGTAGGACACCTCATGTGCTCAATTGAAATTTTGTTATTGTAATATAAACCGTTTAGTTTGTAGAAACTGTTGAATGCGTAAGTTAAAAATCAAGTTTGTCTCAAAGGAAGAAGTGGATTTTGAGGATGGTGCCTCGCTTTCTTTGGAATTTTAATTGTGAGGTTTGGCGGGTTTAGGTGTGGTTTTTTTTTTTTTGGTTTCGGTTCTTTCTTTGGGTTTCTGCTTTCTTTTAGGTTTGGTTTATGTTTTTTTGGTCTTACTTTGTTCAGGGTGTTTTAGAGGCTGTCTCGATGTGGAGTATTGCTTTGGTTTTTTTGGTTGATTTCTTACCTTCCTTTGGGTGTAGTTTGCGGGTGGCGTTTTAGCTGGCGTGCGCGCAATCCGTTAAATCTTTGTAATTTTTTTCAAAGATTTATAAAAAATTTTGCTTATCAAAAAAAAGAAGTTAAAAATCAAGTTAATCGGATATTGATACCTACATGAAAATTTACATGATAAAGATAAAATTTGTCAAACAGTACATTTATAAAATTGAATTAACCGTCCATTTTTGTATACCTAATATATTGTCTAATCAAGGGGCTAATGAAATCCGACCAATTCAATTTTTTTACCGAATAAGTTTGCTAACCAAACAATTCATATCACGATGAAGAAATTTTCATTGAACACTGCAAGACGTCCTACCTCTTCACAGTGCATTGGACACCCCCTAAGTTTCAAACACCCTTGTCTATTACTTACTTATATGGAGTATTATTCTTTGGATGGTTCACGATATTCACAAAATCGTACTGCGACGTCACCAATCAAATCATGCAGCTGTATATTTCCAGTCAAATTGGATATTTTTCCGTTATCCATCTAGACATGGTGAGAGTTACAAATGAACCAGAATGGACTAAAAGTGGTACTCGGACTGGTAGGCCAACAAGCCCCCAAATGCATGCATGGTGCGGTACACCTAATGGACTAAAAACATGTATGTCCAAATGGAGAAAAACACCTTTACGGAGCCACCCGTAAATAAAGTTTACGATGCTCAATCGCGCGCATTCAAAAGCCTTTTGGACGGCTTGGATTGAAAATCGATTTTGATCAATAAAAATTACTATCAAAATTGAAAATTTTATCTCAATCATTAATTGCCGAAATGAACGGTCAAAATTGTGTGGACTTGTTCAGGGCTCCTTTCTCTCGTCCCAATGACTATATCTTAATCCATTTCTTCGGGGGTAGGTGTTATAAATATAGGGAGTATGTGTAAGGATTTGGATTCTCGGCACTCGGGAAACCCAACTGCAGAGTGCAGTTTGCCTGATTTTGGACTTGATCATATGGGTCCGCTTGATGATCCAAATCGTTCACCTTGTAGATCTCGTCGAGAATTGTGATCATGTCAAAAATAATGTTCATCGGACACGTTTCACTTCAGCAAAACAGATACAAATGGATTTGATTCAATGTGCTTGAGACCCTTTTTCTGAACAAAAATGTGTTTCGGAAATTTATTGATTGATATCCGGTGAACAGGATTTTTGGTACAATTAAAGTTCTCGACGAGATCTACAAAATGAACGATTCAAACTATTAAACGAACCCATATCAAGTCCGAAATTGCACAAACTGCAAGCTGCAGCCGGTTTTCCCGAGTGCCGAGAATCCAAAGCCTATGGGTAAGGCAATTGTAGCATAGACTAGTTTTGATTTTTTTATCCAACTTGTGCATGCCTCCCCCATTCTAGTGCAATTATTATCCCACCTTCTCCACTTTCACATGGCCTCCCCCCACAATTTTCTATGTCATCATCACAAGCCTTTCCCCTCCAAACAATCCAAAAACAAATGCAACCAAAATCTTCTTCTCATAATACTCTCTCTCTCTCTCTCTCTCTCTCTCTCTCTCTCTCTCCAAGGTTGACAAAACCAAACAACCCCCTTTTTTACAGCACCAAACACACCTACTTTTCTGGCCTATCCAAGTTGCCTTTGCCAAATTCCCCTTCGTGTCCTTTCATGTTAACTAGCTAGTTTAATTTCTTTGATTATTAGATCAACCTATAATCAGAGGCGAGGAGAGGTGTCCAACCAAAGAAATACATTTTCATTAAAAACTATATACTCTTTGGATTGATACATATTTTGTATTCCCGTATCCTATGATATACAAGTCGGTCATTTTGAGACCATGCAATAATAATATGCAAATTTATTCTGTTTGTTTATTGAATAATTAAAGCACGCATGCACTTATTACTTGTATATGAGAGTATTTCAAAAAATAAATATCATAGACTAATGTAAAATTATTTGAAATTATCCTCGATTAAATTATAAATTAAAACACAATATTCTACATATATTACAAATAATATTTAATAATTGTTTATAAAAAAAATGAACGAGGCCCCACCTAGCTCCGCCTCTGCCCATATTCTTTCTTGATTCCGAAAGGTCACTATTTGCTACCCACTTTCCGTTGCAATGTCTAAAGTGCCCTTTGACCTAGAGAACCAAGGGTGGGGGTGGAAAAAAAAAAACCTTGATTCCTTTGGATTAGGTAATTTAGGTTGGCTCCTAGTTGCCCTTTTATTATAGGGTATACTCTATGGAAACCACCAAAACTAGGGGGATCTTATGTTTGATTTCTGAACCCTAAGAGAAGACATTGGGAAGCAAAGGATTCCAATTGGATAATTGAGCCAATTTTGTGGGAAGAATATTGTGAGTGATTACCTTAGAGTATCTCCAAGAAAATTAATCAATTGAGATTTGCATTAAATTGGAAATGGTCCAAAGAAATAGAAAAAGGTTCTCAACGAATGCCTAGTATTGATGAGATTATTTCTTTGATAAAGTGAGTACTTAAAAACAAATAAATGATTAAATTTGTTTTTTAAAAGTCCAAGAGTTTGCTGCAATAGACTATTCCTAGTGATTCTTCAACTTTCCACACAGGTAACCAAAGTTCATTTTTTTTTTTATTTGCGGCGTTTTAACTTTTACAATTTTAAAGTTGAATCATTATTTCCTTCCCACTTGATCAAACACATAAAACATATGAGAGAGTCTCTGGTAGACTACAATGTTTCATCGTATATCTATAAAGGCAATCGTTGTTCCGGATTGTCACTATTAGATTGATTTAGCAAGTGAATAAATGCAAATAATTGGACTAATGAAGAATAGTTGCAAGAATTATACCAGAATTCTTGATCACTAAAATCTTTATTATTATTTTTTTTTTGTCAAATGGTTAAGAGAATCCCATTCATGTGTATCACAAGCATTACAATAACATGTACATGCACCAACAAATAAATCAAACCTAGTAGACACCGAATCGAGATAGTAGTGCCATAATGGAGATGAAATCAACCAATAATATATAATCACTTCTTATAATACTCAAAATAGATTGTGAATTTGAAATGAGAATGAAAAAGCTCCTTCAGGGCTAATTCTCATATTGTGCCTCTAAAGTGTAGTTTTCATAATATATTGTGAGAGAATCCGTTCTCACAATCTGGCTTCCAAAAACAAAAAAAAACTAGGATAATGCACAATCTGACTCCCAAACTGGCCCATACTAAGATTGGGGAAAAGAACAAAAGGGCACTTGTTTTGTGGATTCGGGGTGCTGTAGTACGCCCTCGTGTAGTGCGCATGTAAGGCAGCACACAATCGTTGATATCCTCAATCAATGGTCCAGATTAAAAACAATTATGACCGGTAATAAATGATTCTTATCGGTCATAATTAAAAATCATATCTCAACCATTTATTGTAGAGATCAATGGCCCGTGTGCACCCTACAAAATGCCTTGCAGAGTCTTGCACTGCAGGATTTCCCAATCCCTTGTTTTGCACTCAAATCCAATATCTCCTATCTTCTTAGTATAGTTTGTCATTTTCTTTCGAATATTGACATCAAGTTTGGTGGAGTACTCTGGAAAGCCTGCTATCCCATATACTGTATAAGTTTATTTACTACTTGTCTGGACATCATCATAAAACTTTAGAAGCAAACAAGAAAGTAACTCGCCCCACTTGATTGTAGGATTTAAATTTCCACCAGACAAAATAAAAAAAGAAGCATATATCTACATTCCACTGAAAATTCAGGGATAGCTTTCTTTCTAGCCCCAATGGAACCTGACTCGAAAAATGTGAAATGCAAAAATCTTTTCCGCAAAATCAATAACTTATATATTTTAATAAATTAGCAGACATTACAAAATATGAATTGAGAACTATTACGGACTCTTGTTTGTTTCGGATGAAAACGTTTAGTGGGATAACATTTTTCTTGGAAAACATTTTTTCGTGTTTCGTAAAGCAGAAAACATAAGTCAACGAAAACATTTTCTTAGTCAACTAAAAACCAAACCCGATGCTTGCGACATTGCAATCTCAAGTACTCTCTCTCACACCTGCACATCTCTCCCTCATCGATCTCTATCTCATCGTCCCTTACCCTCTCCCTCATCTCTCTCTTATCGTTTTCTTCTGTCCCATCGATCTCTCTAACTCAACATTTTTTTTTGGATTATTGCCGTTTATAGCCCTAGACTAGGAATTCATATCTATTGACTTTCCCAGCAAGAACTCGAGCTAGGGGTTAAGACTTGTGAGTTGCTGTTTACACCACCACCTGATCCTGATTTGCTTTTTTTATCTCTCTCTTCCCCATTCATTTTGAAAAGAGAGAATGATTTTCTAAAGCTTCCCATAAGATGTTTACAGATTATTTTCATAGACAAGCAGCAAAGATTCTTGCGAATTTTCTGACGTATCTTGAATAGAGCACACAATCCTGTGATTTGCAAATTTTCATAGGATGTGGATTTTTTTATATACGAAATATCATTGTCTTATTCGTGTTTTTCTACGTCAACCAAACAATATAAAACGTTTTCAAGTTACAACCAAATACTGAAAAACAATATTTTCCGAAAAATGCGAGCGTTTAGTTGTATTCAGCGAACAAGTCTAAATCATAAAGCAGGTCAACTTTGATTGATTCTCCCTTCTTAGAATCAGGGCCCAGCCAATTTGAGGCTTACAATAGAAGCAACCGAAGTTGAATTAAATTTGAGTTGGTTACTAATAAAGTTGGTCCATCGTGATTCATGGGTCAGTCTCATTGTCGATAAGAAAAGCCATTTTTTTATGCTTTGTAAGTTTTTATATCGTATAAAATAAAACATGGTCTGGGAAATAGAGAAATTTTTGGGTACTGGGTGGATATCATGTGGCCATATTCACGTGATGTCAGAGCAGTCCATTCGGACCGTTCAAAAGCGTGTTGGACGGTTTAGATTGAAACTCTCTCTCTCCTCTCACCCTACCATTCTCTCTCCTTTTTTTCTCCAAATTTGAGCTGTCCCAAACCAAAATAGACGACCCAAATACGCTAAACGAGCACCATGTGGTATCCATCCGGTACCCAAAAAGTTTTCATGGGAAATAACATAATGATGTCATGAAAAGATACCATGTGTAGAGTAGAAAAATTGGACTACAAACCTAATGAAGGCATGAGATGCATTAAAGTACGCAAAAGTGGTTGGTTGTTGAAATTTTTTATAATTAAGGTCCTTCATTTGACAATTCGAACAACTACGTTTATCTCGAATTGATTTATGTTCCCAGAAAATCTTTAGTTTATGTGATATATACAAAACCTTAGGGTATAAAAAGAGCATCTAAAAACGCACTGAATATATAAGAAATTAAAATATGGCTAAGCAAATACCTAGTTCATGTGTTAGTATCCCCAAGGTTTAGATTGCACAGTCGGGTTCAATAGTGGCTCGACTGCAAGGTTATTACTCGGTTACCCAAAAAAATAAAAAATACCTAGTTGATGTAAGATTTAAAAATTTGGTCATGTAGCACCGCGCTCCATGGCAATCGTAATCGCAGACCTCTATTTCCCAGCTAGGCGACTCTGTGCACCCCATTTTTCTATGATTAATAATATAATAATATCTCCCACCAAGTTGATCCACCTGTAGCTCGATCGGCCGACTATAGAGCTGCACCAATCCTATCCACTATTCACATAGGTGCGTCTGAATCCCATACCCGACATGGTGGATTAACAGTTACGTTTGATGTGTCAAATGATACCGACTATCAGTTGAACTCACCTTGCAAAAAAGGGTGCCCCTTGGAATAAACTTGAACTCAACCAGCCTGAGGCTTATATAGAATCGTTTCATTTTTAAATCAAAACTGAACCAATATAACACTATCACTTTAGTACTTTGTCTGTCGTTTTGCATTACTTAGGCCCCGTTCCATAAAGGGTAAGTACTTGTTTTTTGAATTAAAGTGATGTATTGTAAGAGAATAACATGCCTCGTAAAACAGAAAATAAATAGTACTCAAAAAATAAGAACCTTAACAGAACGGATTTTGTTTTTAGAAAACCAGCGATATTCTATGTGATTATGGTAAAAATTGTATCTATTGTAATAGGGTGATATATTTTTCGACCAACTTCAAGGTATTCGATTGTCTCAAATTACGTTTTTGGTCTGATTTATTGTAGAACAATAACTAGTCAGCCACGCTTTGAAAATCAAAAACCACTTCTTCTTTTTTTACTTAATAATATATGTCTACTTACGTTAATTTTTTTTATTGTTGACACTAGAGAATTATTCAAAAAAAAAAAAAAGACGTTAGAAAATTATTCCAATATATATTATTTTTTGTAATATCATAAAAAACACGACAATTGAAAATGACAAACAAAAGGTAGAATAGTGTGTAACAACGGAGGTCCTTGTTTTTCTTTCAATTTTTTTCCTTTCGATATAAATTAGCCTAAGATATGTGGTATAGACATAGACAAGACAGATTCAATCACAAATGCGTAGGGGCGGATTTTTTAAGGGGCCTGTTGGCAAGGGCCACCACCGAATCCTAACCTCCCACAAAAAATAGATGAATGATTAACCAATGAAAACATGTATATATTTGTTTGGGTATTATGTTTGATTAATTTTAGAACATGTATACTTTTTTGGTATTAAATTCTCCCGTCTCGAAAAGATTGTTTGGTCCGGAAAACTATAACTTAAAAAAATGCATTATGGTTCAAAAAATTCAAAATTTTATTTTGCAAGATATTTAGGCTCCGTTCCAGAAATGGAATAAGAACTTATTTTTTGTTCAATAATAAGGCTTGTTCCACAAAGATAAGAAGGAGGTGTTTATTTTTGAAGAATTTATATAGGTACCAATAGGCGCCGAAGAGGGAAATCGTACTGACTGCTGGGCCGGGCCTTCTCCGGCCACCAGACGGCCGATCCGAGCCGTCCAAAAATTTTAAAAAAAAACCCGAGGGGGCCTATTCGGGAATCAACGGCATCCGAGGTGTGTAGGGTCTTGATCCGAGCACCCCTTTTCCGTGTATATATGATCATCTTATATACACGGAAAAATGGGTGCTCGGATCAAACACCCTACACACCTCGGATACCGTTGATTCCCGTGAGGGGCCCCCTTGGTTTTTTTTTTAAAAATTTTTGGACGGCTCAGATCGGCTGTCTGGTGGCCGGAGACGGCCCGGCTCGACCGTCGGTACGATTTCCCTCCGCCGGCACCCATTATCATAGCAACAGTCTTATTTTTTGTATAAGGCAATTTCAAGCTCAAAAATCATGTGTTTACGCAAATAATTTTCCTATCACTATGGATCTTATTTGATAGATCTCATTGAGATCTTTAATACGGTGCAAAAAAAAATTGAATTTTTTTTCATTTACATTATTTTTGAGTTTGAAAATATGAAAGAAACTTTTTATTTGGGCTTTATGGAATGACCCTTCTTATTTTTGAATGAGAAGTGGCAAAATAAGTACTTATTTTTTAAGAAGATTTCCGGAACGGAGCCTTAGGGTGTGTTCCACATTCTCTTCTTAAAAAATAAGTACTTATTCCCACTTCCCAAGAAAGGTCACTCTCTTACAATACATCACCTCTAATTCAAAAAAGAAGCTACTTTTTAAAAAATAAGTACTTGTTTCTAAAACCGAAACGGGGCCTTACTAAGTATCAAGTTTTTTTTTATTTTTTTAAAATGTCTGAATTTGTTCGAAAAAAAAAAAACATATTTCTTCTTAAATTTTTAGCATGATGGATCAAACATTCTTTGTGGTACGGAGGAAATATATTGATCTTTTAGGGTTTTTGGGGTGCCACCTCGATGTTGAAATCATGGCTCCGCCACCGTTGCAAATGCATGCGTCCAAGATCATTCTATACACATGCTCTTACTTAATAGACAAAAAACTCACACACCTCAAACGATTCCACATACATTTGTGCATTGTCGACTATTATTAGCATTTTTAGGCACCCTTTGATCTAATTTTTTATAGACTTTTTAACCGGGTCTTTTTATTTTTTTGCTCGTAATTCTTATTAAATTTGGGTCAAATTTTTACGCCACATTATTTGTCTCAATGAGAGAAATTGAGAAAATAAAAAATATATATACCGAAGGTGAAAAATTATAGAAGACGACGGAAAATATCCAAAAAGTCATTTTTTTTTTTGGTAATCGAGGAACAATCCTGCAGCCGAGCCACTATTGGACTCGACTGCGCAATCCAAACCTCAGGAGAGACTAGCACAGCAACTCACCGCCATGGCCCCTCACTTAAATCATGGTTTGTCTCTACGGAGAATCGAACCCTGCTATGTTGCAAGCGCATGTTCACCTTTACCACGTAGATGGGGATGTGCTTTTTTTTAGTCTTTTTTCTCATCTTATACAAATTTTCTCACTTTTTTGATTTCCCAGATGAACAATGTATAATAGTACTATAAAAATTCAACTCAAATCTATGAAAATTAAGAGAAACTAAAATAAAAAAATAAAATAAAAAAAACACCGTAAGCGAGTGTCTCCAAAAAGTTAGTCAAAGGGTGCCTTAATTAATTCATAATGGGTACTCAGGCAAAGATTTTTCTGGTGCTAATTTCAAAATACAGGCAACCAACAGCGGCATTTAACCAGGTCCTGGTTCGTAAATTCCGCCCGTGCAGCACCTTTTTACTACAAAACACAGGCCCCCCCATTAACCACTCTCTCTCTCTCTCTCCTTGGAAATTTTTCTTTCATCTTGGAGAGAAAAAAGCAATAATGGTTGATGAGTTCATGATATGCATTGACAGGCTGATTGCATCAGCATGCTTAGAATCCGTCAACGAAAGAGAAAGACTGCTGGGAGGTGGTGATGATGAAGTTGTTACCCAAAACAATCTGCCCTCTGTTACAAGTAATGGGAAGAACAAAAATAGTGGAGGCGAAGGGTGTTCGAAGATCGTGAGGGAGTGCAGGATTTGTCAAGAAGAAGATGAAGAGCATGAGATGGAGGCTCCCTGTGCCTGTAATGGAACTCTGAAGGTGGGTTTTTTTCCCTCTTATTTTTGCATAAATTTTGGTCTTTTTTTCACATTTCTTCAAATTTACCTAGAATTTGTATTGGGTTTGTTGGAAGATGTGTTTTTGAGGGATTGATTGTGATTTTTTTTTATTTTGCTTTTTTCCATGTTGGTGTTTATTGATTCCCCTTTGCCTGTATAAAGGTCTTTAATTTTCCGGGTTTTCGCTTATTTTTTGCGTAAATTCTTATTATTTTCTTCACATTTAGGGAAATTTATTGAGAATTTGTATTGGGTTTGTTGGAAAATGGGTTTTGTAGCGTTTAAGGGCTGAGTTGATTTTTCATGTTGGTTTTTCCATGGGGTTTTTTTGTTGGTTTGTGCCTTTTGTTTATTTCCCTGTGCCTGTGGTGAAACTCATAGGCCCATAATTTACTGGGTTTTTTCTCTCTTATTTTTGCATAAATTTTTCGTCTTTTTTTCACATTTGTCGAATTTGTCGTGGGTTTTGTTGGAAAATGTGTTTTTGATGCCTTTCAGGTCCTGATTTTTGATTTCTTATGTTGGTTTTTCCATGTGGGTTTTTGTTTGTTTGTGCATTTGTTCAAAGTATGAATACTCTCTCTCTCTCTCTCTCTCTCTCTCTCTCTCTCTCTCGCTCTCTCTCCGTTTGTTTGTTTTTTTTTTTTATATGTACGTGTCGGAAACTATCAGGTAATTTTTCTGGGTTTTATCTTTTTCTTCATTTTTAATTCTGTATTTCACATGTCTATCGTACTGGTTTGCTTGAAAAATGTGTTTCGTCGTCTTCGAGGACTGATTTTAAATTATTTTTTTTGCTGGTTTTTCAATGTGGGTCTTTGTGGGTTTGTGCAGTTATTGGATTCTTTGAATGTTTGAATATTCTCTGTATTTTCTCGTGTATTTTTGGGAATAGAAACGAATCAATAACTGAAGGACTAATTTGAAGTAAACGTTTCTTCTACGAAATGTGAGTTTCATCTCTTGATTCCATGCTATTTCCCCTTTTTGAATTTGCTTTAGGGTTCATGTTCTCGATTTTTTAAATTTATTTTTTTAATTTTTCTTGAACTTTTCTGAGTCTTCTCCATTTTTGCGGGTTCTTTTTTCTTTTTTTATAATCAGCCGTTCGGGCCAGGTTATTTCGGATTCATTTTCATCTCATTCTTTTGTTACTTTGATCGTCCACATTTCTCTCCCTTGACTGATTAGAGATTGTTTTAGCCTTCAAATTAGGTTTTTGTGTAAAGCCATTACTTTTCAAATTTGATGTGGATTATCCTATAAGATCAATCATTGTGTAACGTTCTGATTTTTTCTTGCTGCTTTGAATGTGGTTGCATAAATAACTTCATTTCATTGTTGGAGTTTTATTTACCAAGATGCAATATCTCCATGCCTGTGCTTTCGATTTGGTCCGTTTTTCCGGCATATTCCAATTGATCCATTTTGCTTCTTATTGCTCTTTTTTCATGCCGGCAGGGCTTTTTGGCATATTCTTCATAGTGATGTTAACAAGCCTTCTACTGGCTTGTTGCTGTTTGAAAATTGGACATAGTATTGGAATATGTTTATAAACCGTGTGATATCCGGACATAACCGGGTCACAAATGTTTTTGGAGCCGTCTGATGCACATGGGTCCCTATGACGCAGGTAGGAACCACACACATCGGGTGGGTGCGAACACATCCGTGTCCGGATTTGTGTGTGGAGTCCGGACTCCGGGCATCTCTTTACAAAGCATTTTACTGTTATTATCCAAGTATGCTTATGATGATTGCAAAAGGTTTATCTCGGCTTTCTTCTCCCCTTGGTTATATATGGGTTTGCTGGGACAACTTCTCTTGTACTCTGTGAAGCATTAATCATTTGCTCATTCTGGTATGAGGATGTTGCTGAGTTGGTCTATCTGCGGTCCTCTGTCTGGTTTCCAGCATATGGTGCACAGTCATTTTTATTTTATATTTTGTTTCATTGCTCACTGTTTTAAAGTCTTCTTGTTTTTCTTCTCGTGTTATAGATTTCTATCAAGTTACTGCGATTATTCGTTTTTTTCCCCATTTTATTAACTAATCTACCTTTTAATTCCATTTGAATTTTAAGTCAATGCGACTGGGTAAAACACTACTAAAGTGTTCCTATTGTTGTTTTGCTACAATTGCCTTCTGCAGTTCGGATTTTCTGTATAAACTTGTAACTAATTCTGTCTCAAACTTTTATCTTGCCACTTATAACATATAGTCGCATAATTTACTTAGGTTGGAGATTTATGAATGTCTTCTGATTTTCTCTAGTATGCAATGTAGTTTGCTCATCGGAAGTGCATTCAGAGATGGTGCAACAAGAAAGGCGATATCACCTGTGAAATTTGCTATCAGGTTTGAATTTGTAGCTTCTGTATTTCTTTTCTTAAAGTACGTATATGTCAAGTCCGTGGAACTGACTAGTAATGTGTTGGTTCAATCTCTTTATAGGTCTATTCACCAAATTATATTGTTCCACCGCCAAGAGGCAATCCTGAGGTTATCGCCATTGATATCAGGTAACGGCTGAAGGCTACATCATACTTGTATCTTTGTGGTTGAAATCTACTCATAAAATTCGTGTGTCTTGATTCTTTGGTGAATTTAGCTTTGCACTTCAAGGTCTCTAGTGGAATTGCTATTGAGAGTCATCATTTACTTAAAATCGTGCTCTTTTTGGTTGATGGCAGACAGTGGAAAGAAAAACGAGTAGAAATCCATCTCAATAGTCCTTGTTCCATACATATGTGAAACTGCATATTTCATTTTTCTTTTCCTCCACTCTGCAACAAAATGGAGCATAAGAACTGTTCTCCTCGACAATGTTCTAAAAAGCACTCGGCGCTAGGTGGGCGGCCAACCACCTTCAACCTTCGAGACCTTTTAATCGGCCATTAATCGCCTTTTAGCAATTAGTTGGGTTTTTTTTTTTTTTTAAAAATATTCTGCAACCTCCCTACCATTAATAATTACAGATTTCCTAGTTGATGTGATATATCTTCTCTCCCAAAAAATTTCCTAGTTCGCTTTGGCTATTGGATACTCAATGTTAACACTTCTAAATGTTAACAATTCTCTACAATTCAAATATAGAGACATAGAAACTTGGTACTACCAAATAACTAACCAAGTACGAAATTACCAGTCAATTACAAAGTGCAACGTTCAATCCAAATGAAACCAAGTACGGAATTATTAGTCAATTACTCCTCTTCTTCTCCATATCCATCCATAACTTCGTCTCCATCAGACTCACACTCAAAATCGCCGTTTAATCGATTAACCGATTAATCACCGTTTAATTGCCAATTAATGGGCGATTAATGGGCGAATAATAGCCGCCGAATCCCGATTAATCTCCAGACCGCCTAATTCAAACGCCCAAGCATTAATCTGATCGGAGAGGCCATAAAACCGATTAATCGCCCATTAATCGGCGATTAAATGCGATTTTTAGAACACTGCTCCTCGATAAAGTAGACATTTGTAAGTGACAAAGAAGGAAACCCCAGTATACAGCATGGAATTAGCTGACTCCCTTTCTGTGTATACCATCTAATTGATTGGTTGACAACGTGTCAGAAAATCCGTATAGGCGTTAATGATGTAGCCCATTCTCTTTCATAGGGTTATAAACTTTGATGAGCTATGCATCCCAATAGCTTACTACTACAGAGAAGTCAACCGGTGGTTGTGGTTGTCATTTTCATTGAATTGGCTCCTAGTCCGGTGAAATAGTCCTGGATGATTCTTCTTGGTTAGTTCTTTGTGAATCCTTCTCTTTTGTCAATCTCAGTTGAGATATGTCTCCATTGCATCCAGGGTCGATCATAGCTACTGGGAAAGTAAGTTACCAGCCAACTTGTGCTTTTGGCAATTGGCAGTAGAGTTTGGATGCTACAAGTGCCTTGATGTCACTTGTTGTTCATGTTAACACTACGACAAATCTCAAGAAGGGAAATACAACTTATTTTGGCAAAAAAAAATTGAGATCAATGACAATTTTCAAGTTTCGGATGTGTTGGTTTTCTACTTCTGAGTTAGTCAGTTGAGTTCCTCAATTTTTGGAGTTATAGGGGGGCACTTTTTCAGTGGTAAGACTTTCTGAGAGCATCCACTTGTGTATAAGAAAGGTTAGATATGTCTCCAGTCCTCCCCTAACCACCACATTGGTTGGGGATTACATGGGAACTGCTATTGTTGTTCTGATAGTCAAGAGCAACCAAATGTCATCAGTTGCTACAGAACTTTCTTAGTTAGGAATGTTTGCGATGCAGACATGGTTTTAGGTGGCTTCTGCAATACAAGTGTTCCATAGAATTGATTGGAGGAAGGTTTAAGTTCAAGACTTACGTTGAACTGGGATGTCAAAGAATTTGGGTTGAACTGGGATGCCAAAGAGTGTGGGTTGTTTCGTGTTCACAAATGCAAATATAGTAGCTTTGGCCTAGAGGCTAGTAGCTTAGTCTTTGTTTGACCAGTAGCCTCATGATTTTTCTAACTGGCAGTATCATGATTGTTACTGAAAAATGCACATAATGGAATTACTTATTAGAGAAACAATCAGCTAGGATATTAGTTTGCATGCATGATTGAGACTCTACTGTTTTATAGACCTCGTTTCTGGCAGCAAGGAACTTCCGTTAGTCACTTGGCGGAAATGTATTTGCTGCTGTCAATTGGATGTAGAGTGGCTTTTCAAGTCTGTCAATTGGACATAGAGTGGCATGATTCGCAAAAAAGAGACAAAGATTGGTGATAACAATAGCATTTCTTAAATGTTTCTATGGACTCTTCTGCAATGTAGTTTCGATGACATAGGTCTCAAATTGACTAGTGAATGAACTGATCATCTCTAGCTGTAGATTAGCTAAGACTGCTCTAAGAGCATCCACAGTGGTATAAGGTTTATAAGGTTAGCAACATTTGCTCAAAAAGAGCTCACATTGGAATAACCAAACTTAGAAACATCTTAGCAACTCATCAAATTTTGGCTCTTGGATAATCAAAACTACCAGCCTTTTGTCAATAATCAAATTTAATTGTGTTTACATTTCTTCAATCAAGTACATCATCATTACACAAAAACCTTCTTTCTTTCATTTTCAACATGTTTATAACAAAAATACTTTTAAAAACAGTTTTTATTTTTTTTGCAAAAACAGTTTTTTTACACTTTTTTTTTATTAAAACTGTTTTTCCCAAATTTTTTTTAAACAATTTTGTTTCGAAACAGTTTTTTTATTAAAACTTTTTTTTTCAAAAACTGTTTTTTTTTTAAACTTTTTCCCAAAAACTGTTTTTTTTTAATCAAAGTTTTCAAAAAACTATTTTCTCTTTTTCTAATAACCTATTTTTATTAGTTTGAAAACTATTTAAAAAAAATTGTTTTCTATGTCACAATTTCTAGATTTTTATAAGTTAAAAAGGTGATGTGGCAAGTTTTGGTTATTCAATTTTGATTGTACCATTGTGAACCTCTATATTGCTAACTCTAGCAATTCCTTAAATGGATAACCACCAAAAGATGATGTGGCAACTTTTGATTATTCCATTGTGGATGCTCTAAGTAGTTACATTTCTTCTCTTGAATCGGGTTTCCTTCTGTTAAGTATCCTGGATAGCCTCTCTTATTTACTTTTCATATTTTCTTCAGGCAAGCATGGGGGCCACATATCGATCTCCGGGATCCTCGTTTCCTGGCTTTAACTGTTGCGGAGCGTCAGTTATTGGAATCGGATTATGATGAATATACTGTTGCAAACAATAGCAGCCTCGCCTGCTTCCGCTATGTGGCTATCATGGTACGTAACCCAAAGGCTACTTAACACAAAAGAACAAAAAAACAAATGCCTGCTTATATAGATTTTGGAGGTAGTGGTTTTGCCTTCGCGATACTGAGACCTTGGATTTGCCATGTGGACAGTTAATGTTTATCTTGCTTATACGCCAAGTTCTGATGCTCTCGAGAGATTTTGGGATGGTACAAGAACCTTCAACATTTTTCAATGTAAGTCCTAGATTTTTTTCAATGTTTTACATACATATTCACGAATGCACAAAACTCTAATTTTCATATATAGAAAGATATTGAAATACTGCATCTTCAGAATTTTCTCTTTCCAGAAAACCTATGGGATCTGAATCCTGACATCATTGGGGTAGCGAATGTTGTTGAAGTCTTGGTCTTTACACTCTCCCATTCTTTTCAATAACTTCTTAAGATCTTTTTATATTTCCGCCACATATTAAAATTTTCTATGAGAATACACAGATTTACATTCATAAGTTCCCCGAAAACTTTCTTGAGTATCTGTTAAGAGACCAATTTTGTAGTTAGTTTACAGTGGTTTTACAGTACTTGATATTTAAGTTATACGAAGAAAATAGTGATTGGAAAGCAAAGTAAATCTTGGGGAGTTTCAGGTTTCCCTTCTTCAACTTGCTGGTTTTCTTCTTCCATGCTATGTAATGGCCCGCTCGTGTTGCATGATGCAAAACCGAAGAAGGCGGCAGGTTTGTCAATTTCTACAAGCCTCTCACCTCTATTTTCTAGTGCTTCAAATGTTTCTGACATGAAAATGAAGATAATGATTCCTAGAGGAAACAAACAGAAAAGAAAAAAAATGCCACCAGCTGTGAAGTTAGGATTGTCTTCTTTTCTTTTCTTTTTTTTTATGTGTGAGCTGGTGTAGAATGAATTACCAATTCGATGGAAGTAGTATCTAATGATAAAGCTCCAACGGTGCGTCTAAAGTGGTATCTGAAATTTTGACATTCTCAATTTAAGAGAAAAATAGGGAATTCCTCGAGCCCTATTTTACCTCATCCCAGTTCTCTATGCTATGAGTCTGATGGTAAAATTACAAGCATTATCCTTACAATTTGATAAGACAATGCAAGCTGCTTGAGGAGGTCTGGTTTCTACATGCTGTTGTTTTTGATACGTCAAAAAGCATCTCTTATAGGAGCCTGATTGAGTTTTTCTCAGCGATGCTAGTATGATGTGAAATTCTAGCTTTGCATGGTCTTTACAATATATATGTTTTTTACCCTTGCAATCATGTTGGCTTCAGTTTCAACCGATCGTGCCTTTCTGGTTTCACTTCACAGTGGTTAATTTTTTATGCGGATAATATGTGCAATCTCATTTACCTAATTCTTATTTTTTGTTAGAGCTGAGAAGGTACCAATCCAAGGCAGTCGGTTCTTCCACTCTTCTATGCCCATCCTATGTATGCTGTCCCTGGGCAAGATCTTTTGCACACTGCAGTTTCTCCAGTATCTGGATCAAATGGTGGTTTCATGTCAGAGAAAGTAAGTGCACTGAATACTTGTAGCTCTCCTGAAGCTACGTGAGAACTCGAAAGCAAATGTAAATGTAAATATTGAGTTCATTAGGTTTTCTTTTTTTAACCTAGAGTATCGCTTTTGTTGTATGAAATATGCTATTTTTGCTTTTTGGGCATTGTCTGGAAAAAAAGGTATATTGGAAAACCAGCTTTTAAATAAGCTAAAAAAAATGATTGATGATAATTCAGAAGCTTCATTTTGATACTTTCGAGTTCTTCTGCTTCTAGCAAATAAACTTCAGCTGCAACAACACCAGTTTCGTTTGGATGGATGCCCTACTAGTCTCTTGTGAGGACAGCAAGTATTTCTGGTGAAACTTCCATTTGTAGTGCTAATATTCAAGTTCTGAAACTTATCATACAAGTCTGGCATGCTGGATTTAGCAGTACCTTGGTGTTAACTGTTAAGGAAGCTGGTGGTTTGTGCAAAAATTGCAGTACCTTGTATGCTACTAAAATTTAGGTTTCTTGGATATTATCGAACATGATGCCATCGACAAAGCTTAATAAACAAAATGGTCTTGTATAGTTAGTGCCAATTGTTTGGGATGTGGGGTTTGGTTTGGTTTTGTCTGTGTTACTAAAAGCCATATTCCAGGTGAGTAAAAAAGCCTCGGTTCAAAAGGAGGTGGGTAGAAAACCTGGAGAGGTCCTGTTCTGAATTGTGAACCATTACAGGCTCAATGGGTGATTATTAACGGCTCCAGAGTCGGGCCCATTTCATCCTAACTATGCATTTGTGTGGACTCCATCGCAAAGTGCGTGTACATGAATGTGCTCCAAGATCACTTAATAGTATATCCTTTTTTTCCCACTCAATGATTGCAATCGCTTCTTGATCGCTTAAGGGTGTATCCCACTCAATGATTGCAATCGCTTCTTTTATGCCTCTCTGTATGGAGCTGAGGGTTGTTCATGAAAAGGATCAAATTGAACCCATCGTGGTAAGTTGGTAACAGGTAATTTTTCTCCTATTCTGAGAACATAAAATAAATTCTGTGGAAAACTAATGTAGGGAATCATGTGGCTAGAATTGCCCACATATTTCACATATCCGTAAAAAATAAACAGTTTGGATTATCAAAGTGGGTCCACTAGACTAGCCACGATCTTTGTTATTTTCTGGCCAATCAGTGAACCGGAGACAAACCAAGTTGTAGTATAGGCATAGCACGAGGGAACTTGAATTTTCTTTTGTTACAATTTTGATTTGAGAGGAAGAGGGAAAGCTGCAGCTTAAAATTGGGAGGGTCAAACCAGAAGAGAATCAATTAAAGAAGTTGATGCCATTAAAGCTTAGGGATGCCGTTAAAGCTTAGGGAGGTGTGTTTGGAACTTGAGGAAAGAAATGGAAAGGTGGACAAAATTTTAAAAATTTTCCCTCCATTGTTTGGTTTCTACTTGGAAAGAAAGTGAAGGGAAAGTTTAAAAAGCAAGTTGAATTTTCCCTCCAATTTTTTCTGAACTTTCCTTCTAATTTTCCTCTTCACTATTTTTCCCTTCTTTTCCATTTCCTTTTCCCAAGTAAAGGAAAAGAAAATACGGGAAGTCTAGAAACCATTTACCATCCAGAGAACAAAAATCAAGAAGTAAAAGAGATTTGAGTTTGGGCCAGGCCTATTATTAGAAGAAGCCCAGTCAGATCCAATACAAAATGGAGGCCCATGTACCCTTCAAGATTAGGACCCCGGAACCCACCCAACTTAGTTGGGTGTTTCCTTCAAAAAAACACAAGGCACGTTTTCGCTAGCACTCAAGCTTCGACATAGGTGCGGTGAGATTATTCTCTATAGACGAATATGTGATATTCGATACTCCCTGGTAGGCGTTAACCTACGGTAACATGGTTATATGATATTTTTGTGATTCGACCCTGGTAAGGTTTTCAACAGGATCAAAATTTGATTATCCCACATAGTAGGGAAAAAAAAAACACTGGGACACAAGAAACCAAAGTCACAAGGAAAGAAACATGTCCCAAATAGATGTATCGTTGATCAAAGAACTGGCGGACAGATAATTGTTAAAGTTTGATTTGAAAGCGTTACAATTTTTTAATATATGCTAGGGGAGCTTGTCTTGTGTTTGAAATGAGCTGATCTGAAACGAGCCTTAACGAGCTGATCACTAACGGATTTTGAGTAGCTTGAAATTCTTGATACCTTATAAGTTGAACAAGTCAAGCTTGCTTGAGTTGAACTTGGCTTAAAAGCTTAAAAAATAAATATATAAATAAAAATTTGAGATTGATTTGTTTACGTAACAAATCTAATATCTCAAACGAGGTTTTAACGAGCGAATATGAGCAATTTAGTTCGTTGTTAGCCCTACAACTAGACTACACTATAGAGACGAATCATATCTGAGCCTACAAACACAGATCTCTACATACAGACCTTCTGTATCGTAGAGCAAGTGCAACAATCCTATTCAAAATAACTAGTCTAAAAATGTTTTATCTTTTTCTCGGCAAAAGTTAGCATTGACTAGTTGCTTTTTACCTGGGCCTCCGCTGATCGTCCTTTTTATTTTCCTCTCTTGCATAAAATATATTTCCTCAAGATAGAAAAATAATTTTTCTTTTTGGGGAAGAAGTAATAAAACAATAATGTTAATGTTAAAACTATTGAGCTGTATATATTGAGGCTGCAGTGGTAGATTTTTGGAGTTTCGACTAGGAAAAATAGCTTGTCCCGATCCGCTGAGATTCTTGATTTGACTTAGGCTCTTGCACTCGCCCTTAATTAGCACACTACAATCAACAAAAGAAAAAAACAAGAAAATTGATTAAAAATCTCCGACAAAATGACGCGGCAACCTAATCTTGCTGCTAATATTTTCAGAGGGGATAGAGATTGATGTGATAATAAGTTAATGACAATTAGTCATTTTCACTAATCCCCAATTAAGTAAAGCAAGATAAGGATGTTCATGTTGAGTGAAAGAGACATAGTAGAAAGTTAGAAACATGTTCAGAACAGAAATATGGGCGGAGGGGACTCATCATCCCATGCATTAACAAAGGCTCCGTTCTGCCGACTCAAACAAGTCATGTGAATTAAAGGTAATATATTGTGAGAGAATGACCCATTTTGTAAAATAAAAAATAAAGCGCTTAAAAAATAAAAATCTTAGCAAAACGGGACTTAGAAAAAAGTACAAAATTGGGCATATTCTTTTCGTCCTTCGCAAAAAGCTTGTGCTTTTGACAATGATTTATCACCTTCAAGATGTCTTTTCGGAACTCTTTTAAAGTAAATTTGTTATAACTTAAAACAAAAAAGCAAGCTCTCTTAAAACGGTCTTGCTATTGTCAGCTCACTGGACTGATAATAAACACATTAAAAGACAAGGAAAATACGTATTTTTGTGTACTTTATATAATTTTTAATACACATTCACACATTCATTATTGTCAGCCCATTGGGTTGATTTTAGAATTTTCCCTCTTAAAAAAGTGATGTTGATTACCCCAGCATTCCTTTGATATTAACCTACTACATTCAAACATAGGAGTTTTTTTTTTAACACACATTAAAGTAGGCTTGTTTAGCTTTTGAAGTTTATATTTTCCTTTTTATTCGTAATTTGATACTTACACTTGATTCTCTTACTTGCAACTTATATCCAAATTAATGACAAGAAAATATGCAATACTTTTTGTTTTTCCAATTGTTTTAATTTTGTAGCGATACGAGTACCAAAAAAAACATTTAACAAGTACAACTATTTTCTTCCACCTTTCATAATTATGCTGCCTCTTTCTTTTTGACATTAGTACAATTGTTATCTTTAGAGAATTATGACGCTGATAATTATGATATGTCAGTACTGCTCTAGCGTAATCATAACACCATAGTAGCGCTATTTGCATTCTTCCTGATGCGGCACCTTACGTGACCCGGCCAATCGTATGCTCTATGTAAGACCTATCAAGTGAAACGGGTAGCATTGTATTGAGCCCTACTATTTAGCGACGTGGGTGGCTTTATGCATAGAACCATTTCATGTGATACCCAAAAAAATTGCTAAGGGCAAAGTAGTCTCATAGTATTATTATTTTTTCAATTTGACTTGTGAAATTGTTCAAACAATTGAGAAAATCAAAAAGTCAAAACTAGACAAATAGTAATAAATGAGGGGAGTGCTCTAGTCCTATTTACCGGTCCTATCTGTATTTACTAGACAAATAGTAATAAATGAGGGTACTATTTTTGAATTAATTTGTTGTTCAATGGTACATATTTTGTATCTTTGACGGTGCATTAGTTAATTTGTTGAGATTTTTGGATATTTTGTTGTTGAATATTTATTAGTGTCTTTGACTCAATTAAAAATGTTGACTATCGGTTTTGCAGAAAAATCGAAGTGAACCGGTCACCGTGATTTTGGTTATGATTTAGATAAAATAAAAACCGGTGACTTTTGTTATGGTCTTGGATTTTATATGTTCTGGTTTTGCGAATAATCGAACTGAACTACATTGTTGTCATCCTTACACGCGTTTATAGATCTTCAATCAAGCTGATTTCTTACGTACAATAGTTTCTTTGCGTATTCTACAAGATAAACGATTACGATAACGACTAAGAGTCTGAAAGATTCATAGCTGTACACCATCAAGTAAGGGTCATCATCGGGTCGGCCCAACCTGCCAAGTCACTACCCAAGTCTGCCCCGTGGGCTAGGCTGAGCGGGTTTTTTTCTTTTTGCGGGCCGGGCTGTGTTTCTTAAGCTGAAGCCCAAGTCTGCCCACGGGCTAGCTCAATTTCCGGGCTGACGGGTCAAAGTTTGGGAGGGTTCATGGGCGGGCTCACGAGGCGGGCGACACAAATTTTGAAAAGAATAGTGGAAAAAGGAAACTTAAAAAGTTTGCGTGAAAAAATTATACCCCTAATTTTTTTTTTGAAAAATACTACACCCCTAGTTTGCAGAAAAAGACAATGATTAAATAATAAATATATAACATTCAAACATTATTATTATTTTTGCCTTGGAACATTTGGATGAAAATGGCATGCAGTAAAACTGCATATGCTTAAGTCTTCAAGGGCATAAGGAAGGAATGGGTATACTCCAAGGTCACTGATTTTTGGGCTATCGGACGGGTCTTACGAGCGGGTGTCATGGGGCAGGCCGAGTAAAAATTCATAGGCTCAAGCCTGGCCCATGAAAACTTCGGGCTGGGCTAACCTGCCCGTTGGACAGGCTTGGGCCGGGCAATAGCCCGACGAGCCAGGAAGATTTCGGGCGGGTACTGGCCTTCAGGCTGGTCACAGACCTTCGGACTAAATGATGACTCTTACTATCAAGGGAAGGACCGAATTAAGGAGAATGGAGATGAGCTCATCCTAAAAGGGAAAGGCCATAGTATATGGAGCAACTATTCGAATACAATTTTAAAAAACAACTCCGAACACTGCTATAACCATTTGATACATGAGAGTCAAGCATAACTTCAACGATTTGTGATAGAATTGTGTCCGGAGTTATGTCCGAACGGTTTGTTGGACTTTTGGTAGACTTTCCCTAGTATTCCGTATTAACAAACCTTGAAAAAAGGAAAGCGCGTGGGACCTACACAAGGACTAAATCCAGTCACATTGACTTTTCGAGCACGCGGGCCCCGGTACTTTGTGGGGCCCATTCACCATCAATCTCGTTCTGCGCCAATTTGCAGGGTGTGGCCCCACTCGCTCGCAGTGCCGTAATGCAACACGATGCGGACACCTGTCAGTATCAACCCACGGAAATTCAACAGTGGACACGTGTACGGTTGGCATGTAAAGTTGCTGCACCAGTACCTTAGTCACATACTCCTGGAATTACTCAAAATGGCCTTCGATCCCGTACTTAATTCTCGGTCTACGATTGCGCACTCGATTCTTACAGTCGCAAATTTTATATTTTGTTTGGAATAGTTTTTGAAATTTTTTTAATTGTTTCAAAAGTTTATAAAAGACTCTTTTCCGCTTTTGCACTTTAATACTCAGTTTGTATTTGCGCTCTTAATCATCACACTCATAAATTTTAATTGTTTCGAAGATTTTTGAAAGACATTTTTGCCACCCGCGTTCGGCCCGGGCATCATGACCAGTACAATTCCACCGTTTTCATTGATGAGGAAGGAGAATCAGAGAGGAAAGTGGGACCATTAACCAGAAACCTGCGTTCCTGAAAGCGGAAAGTGGAAACTAACCCCAGTACCCTGACTACGATTGCGCGCCAAAACATAAACGAAAATAGTACCAGTACTAAGGATTCAGCTCCCCTCGGTCCATGTAAATAGACTCGACTGTACTGTTGGCCCACTTTACGGCTTATTTCAGTTCCTCTTCGATGATCGAATTGTTCATTTTTTAGATCACGTTGAGACCAATAACTTGTAGAAAATCTTGTTGATCGAATATTGGTTAATATAAATTCGGAGAAAATTTATATTAAGACAAGCATGTTAAATGCGATGTGATCCCATGTTGGATTCGGAATCCTTTTTTTCCCCCCCTCAATATAGAAATGATATATCAACATAATTTTTAATATGATTAATGGTCAAGAAAATTTAAAAAGTAAACAATTTCGATTATCGAAATGGACCCAAAAGTGGGCAAACAGGGCAGTCATCCTCATCAATAAATTTTTTTTTCTTTATTTATGTAATGAAGCTTAAAAAAAAAACGAGTAAAAAGATTAGTTAAAAAATAAAAATAGAAAAACATTTAATTTTTTTCTTTATTTATGTAAAATCTACATAAAAAATTAACAAGTGAAAAGATTAGTTGAAAGAATAATCATGTCAAATTTCACGGAAAAAAAGAGAGTTATATGTGGTTGAAAATGAAAATGAGAAGCTAAAAAGTCATTTTCAATACCATACTAGTGAGTAATGAGAGGTTGTTACAAATACTATAACAACAATACAAATTTACTTACACACAAACTCACACATGATTACATAATTGAATGATTTTATTTTATTTATTATGTGCGTTCTGTACGCAGCTGTAGAGTTTTTACTTAAATTGGATTGTGAACTGGCCAATTTTTTTGGAATCGGATAGGTAGTTTCTATGAATAGACAATCCCTCCTCCTACATGTTTCCACTAGCAAAAAAAAAAAAGGCATTTTTTCTATCTAGTTCACATTAATTAACAAGTTTCAATATTTTACCATCTCGTTCACAATAATAAAAAAGTTGTCAACAAAAATTAAAATTTTTTTTTGCTACAGTAACTTTACTTACAAACCCATCTATTTTTATTCACTATCGAAAATAACTTGACATTTCTCAACAACTTATTTACTATCAAAAAAATCTACCAACTTGATTGCTACAATTTTTTTCTCAAAACTTATTCATTAGTGAAAACGACCCATGGTGTCCCAAACTTTGTCTTCATCACACATTTGTTTAGTCCCCCTACAAAAGTGTGTGATTGAGAAGAGTTTGGGGCACCAGGAGCACTGAATAATTACTCCACCTACACCACATATCAATGAAATTCAGCCGCAAGGGTTAGTTTGGTTGGTTAGTGGTTTTGCTTCCCGTGGTGTCCCAAACTCTGTATTCATCACACATTTGTTTAGTCCCCACTACAAAAGTGTGTGATTGAGAAGAGTTTGGGGCACCAGGAGCACTGAATAATTACTCCTCCTACACCGCGTATCCATGAATCAATGAAATTTAGCCGCAAGGGTTAGTTCGGTTGGTTAGCGGGTTTGCTCTCCGCACAATTGACAAATAATCTATTTTTGGAGTCAAACCGCAAGAAAGTAATTTATTGCGAATTTTCTAGTCTTGGCGTGAATGACCTATCTTTGCCTATACCAGAGCGGAGACTAGTCGAGATGCACGTAAGCTAATCTGAACACTCCAAATTGTCGAACCAAAAGAAAAAAGAGTACTGCTATGGGTACCGACGGTACCCATAGGGAAAATGCACCGACGGCCACCGGACGGCCGTCTCCGGTCACCGGACGGCCGATCCGAGCCGTCCAAAAATTTTAAAAAATAAAACCGAGTGGCCTTACGCGAGAATCAATGGCATCCGAGGTGTGTAGGGTACTTGATCCGAGCACCCATTTTTCGTGTATATTTGTATATACGTGTATATACACGAAAAAGGGGTACTCGGATCAAGTACCCTACACACCTCGGATGCCATTGATTCTCGCGTAAGGCCACTCGGTTTTATTTTTTAAAATTTTTGGACGGCTCGGATCGGCCGTCCGGTGACCGGAGACGGCCGTCCGGTGGCTGTCGGTGCATTTTCCCTATGGGTACCGTCGGTACCAATAGGATTTCTGAAGAAAAAAACAAAAAAACAAAAGCCAAATAGTCATAAGGGTAGCTTTCAACCATGGTTAAAAAAGGTGACCTCAGCCCAAGTTTAATTTAACCACTCCCACACAATATAGAGTTGGATATTAGCTGTCAATTAGGAGTAGTATTTCTCTTACAAGTATTTTCACACAAGCACTTTTGGATTCCATTCCATAAAAAGTGTATAAATATGACAAACAAAACACTTTCAAAAACCTTTCCCCCTCCACCCTCTGACTCTCCCCTGTCTCCCAGAACCAAAAAATAGCCATTTCGACCGACTGAACTTCTCCGAATGGCCTGACCATATTGCTTCAAAATCTTGTTTCTTTGTGTCTTGGGTGTTCCTGTTGGAGGGTTTCATCTGAGAGAGAGAGAGAGAGAGAGAGAGAGAGAGTTCAGTTGGAGGTGGGGCAGTCAAGGCTTCCGTTGGATTTTGAGATTATCTGGTGTAATGCTGAGTGAATTTCTGGTAAGTGTTTTTCGAATTGAAAGATTTCTATTTGTTTTGTGTAGATTGTGTTCTACTGTCCTGCTTTTAAGCTATTTGATGAACCAACTGGGTTAATTCGCAGTTATGATTCCTTTATCAGCTATATATTGAAAGACCACTGGGTTGTCAATAAGGCAACAAGAGTACAAAGAAAACACAGTTTTCGACACACCTTTACACTTTTTAATACACTTTAACCAGGGCCGGATGCTGGATTTGAGTCTAGCAGGGGCCCGAAGATATTGTGGGTTTGTGTGTAGCGACCATTTAATTTTGTAAACGTAACCTAAAAAATGGTTGATAATTTGAAATTTTAGGGATTTTTACTTCATACATACAGAAATTTTAAGAATTTTTTTCACTCAATGGACTTGCAGTGACTAATCCCATGGAACTTTTTCTAATTAACCTAGCTAAAAACACTTCCCAAGACACTTGTGTAAATATGCTCCTCCTGATTGACAACTAAAACGATTTATTTGATTGTTTGTGGAATTTTAAGGTTTGCTTTCAATTAACAATTTAAGAATATAACTCCAAGTGGTTGGTCTAATGGTGAAGCCCTGAGAATCTGAGATATAGGGGGTTTGCAAGTTCAGGTTCAATTTCCCTTTCTGGCAACTCTTAAGGCCACCAAACCTCACGTGTAAGCGAGTGAATCGGTTCGTGTGAAATGGTTGAGGCTGGGGCCACAAGGATTAATCCGACGTGCGCACAAGCTAACTCAGGACATGTATATGCCATCGTACATTAGATGCTTTTGGGCTCAAAAGCTTATCTCAAGTATAATCATTCCCATTATCATGTTTGGTTGTGCTTAAGAATAGTCATTCTCATCTCCAATGGAATAGTGTGACAATAGCAATTTTTGGAGTGACAATAGTAATTTTTGGAGTGACAATAGCATTTTTCGGAGTGTCAATAGTAATTTTTGGTGAGACAATAGTGAATGTTGGAGTGGCACTAGTAATTTTGGTGTGACAGAATTGGAATAACAATTCCGTAAAGTTTTTTGGATGGAATGACAATTCATTTACTAAGGTAAATAGTGATTCCATTATTTAATGTTGAACCAAACATTGGAATAAATAAATTATTGAAATGATTATTCCATTCCAACCTTAATTCCATCCAACCAAACATACCTTAAATATAATGCTAATGTTGCTTGATCACCAAAGTATGAATACAATAAGATCATTTGAGCGAATTGTGTACGCAAACACCTACATTAATGGCTCATGAATTCTGTAAAATTTCCAATGTGGGTCCGCCAATATTGACTTTTTTCTATTTCAGTTGTCTCACCCAATAGTGACATATAATCTTAAGTGAAAAGGTGGGATCCGGGATGCTGCCGAGCAGCTCCTGTCAAGCGGGAGCAGAGTAGTCGATCCGGCCGTCCATCTTTTTGGTTCTTTTTTTTAATATATATATATATATACACACACACACACACACACACACACATATTAGATTCGACTCAAAAATCTTGGATTAATAATCATTCGTCTAGACGAGTAGAATTTAGAAGTAAAAAACTACAGTATGACCAAAAAAAGAAAAAAAAAATGTTCACTAAAGATTGAAAGAGTTCACTTGAAGAATTAGTGGATGGAAATGAGGTTTTGGTCAATACGAGTTAACTTTGGTCGAATCTACTTCCGGTTGTAGATTCATGAGGAGATGGTTCAAACCATTTTCTTTTAGTTTAATGATATGGATAACATAGTAGTTGAGTTGGTAAGGGATTTTTTAAATAACCTGAATAGCCTTCTTTCTGTCTTATGTCTGCTATTATTAAAGAGAAACTTATTCATGACTCAGGCGTGAACAAGTTGTTTACAACAACAACCAATCGTGACCGTCTGGATTTTCTTCGGAAAAGTTTCATTAACGTCCGGACCGTTCAAAACACTTTTGGACAGTCACGATTAGCTCCGTAAACAACTATTGGCGGCTCCGCCGTTAAAAAGATTTTCTCATTATTAAAATGTGGTATAGTATCTTTAACCTTTCATCATCACATGATGTTCCGGTTCCTATATATTATATTTCACAGAGCTACCAAGTTTTCTTCTTTGACCAAAAATTGTGAATGCTTTATAGTTTTGTAGTAATATTATCAACAATTATTCATACTACCTCGGTTTTCGTGCACGGTACTATATTACTATTTATCATGACAGATATTATGTCTAGAATCATAGCGTTCTACCGTCTTGAAGAAGATCGTCTTAATAAAATGTCAACCACTTGTTTTTCTATTAGTTTGGGGGACTCTCCACGGGTGGGTTTTCGCCTTTTCTGTGCTTATCCCCGTGAAAATGTTTCACTCGTAAGATTTGGAGCCTTGGGGCAATGACCAGCCATACCGATACCAAAATGAGTTTCGTGCTATACACAATCACATAAATACTTTCCGAGTAATTTCAGCTGTTTGTATTAGCAGTCTTGTTATTTCAACCTCTCCTCATACTGCCTACATGTGGTCTGTTTCTTTGACATGTTAGTATCCTTAGAAGTGATTAAAGAACCTAATTATCTCAAAACAGAAAATTAAGTAGAAGTTAAGAACTGGTCTTTTGATTTTTATCATTTACAGTAATAGTTAGGTAGTCATATCCACAATATTCATGTTTTACTTGATTCTTTTCCCTGCCCTCCTCCCAATATCACTCTTCTTTTTGCAAGTAGGAAGCTTTACTGGCTTAAAGATAATTCAGATCCAACTCAAATAGCAGAATTGACCAGATAACCTCAGTATTTAGCACACAGTATTGTCTGCTCCATTTTTGTAATTTTAGACCGGGGAACTTGATGAAATTTGATATATACATCAGCTGATTGTTTCAATTATTTTCTTTTGGGCCTCTTTCTCCAGGATTTTCGAAGCTATCTTGTAGATTATAATTGGTTTCTTTTGTTCATTTGTGTTGGTCTCTACTGCAGTTTATATATAGTGAGAAGCAGCAGCACTAGAGGGAAAGATGTTGGAACACAAAAGGAGCCCTGTCTCTCTTGATCAAGGCAGTCTCGATTCTTTTGCTCCAAAGCGACACAAGGCCGATATGTCCATGACCTCCAAGGTTTCTTTTAGTCTACTGTATTTCTGCATTACTCTTCTTTGTTTTGTCCTTCTGGTCACATTGGATGGTGATCAGGTCACCTCTTTTTTATTTGATCGGCAATGATAACATCACCTTGAACGCTAATCTGTTCAAGATGTACGGAAACAGTGAATGTATCACCTTTATGTTGTTTGTGATTCCTCCAAATATTGCAAACAAGGTTACTCCCTCAGATAAAACTGCTCGATCTTCCTTTTGTAGATAACTAAGCCACCTGGTTGAATAAGTATAATGAACGTATGCACCTCAATTACTAGAGCTGTTTTCTCATAGACCCCAAGGCATTTCTCAAATCAGTTGCTCTCCTAGGGTGTCTTAATATCTAGTGAACATAGATCCATAAAATTAGCCTGTCTACTTAAGTGCATGATGGTTCTTTTCTTTCGCAAGCAAGTTGGACAAGGCGCTTAGGAAACGTATTGTGAGGTCTATTAATTATTTCGTGCATCTATATAATGGGGTGCTTACTTTGCCATCTTAATATGTACTTGGATGATGATAGGAGAGGAAAGACAAGCTTGGTGAAAAAATTGCGGCTTTGCAACAGCTTGTTTCGCCATACGGGAAGGTATGGAAATTTAATCGTTCTAACTAGAACTTAGACACATGTTTACTGCTCAAGGACAGGGAAGAGTTCCGCCCAAGAAATGTTTAACTGTCTGATTCCGAAGCACTTTGGGTTCATTGCAGACAGATACAGCTTCTGTCCTTTTGGAGACGATGGAATATATCACATTTCTGCATGAACAAGTTAAGGTTTGGCCTTACCCTGCTCTATTTCGCTTCAAAATTAGCTTACTATTTGGTTTCACCTTTGTTGGATGTCTTCGGAGTAAATTGCAGCCGTCTACAATCCAGCTTCAAGTTGTGCTGGCCTAAAGGACATCCAGTGGGAAATGCTTATGCAAGCTTATATTTCTGAACTGACACATCCTTCTTACTTCAAAATCTAAAATTTTGTATTTCATATGTTCAGTAGTGAAAGCGACTTAAGTCAAATTGCTTACTTTCATTTCCCTACCACCCCCCCCCCCCCCCCCCCCACTTTTGGAAACGAGTATTAGCTTGTTGGAAATTGGGTGTTTTTATAGATTCTCTGTGCAATTCTCACCGAAGTTAATGAACTCATGTACAAATTTATAGATTAATGCTTAGCATTTAGCAATTACACCAACCATGAGGTTTTAACTAGACCAACTAAAAGACGTCCTCGTTCTATTTTGCTTGCAAGTAATCAATGCCCATGGTTGGTAACCTCTCAAATCATTTGGAGGTCCTGTTTCACTTCTATTGTGCTTCTTAGTAAGTTGAGGGATCTGCATGTATATATTCACTTACTCTATCAAATATCTGATAGAAACATTTGGACATTGAACTCATAACTCAAAGGTTTTATGGGCCGTTTGCAGGTTTTGTGTTCTCCATACCTCCAGAGTACACCAGCGGCTAATTTGCAGGTTAGAATCTAGTGGTTGGACAGCTTGGGTTTTGCTGTCGAGTTTGAGAGAGTTCTACTTTTGTCTTACACTCTGTTGGTTACAGTGGAAAATCTTTGCGAGTTTTCTTTGCGTGCATCTTTTGGTGTTCGGTGCGATTGAAAAACAAAAGTCAGCGGAAATGCTTTTTATGTTCTACCGAAAATGAGTTGATTTTAGCCGGGAACAATTTCTACTTTTCCAAGGTGGAAAATGTTGCCTCGATCAGGAATACTGTTGTACCACCACCACCACCACCACCACTGCTGATCAACCACCCACGCACCCAAGCACACCACCCACCCACCCACACAAACCAGCCTTCATTTTCAGGACTAAATAGTTATGAGTAAATGACTGAGCTTATGACTAATGAAGTCTACTTGGGTCTTGTAAATGCCTTTCAAGGAACTAGAACGTTACAGCCTGAGAAGCAAAGGCTTGTGTCTCGTGCCGAATTCAAGTACTAGTGGGGTTGCTAGCAGCAATGGAGCAGACATCTGGGCCCCCAACAAGACCAGTACCCCCAAATTTTAGAGGGCCTTCGTAGTGCGAATTGTCCATACCATATATCCATGGTACAAACTCAACTTTCGCTTCGTTTTATTTTTCCTGCACTTTTCTTCTTCGACGAGGGGATTGGAAAATTAGAACTATATGGAACACATTTAACTTGAAATTATAGTGTTAGGACAACTTGAAATTATAGTGTTAGGACAAATTATTTTTTTTGTGTGTAGCTTTTGGTCATTTTCCTAATCCAATACAATTTGACCAAATCTTAAAAATCATTCTGCAAGGACAGCATATGCCTTAATGTCAGTTGCAACAAAATAGGCCAAAGCTTGAAGTACCAAAAGGGCTTAGGAATTGGTAGATATGGTGGTTTGGATTGATCTCCACTGCTCTGAAAGTGCAATCTACTCTTTCCATGCAGCCACAGCGGCTATTTTTAACGGTCGTGGAGATTCGTGTAGATGCGACAACTTCTGCAGGGCTTGATCCAATTTCAGGTAGAAGAAATGTAACCAAAATTATGATTGTTGATGAGCTCTCCTTCTAGTCTAGTTACAGTTTAAAACCAACATGGTTCTGAGTTGACGATATCATGAAAAATATAGATGATGGGATATGAAGTTGTGTAATCATATTTGCAGGAAATATATACGTGAAAGTAAATATGTCATAATTCTCATTAAATTTTTTTTTTGAACGGATCATAATTTGCAATATTGGGTACCAAGTTATGAGTGAATGAGTTGAAATCATGAGCGGGTCGGATTGGGCAGGTTGTATTATATGGAATGGAACAAACTTGTTCGTTTTCTTAGTCATTCTCGTACATACCTTCTTTCTTTCTTTTTTTGTAATGGTCGGATACCAGCGATACCGGTCAATATTGGATAATACCATACTACTTTTAAATTTGTGTCTCTTCCAGTTCCGATTAGTATTGGTAGACGATGTAGGACAATACCGGACATTTTTGAATTTATTTTCTTTTCTAGAAATGTATATGTTATATCAAAATTCTTTGACGTGGAAAATAACACTAAGGGCTCGTTTGGATGCGGGATAAGGATTGAGAGTATTAGTTATGAAGGGGATAAGATAGTAGGGGATATTATGTAAGAAGGGTGAGCCTACATTGATGTGACGGGGGATTAAATAGTATTTGGTTTGGATGAGGGATAAAATGAGGGGATAAGGTTGTTTTGTAGTTGAAATAGAAGAGAGAAGGGGTATTATCCGTGTGTATTATATAATAACACTTCAGAACCTCTTCATAAATAATCTCCCCGCCGGGGATATTAGGGGGTACAAGAGAATCCGGGACTTAGCTAATACCCTCGGCAAAATGTGTTCCCAAATCATGACTTAACCATGAGCTCACGGTCTTAGGAGGGGGTATCACTAATACCCCTTCGGTAGCCCCCATCCAAACAAGCCCATAGCGATAATGATGGCCTACTGGGAATGTGAGAAGGCTGATGGGCTTTCCTATAAGGAAGGGGGAGGAATCAATAGGTGGGCCTTATTCTAACCAAGTTCGGAAAACCCAAGCCCAAATTCTTCTTGGCCGGTCTTAATTTGGAATTTCTCATGCTTGGCCTGTTAACAATAATTTCCTCATTCTCTCTACCCGTGTGGCCGTGTGCGCATTTAATGCGCTCTCTCTCTCAAGTCTCTCTCTCTCAGCGGAACGGGGCCTAAGTATACGGGACTCCATACTCCATGGGCTTCAAAATAAGGTTAAAGGAAGCTTAGGGACTGAACTAAATAATTGCGCTATTCTCTAAAACATGTCATTTACATGACATCGATCAACCAAGTGAGATGATTATAACTTTTCTTATTTTGCTTTCCCCTTCACCGCCATCTTTGAACACTTGTAATAGGTTTTGGTTATAATCATAATGATTTTGTTATGCCGAAAGTTACGGTATCTCCAAAATGACCGGAGACACCGAAGTCATTCCCTTAACTGTTCTGATTTGGACTTAAACAACGTGGTCCCTTTTACTCCCCATCTTGAACAGTGTTCGAGTATTAATTTTGTCTATCTAGTCTATATCAAAACAGTTGTTAGCCTCTTACCAATCCTGAAACACGTGTTCGAGACGGTGATCGGGGAACAGTAAGTCTACACACTGGTCGTGTAGTGTGTGTGAGCTCAACACGATTATTTGCGTGTTTCTGCTTTTAAAGTGTGTTGCTAGACTTTTTGAAATGGGAAAGTAAGAAGGAAACATGGCAAGTGTTATGCATTACTTGGGTCATGTCTTGTGGTTGACATCATCCATGACTTCATCATACTCGTTAACATACAATTACGGGTGCAAACGAGCCGAGCCAAGTTAATTTACTTAACGAGTCTGTAAAAACGAGCCAGGCTTTTACGAATCAAGCTGAGCTTTGGAGTGTTGAGCTTTGCTCGACTACTAAACAAATCTAAAACTCGAGCTAGTACTTAGCTCGATCACTAAATGAGTCAAACCGAGTCACGAGTTGGTGACGAGTAGCTCGGTTCGTCTTGTAGCCCTACGTACAAAGAAGAAATGGCCAATATGGCAGTTCAGGCGTCAAAAAACTTTGGCAAGCTTCTTCCTAAATTAAGATCAATCTCTAGTTTTGTATTCCTTCCTTTCTCGTCAATTTTTCGGCACGTACGCTTGTATTTGTAAATTACTTATATTTTTCAATCATTAAATTTTTAGTATTTGAGATGTCCATACTAGTGGACAAGAAATTTAGGACGGAGGAATATATTATGTAGGTCTCATTCTCCCTAAATTTTTAGAGTTTTTTGCTTTGGAATTTTTATTTTTATTTTTTGAACTTTTGTTAGATTCACGTTTTAATTTTTGGATTAATCATCCGTCTCGACGAGATGATTCTAAAATAGAAAGTCTACAGCCATCGCACCAAAATGCGGTGGCCGGCCACCGCACACCGTGTGGGGACCACTCCGGGCTCCGTACGGATGATCCGAGACGTTCAATAATTTAAAAAAAAAAAATCGAGTGGGCAATGCGAAAAATCTGCTCGATTCGATATGTGTAGATGCTCGGATCAAGTTTGTTATCTTTCTGTACACCAAAAAACTAATCTTTATATTTTTTCTAATTTTTCAAAGATGAGAAGCTTGATCTGAGCACCTAAACATATCGGATTGAGCTGATTTTTTACGAAACCGCCTACTCGGTTTTTTAAAAAAAAAATTATTGAACGGCTCGGATCATCCATACGGATCCCGGAGTGATTTCTAAAAAATTTGTCCCCATTGTTCAAGGAAAATGATTTCTACACTCCTTTCTTTAATTACGGTACTTCATTTCTTGTCTTTTATTAAAAAATTTGTGTGTATTTTTCTTACTAAAAGACAGGAAAAGAAGTGACATAATAATAATAATAATAAAAGGAGTTTAGAAATCATTTTCAGTGTTTAAATATAGGAGTATATGTTTCTAAAACATCCATTCAGCAACTGAAATTTCTAGATACTCCTAGATGCTGGGAGTAAAACCTCTCTCGAAACTAGAAGAAACTCCAATCGCAAGGCCAAACAAAACAACTAAAAATACGAGATGCAAGGTTGACGGGGAAGATTCCTGATGGGTAAAAACCACGGGAATGAATCATACACTAAAATCATATATGTACAACTCAGCAATTTCCAATAGTAATTAGACAGATGTAGTCAATAGGGATTAATTGAATAACGGCTTCATAGTTTAAGTGTCTAATTAAATTTTATTAAAATTCAGATGTTTATTAGACATTGATGTCAAAGTTTGGGGGATATTTTGAGAATTTTCAGTGCCAAAATCAGCTCTCTTTTAACTTCTCTCAGCAGAAAACGTGTTGTGTTAATCAATGGTTCGATCCGTGGTATTGCAGTTTAAGGCAGATGAGTGTTTGATGACAAGAATTCAAGAGATGTCAATGGATTACCATTTCGAAGTCGAGCAAGAAGTCGGTTCATCTGCTTGCGCCTTCTTCGGCTTCAATGGTAGGAAAAAACCTTCGGCTTCAACGGAGAGCCATTTCGATCACCCCAGTTTCTTTCTTTCCCTGTGGAATGTTGAGGTTAAAATGATGCTAATTCAGAAATTTTCATGAAGGGACTGCCGGTGTATGGAGGATTTCTGCAATCAACGAGGCCGGAGGATGGAGAGATCGTACGACGGTGGAGGACATGGATCTCGCCGTAAGAGCCAGTCTTAAAGGCTGGAAATTTGCTTATGTTGGCGACATCCAAAGGCAAAATGATTTCATCACAAGATACGGGAATGAACCAAAACTACCGAATCTAAAATACGAGCTACTGCGAAAAGCACATCAGGTTAACGGGCTCAAGGACACACTGCTGATGCAAACCAACACTAAGTGCTAATTGAAGTTTGTTTCCCGTAAAACAAAACCAACTGGCCTACTTGAGCTCAATGTAAATAAGCCAAGCGTGAACATAGTTAGAAGCTCGTTAATTTATTCCGTCCTGATCTAACTCAACTTCGCAAACTTGTCAGCATAAAAAGCCCAGGGTACTCGAGCGCGCTCGACTCGTGATACTCGTTTGGCCAAGCAAGATTGAAAGCATTATTTTTGCTGGGAGATACTTCAAAGACAAAAGCTCTGAACAATCAGCTAGTTAGCTTTCGGCTACTTTTTTATAACGACGAAAAAGAATTTTATTAATCTTTAAAGACGAATTACAAAGATTAAAGAAGATCCAAGTACAAGGCATCAAACCAGAGGAAGGACAAAGAAGAAGAAGAAGGCACCTCCTCACCCTGACAATCATATGCCGCAAGGACCCAAAAGGGGAAGAAAAGCAACCCAAGGCTGTCAAGAAACCAAACAAGAGAGAAACCCTAAAAGGAAACACCCAAAGCTCAACCAAACCAAAAAAATACCCAAAGAAACACCTAAGAATCAATCATCCTGCTGAGTAGCCCGAACCTTGGCCCTTTTGTCATCTTCGCGCTTCCATAATCATGATTCTACTTATAATTTCCTCATCACCACCCTTGTAACCAATACCCATGATTTTATTTAAAGACCAAACAGCCTGAGACTCGTCGTGGTGGATCCTGTTAATTCCTTAAGAAGAAGAGGATAAAATAGTAGCTGCAACACACAACACATTTTTTGCTTCCACCCCTCTTATTGGGATTAGGAAAGCCCATCAATTCTTCTATCGACTTCTCTTTTCAGTCCTACTATTGATCAGTTAAAACAAATGAGTTAATTCCTGAAATTAGTCGAGGTGTGCACAAACTGGTCCCAACATCTTATCAGCAAAAGAAAAAACAAAGCAAAAAAAAAAAACTGAGTTGAGTTTTTTCTAAATTAAGTGTGCACCGAGTTTTCTCTAAATTATTATTTTATTTTTCCTGAAATGTAGGTGAAGAATGAACTGCCAAGTACTTTCAAAGCCTACCGTGATCAGCAACACAGGTGGTTCAGTGGCTCTGCCAATCTCTTCAGGAAAGTAGCAATCGACATCTTAGGAAACAAGGTACGCTTCCTTCCATTGGTTTAAGAAGTAGAATATTGTATCCAAGGACAAAACACGACCACATCTATAATTGAATTTCGAACTTAGATGCCATTAGGGGTGTTAACCAGCGGGTTTGGGTCAATTCGGGTGGGTTGTAAACAGGTTGGGTTCTTAATGTGAATTAACTACGAGACCAGTTATCCATATATACCCAATCCGACTCATTTACTTAACGTCAAATCCATAAAATGACACAATTACCCATGTGCATTAAAATGATCAAATTATCCATGTGCATTAATGACCATACTACCCCTCTACATTAAAACAATCAAATTACCAAGTCTCATTTCACCCTATAAACACATTTGCTTATACATAGATTGATGTATGCATCGAGTTTTGGTACTTCAGTATTTCCCTTTTTTTTTTTTTTTTTTATCAGGCAAAAAAGCAACTTTAGTAGTTTCATTTTAAAAACACTCCCGCATGTCCCCGTATCCTTAAAAATGAAAAATCAATGAATCCGATGCTTAGACAAGTAGTTACACCCGACATCGTTTAACATTATGCTTTTTTCTCTGATCATTTCTTTATCTGCTGCTGTTCCATTGATCGCAGAAAGCCTCTCTGTGGAAGAAGCTTTATGTGATCCACAGTTTCTTCTTCGTCAGAAAGATTGTTATCCACATCTTCGAGTTCATCTTTCACTGTGTCGTTCTGCCCGCAACCGTGTTGGTTCCTGAGGTTGAAGTTCCTGCATGGGGATCTGTTTACATTCCTCTCGCCATAGCCATTCTCAAGGTCATTGGAACCCCAAGGTCTGCGCTTTAATTTACCTTCCGAACGAATTTCCACGGGCACGGTTTATGTCAGCTGGCATTGTAATTTTTTTTTCTTCTCGGCAAAAGAAATTAATTACTCATTGAAATATGTTACAAAGATTAAACCGACCTAGAGCAGACTTACGTATGTCTGCCATTGTTTTGCTTTACTTGTCCTGCATTCCCTGTTTTTTTTTTTTTTCGTGCAATCGTAAGCCAAACAATGAATATTAGAAGAGATTGTAGTATTCAAGGAGGAGCCGTGAATAAGACAATCACAGAGGTGAGCAATCGCGGCCGTCCATTTCAGTTTTGGATGGTCCAAATTTAAATAAAACTTTACCGGAGAATCTGGAAAAGTTTCATTTAAATTTGGACCGTCCAATACAATTTGGACGCGCACGATGATGCTCCAAAACACTCTTTTTCACTGAAACATCCGTAGAAAAGATTTTCTGATATAAGAAACAAATTAAAGAAGTCATACCATTTTTATTTTTGAATGAGAACATTCTTACTTTCTGAAAAAACGAAAAAAGTTTCAACGCAACGGTTATTCGTAATGTATCTCTCACATGGGGTTGGACCCATATGGATCAGACCCATATAGGTTCCACACCATGTGAGAGAGGCGTTATAAATAACTTGTGGGGCTCCATTTTGGGTGGTTCGTCCTCTTTGAATGGTGGTTCGGGGTTAGCCCTTGTCTCCTTTGCTCAATCCTGCAAAACGAAGCACGACTAAGAGACCACACCGGAGGTTCTCCGGGATGGCCCTCCGGTGCAAGAGTCAGTTTGCTTGCAAGGAAGAGTTAGAGATTGGGAGCTAGGGTTTTCTTTTTGCGTACCTCTTCCAAGAAAGCATAATGGGATATTTATAGGAAACCCTTCGCTTGGTCTCCAAGATTGCACCAACGCTCGACACGCGTCGGCTGATGTCACTGTTGCATCACGTTTAGGGTTTTGCAACCGTTTTCATAATGAGCTGGCACCTTCACGTGCCACCATCATTGTTCTCATAACCGTTCGGATGACGTCACGACCATCATCATAGCCATGGTTGCTGTTCTGATGCGGATGAGCTGGACCGTCGGCCAAGCCATGCTCGGCACCGAGCATGTTGTGGGACCCTCGGCAGCTATCGAAACGAATATATCCTTCTCCCCGAGCAGGTGTAGGGAATGGAGAATTAAAGGATGTGTAATTAGAGGAACCCTCGGCAACAGGGACCCTCGGCTACGGTTGCTGATCCGAACGTCCAAAGAGAGATGTCTTGGAGTTGAAAGTAATGCTAAATCACGCTCGGAATGATCGAGCCATTTGGCTCGGCCTACTACAATAGCCCCTCAACCCATGCCGAAGCTTTTCACTCGGTATGGGTTGATTTAAAACTTGGCCGAGCTTGCACCTTTGGCAGAGAAATCCGAGCCCCACATTGGGTAACAGCTGTCGAGTATTCGAACGGGTGTGTCAGTTGAAAGGACACCTAGGCAGACGAGGAGACGGCTGGCATGGGCAAGGGCTTCAGTCGCCACGTGTCACGCAGAGGTTAGCGAGGGGTTCGGCGGTGAAATGATGGGCGGGAAATTCGAAAAGGCCCGCTCCGCTTATAAATAGTGGTGAAGGAGGAGAGAGAAAGTTCTTCTGCACTTTCTCTCTCTAGCGCTTGGAGCTTCTCTCTCTTCATTTCCGTTCCAGAACTCAGCTTTAATCCAGATCCTCAACTTCAAGCCCCAAATCAACTGAAATCTTCAGGTATGTCATCGATTCTTATCGTTTTAGTCTTCCTCTCACTTTTTATGCTCATTTTCTGGGTTTTTGGGATGACTTTGGGGGGTTTTTTGTACTGTATGAACAGTAGATTTCTGGGGAGAACGATGATGTTCATCCCTGAACTCAACCTGTTCTTCCAAGCCCCAATAGGATATCTGGGGCTCAGCCGAACGATTTATTTGTTGGAGGTAAATTGCCGAACGTTCCCCAACCCTCTTATTTTGCTGAACGTAGGTTATCCTTATAGAAGTACCGAGCCCACTATAGGTTAGCATGTGACTCGTGAGCCGATAAGATGAATCCTGAACTTCCAAACGACTTTCTTTGCCGACGCGGATTTCACTAGCTTAATACCCCTTTGTTTTTTTCCTAGGTCTGGCTCACGAGGTCATCGACGTGTCATCAGACTCGGATTGCTCGAAAACCGAATCCGATCGTCAATTCCTCAGCGAACTTATCGAGTGGCGTAGGTTGAGGAATAGCCGAGCGGTTGTATCTTCTTCAACAAGGATGTCGGCAACTTCTCCTGTGTCCGACGATTCCAACGCCGAGCGAGATTATGAGTACGCTGCCGACGACTTCCTTACGGAGCCCGAGATAAGCTTCTCTCCAGAAACCCAATCCGAAACCGAGCCACAAGTGGGTCAAGAAGCCAAGTCAAGGCTTATGTCAGGAGCCGAAGCTTCGACATCGGTTGGAAGCGATGCCGACCTTTTCGACAAGGGCTTGCTATGTCCCTACGCTCATTATTTCAGCGGCAGCCCTGGAGAGTACGCAGCCTTCCGAACGAAATACAACATTCCCGAGGATGTTCTGATTCATAGAGTCAGAAGCACAGACATAAAAGACCATAGGGATCACCGTCCCGAGCACATAACCGTGCCTTTAATGGCCATTTGTGAGGCCGGGCTTCGGTTCCCCATTCACCCCTTCCTTAGGGAAATTCTTTGGAAATTCAGTTTAGCCCCCCATCAACTCGCGATCAATAGTTACCGAATCATCATGTCGGTAATTGCCTTGATCGAGAGTCAAGATTTGGACTTTACGCCGACGGACCTTTTTTACACATATACTATGTCTAGACACGGGAAATCTGGCCGTCGATATTTGTCGACGCGTCCCAAAAAGCAGCCACTGATAGACGGTCTTTCGGACACTGACAAGTGGGCTGACTTTTACCTTGAAGTGCACGGAAACTTTGAGTTCGGCGACGGTCTTCGTCGGTTCGCCGTTCCAAAAGTGGCTGATACAAGAGGTAATTAGACCGAACGTGCTTAAGTCATTTATTACGCTTTACTTTTCGTCTTCTCCTCTGCTTAGGGTATTTCTTGAATTGCTATGTTTTTTTGCAGAGCTCGGCCCTATTTCCGAGGTACTCAACACCAACTCTCGGGAGAAGGAAACCGAGACGTTGCTTGCCCAGGTTTGTCGTCACGCTCCGACCCTTCTTGATTACCGACCCTCCTACAAAGGTGTGCTGAGGAGGAAGGAGAAAGGAAAAGAGGTAGCTCAGAGCAAGAAGAAGACATCCAGTGCTCCCGCTGCCGAGGCTGTTCAAAAGAAGAGAGGAGATTCCCTTTCTGTCGGACTCCGAAAGAAGAGGCAGCAAGGAGGGGTGAGATTGCCGAAGATCGGATTTACAGCAGAGGAGTGGCTTACTCCGTTTGATTCTGCCGAACTTCCCCAGCCCTCTTTCGAAGATATGTCAAGAAGGAACATTCCAAGGCCTGTGATTCCAACGAAGACGGCTAATCCTGGCCGAAGCCGAAGCTCTTCCGAGCAGCAAAGCCAGAGGGAGAAGAGACAGAAAACGTCAGAGGACGTTGTTCTGCTGTGGGCACGCGCCCCCGGAAATTTTATTCGTAAAATTGGGCGCGGCCCTTTTTGCTTGGAAAAAGCGCGGCGAAACGCCTCGATTCGGAGTCGCCACTCGGGTTTTAGCGGTAGGAACACCCAAGGAACCGAACTCGAAAAACGTTTGCCACGTTTGTTTGATTTTGAAAAGGCTTGTAGACTGGTCCGTCGACACCTTCGATATCTGAGGTTCGGGAGCCATGTTACGAGAGGGGAAGGGTTTTATGGCACCCCTCTCGCCCAATCCGGAGATCGGTCTCTACTCAGGCATTTTTATAAAGCGTTTGCATTTTTCTCTCATTTAATCATTTTTTAGCCAGTTAGGGCGGGGGAACAGTTAATGGGGATTAAAGTACTGTAACAAGTTGTGATTTATGGCAAAATGTATCTGAATGGCTTGATTGCAATGCTAAATATAGATTGAGAACAAGCACTGAGTATCCCGAGTAAACTGCAGTACGCTGTCACAAGGTGGCGTGAGCAGATTCTGCCAACATGCACTGGTCGAGCCACTGCATGGTGACACAACCTGCGCACGCCACATAAAAACTGGCGTACTCCACTTTTTGGATCTCTCAGTCTTTGTTTGCAACCCTCTGGGCTCTGGAAAGGGACCAGCGCACACCCAGGGCAAACCACGCAGTTTAATATAGCAGAATATACACAGTCACAGGCAAAATGAATGGCTTTAGGCCATGAAAGAAAGCAGAACACCCCAAAACAGTGTGGGACAGAAGATAGGCCTAGCTTACGCTTCAGATGCAAGGGCCAGTCACTGGACCCAGAAGCCTACTGCCGTGCGCCAGTATATTACTGCCGTACGCCACTTTGCCTTTGATTCCAGTGTTTGGCTTTGCATCATCCGGGTTCTGGAACATGACCAGAAGGATCCCAGAGGCCTTTACATGACAGAAATGAACAAGATAGGATGCCAACACTAAACAGTTCTAAATATGGAAAGCAGTAAACTGGTTATTAGCATGCTAAGGTGATCGACAGAAAGATAAAACAAAAAGGAATGACGATCCATGATCCCCACGCCAGTTGTGCCCATACTTCCATGACTGGCGTACGGCATAGACTTACTGGCGTGCGCCACGCTTCATCTGATACGATTGTCATATTTTTACCATTTCAAGGCCAGGACTAGTATTTTTTACTAGCCTGGGCCTTGCTGGTTCCCCTCAGGGGTCGAAAACAGAAAAGAACGTAAAGGTGGTATACCTTTTTGTACGGAGGTTTGGAGGAGGTATTGAGCTTATGGGTTGAAGATGGAGGCTAAGAAGGTGACTGTATGTCAGCAGGGTGTATGGAGGTGGGTTGTTTTCCTTTCTCTTTCAATGGAAGAAGAGAAATAGAGAGTAAGAAGAGAGGAGAAGAAAGCTTTGTGCTTCTTAATGAGGCCAACCCCTTGCAAATGAATGCAAGGGGGGTATTTATAGAGGGGGAGTGACTGAGATCAGTTGAGGCTAGGCCTTGTTTGGCTGGTCAAGGCAAGGTTGGAGCCCCCCCATGCATTAAATGCATGGGACTTGCCTTGATGGGGGGTGTAGGAGAGAGGGGGAGCGCCCCTGCCGAAAGCGGTCATCAGGGACACTGTGGCCGACGTCAGGGTGGCACAAAAGTCCCGCCCAAGTTGCTGAATAAAGTTGATTTGACTGGGTTTGACTGGCGTGCGCCACTATTAACTGGCGTGCGCCAGTAAAAGATGGGCCACTGGTCGATGACTGACACGTGGCAGGTGACTGGCGTACGCCTCCAGGACACTGGCGTATGTCAAATTGGGTTTTGCTGGGGCTGTTTGGTTCTGGTTTGAAGGGTTTGAAAGGTGTTTTGAGAGAGGTTCGGGACGCTCAAAGCTCAACCACCCTTTCGTCCTTTAAACTGTTTTCGACTAAGATCATCATCGGGGAAATAAAAAGATCGACAAATAACGTTATCTGGACAGTCCAGAATGGGGTGTCTACAGAAGCCCCCCTTTGACGGCACTTGAAGCACCATTGACTGGAGACAAGTAACGTCAAAGGTTTCCTAGACACCCTCTTCAAGGCTATCCAGAACGCAAGAAATTTGAAGAACCTGTTTGATTCGTCGCTGGGGTGGATAGACCGCCGCTTTGCTGTTTTCGATAGACAGATCACAGAAATGTGGACTCTCCTAGGGAATGATCCTTTTGTAGAAACATCGATTCTGTTGGGGAAAGCAGATTGTGGGACGGATAGATCGTCGTTGATTTGAAATTGGATGAGTGGATCGTCGTTGATTTGAAATTGGACGAGTGGATCGTCGTTGATTTGAAATTGGACGAGTGGATCGTCGTTGATTTGAAATTGGACGGATAGATCGTCGTTGATTTGAAGTTGGACGGCTAGATCGTCGTTGATTTGAAATTGGACGAGTGGATCGTCGTTGATTTGAAGTTGGACGAGTGGATCGTCGTTGATTTGAAATTGGACGGATAGATCGTCGTTGATTTGAAGTTGGACGGATAGATCGTCGTTGATTTGAAATTGGACGAGTGGATCGTCGTTGATTTGAAATTGGACGGATAGATCGTCGTTGATTTGAAGTTGGACGGATAGATCGTCGTTGATTTGAAATTGGACGAGTGGATCGTCGTTGATTTGAAATTGGACGGATAGATCGTCGTTGACTTGAAGTTGGACGGATAGATCGTCGTTGATTTGAAATTGGACGAGTGGATCGTCGTTGATTTGAAATTGGACGAATAGATCGTCGTTGATTTGAAATTGGACGAGTGGATCGTCGTTGATTTGAAATTGGACGGATAGATCGTCGTTGACTTGAAGTTGGACGGATAGATCGTCGTTGACTTGAAGTTGGACGGATAGATCGTCGTTGATTTGATTTGAAAGTGGACGGGCGAACCGTCGTTGAGTTGAGAGTTGGACGGGCAGACCGTCGTTGATTTGACTCTGCTTGGGGAAATGGTTTAATCGCGGAATGATGAACGTTGTTGGGGACCAAACCTTATCCGGCACACAAAGAACTCCAACAATCACGGGTAGGTCGCGTCAGGGAGGTTAAATTCCATCTGTTGGGAATCAGAGCCAATCTCCTTATCAAGGACCATCCGAGACAGAGCAATAGGACTGCTGGAAAATGTGCTCTAAGCTGGTCTGAAATAGAGGTAGTCATACAGAATGGATGGACCATCGTTGAACATGGATGATGGATCATCGTTGAGGATGACTCGGGAACTATCGTTGATTTGAGACGGTGGGTCATCGTTGAGGACGACTCGTTGAACCATCGTTGATTTGAAACGGTGGGTCATCGTTGAAGGACGACTCGTTGAACCATCGTTGATTTGAGACGGTGGGTCATCACTGAAGGACGACTCGTTGAACCATCGTTGATTTGAGACGGTGGGTCATCGGTGAGGACGACTCGTTGAACCATCGTTGATTTGAGACGGTGGGTCATCGGTGAGGACGACTCGTTGAACCATCGTTGATTTGAGACGGTGGGTCATCACTGAAGGACGACTCGTTAAACCATCGTTGATTTGAGACGGTGGGTCATCACTGAAGGACGACTCGTTGAACCATCGTTGATTTGAGACGATGGGTCATCACTGAAGGACGACTCGTTAAACCATCGTTGATTTGAGACGGTGGGTCATCACTGAAGGACGACTCGTTGAACCATCGTTGATTTGAGACGGTGGGTCATCGTTGAGGACGACTCGTTGAACCATCGTTGATTTGAGACGGTGGGTCATCGTTGAAGGACGACTCGTTGAACCATCGTTGATTTGAGACGGTGGGTCATCGTTGAAGGACGACTCGTTAAACCATCGTTGATTTGAGACGGTGGGTCAGCGTTGAAGGACGACTCGTTAAACCATCGTTGATTTGAGATGGTGGGTCATCGTTGAAGGACGACTCGTTAAACCATCGTTGATTTGAGACGGTGGGTCATCACTGAAGACGACTCGTTGAACCATCGTTGATTTGAGACGGTGGGTCATCACTGAAGACGACTCGTTGAACCATCGTTGATTTGAGACGGTGGGTCATCACGGAAGGACGACTCGTTGAACCATCGTTGATTGATTGAAAAGACGATATTCTGATCATTGTTGATTGATTGAAAAGACGATAGGACGACATGGCTGATCGTCGTTGATTTGATTGAGAGGGACGACATGGCTGATCATCGTTGATTTGATTGAGAAGGACGACATGGCTGATCGCCGTTGATTTGATTGAGAGGGACGACATGGCTGATCGTCGTTGATTTGATTGAGAGGGACGACATGGCGGATCGTTGTTGATTTGATTTGAGAGGGACGACATGGCTGATCGTCGTTGATTTGATTGAGAAGGACGACATGGCTGATCGTCGTTGATTTGATTGAGAAGGACGACATGGCTGATCGTCATTGATTTGATTTGAGAAGGACGACATGGCTGATCGTCGTTGATTTGATTTGAGAGGGACGACATGGCTGATCGTCGTTGATTTGATTGAGAAGGACGACATGGCTGATCGTCGTTGATTTGATTGAGAAGGACGACATGGCTGATCGTCATTGATTTGATTTGAGAGGGACGACATGGCTGATCGTCGTTGATTTGATTGAGAAGGACGACATGGCTGATCGTCGTTGATTTGATTGAGAAGGACGACATGGCTGATCGTCGTTGATTTGATTTGAGAGGGACGACATGGCTGATCGTCGTTTATTTGATTGAGAAGGACGACATGGCTGATCGTCGTTGATTTGATTGAGAAGGACGACATGGCTGATCGTCATTGATTTGATTGAGAAGGACGACATGGCTGATCGTCGTTGATTTGATTGAGAGGGACGACATGGCTGATCGTCGTTGATTTGATTGAGAGGGACGACATGGCTGATCGTCGTTGATTTGATTTGAGAGGGACGACATGGCTGATCGTCGTTGATTTGATTGAGAAGGACGACATGGCTGATAGTCGTTGATTTGATTGAGAAGGGACGACATGGCTGATCGTCGTTGATTTGATTGAGAGGGACGACATGGCTGATCGTCGTTGATTTGATTTGAGAGGGACGACATGGCTGATCGTCGTTGATTTGATTGAGAAGGACGACATGGCTGATAGTCGTTGATTTGATTGAGAAGGGACGACATGGCTGATCGTCATTGATTTGATTTGAGAGGGACGACATGGCTGATCGTCGTTGATTTGATTGAGAAGGACGACATGGCTGATCGTCGTTGATTTGATTGAGAAGGACGACATGGCTGATCGTCGTTGATTTGATTGAGAAGGACGACATGGCTGATCGTCGTTGATTTGATTTGAGAGGGACGACATGGCTGATCGTCGTTGATTTGATTGAGAAGGACGACATGGCTGATCGTCGTTGATTTGATTGAGAGGGACGACATGGCTGATCGTCGTTGATTTGATTGAGAAGGACGACATGGCTGATCGTCGTTGATTTGATTTGGGAAGGGACGACATGGCTGATCGTCATTGATTTGATTTGAGAGGGACGACATGGCTGATCGTCGTTGATTTGATTGAGAAGGACGACATGGCTGATCGTCGTTGATTTGATTGAAATGGGTAGCACAAGCCATTGCTGCTTTGAATTGTATTCTGATTGCCAAAGTGTGCTCCAAGTGCTAGTGGAGTGGGACAGTGAGGCTGTGTGATTGACATTTGCCATGGAGAAATGGATAGGGAGAACAACATGTGGCACCCCCCTTACAATTGCACTTTCCCAAAGCAGCAGCTTCGGCTCCAGTTCCAGTAGTGACTAGACCCCAGGTATGAACCCCCAAAATCCTGATTACTTGCTGCTTTCGATACTGGACAGGCATGCTTTGACGCTGGATAGATTTTCCCTGTTTTCAACAGTTGATATACAATATGCAATGATATGTACGAAATTGAATGCATAAATTGAAAATGCAAGGGCAGACTAGGGCGGCCTCTAGAGGATTGATGGCCTAGGATGGCCACATAAACAAGAGTTACAGAAAGTGGTACTGTCACCTTAGCCACAGCTCAGAGACACGAGAGCAATAGATAACCAGTGGCTAGAGGTGTGCAGTTGAAAGAAAGGCCCATAGAAAGGGTGGCTCGCGCCAAAGAGTTTTTTTAGAGGCCCAGAGAGAGAAGTCTGAGAGATTAAGAGAGAGTGAGAGAGAAATAGTCCATCAGCGAAAGCCCCCTCAAAAGAGGCGGATGGGATAGGAGCCCCAGGTACTTCAAAGAGATCAAGAGTAACGACAACGACGAGAACGAGGCTGAGCTCTACCACTGAGGACTACCATTGAGCCTCTTTACTTCACTGTCCTTTGCTTCTGAGACGTGCTTCTAGATAGACGTTGAGCGGGCCAGCATGCCTCAGTTGACATTTAGGAGTGGCATTGGGTCGACGTACCCCTTTTCTTTGATGCTGTGGCGGATGAGCCCCATAGATAAGCTTTACTTGGCCTTGAGCCGACATGCCCTCGCTGCTCACAAGACTCCACTGTTTGTGGACCACAGATGGTAGAGTAGCAATGTAAATTGCATTTTTCAGTTTATTTGACTCTCTTTTGAGAATGTCTAAAAGAATGCATAAACCAATCACTAATATCTAATTTGCATTGACAAGCGAACTGAATCGACAAACACACACATATGTACAGACTCGCCTAGCTCAAATGAGAAAGGAAGAAGAGCCCCGGATATGTCACGGACTCCTAAACATATGGAAAACAATGAAATTTTGGGCATTAATGTGCCAAAATTCACAGTATCCCTTAGACAGGTGAAACTGACACTTGCATAAGATCCAATAAATGTACATTGACCCGTACAAATCGGTAAAATTAGAAAAAAACATCCTGACATGACAATGGATTGAGAAACTTGAAAAGTGTCGCAAAGATGGACAAAAGACACAAATGATGACTCATATAGGCCCGGACTGACACCGACACCCCTGTGCAGCCACATTAGGACCATATGACTCGCACAGCATGACAAGACTTGGTAAAAGCCCCTTCAACGAGATTTGAGGTGCTTTGAATTTGAAATGTGCCCCCGAGCGGCCAAAAATCTTTGTTAGGCGTGATGGCTGCCTACTGCTGTCTGATGCAGGAAATGAAGAAGCGCGCGCATGCTTGAGATCAACGCGCATCACTTTTGTACGAGTGCGTGTGAGCCTCAAACTAGCGCGCGAGATTGCAAAGCTGCTGCAGCCGCTTAAAATAAACGTTTGCTGAACTTAGAATAAACTGTGAGCCGTTAGGCCTCATAAGCATTTCGTTCTGTTTTTGATGCTTCAAAATATTTTAAGGCTTTTGCTCAGCTTTAAAATTGAAAACAGCAGTTTGCATTAAACTTGAAAGACGAATGGCATCCCCCTTCTGATTCTCCAATGAATCAATGGACTTCAGCCTACCAGTCAGCACTTCGGCTTGTCTTGTTCTCGACCTTTCTTGACCCTTGATGTGCACCAAAACGTCAACCTTGGATCCAATTGATAGAGTATGACCGAGCCTCGAAGAGAGACTGCCTACGTATCCCTTTCTGGGAATCAGGTCAAAACGTAGTTCAGGCAAAGGTTCACTCGTGTGTTCTACCTCTCTTTTTATGCTCTAACTTTTGCCTAGTACCGCCTTTTCAGGTTTTCGGTCTAGCGAGCTTTCGACTTTTTGCCAACTTTTGCCTAGACCGCCTTCATAGGTTTTCGGTCTAGCAGGCTGCTCTAACTTTTGCTTGGAACTGCCCACCCTTGGGGTTTTCAGTCCAACGAGCTTTTCTCAGGAAAAAGCAACACTTGTGTTGATCCATGTTGACCGAGGTATTGATGTGCTACCGTCGAGGTCGATGATCTTTGATTGTAGCCCCAGATAGAACGGCTTTGATAGTGAAAGGGTCCTGACTGCTACAATTGGGAATGCCTCGCTCCAGGCCACTTTTGTACCTCTTTAATGTGTGTTTGATAGAACACTGTTGTTATTGTTTTGAGCATGGTACGAGGCCTGGAGCCTTCTGAGCTTCTGCTTTCTGGCTTGGCATCCGGCGGCAGGGGACTTGATACTTCTTTATCCCATGATCAACGCCAAGCGTGGCTTTGTGAGACCATGCCAAGATATTGTTGAATTATTTGAACAAGTCTCAACGGGCGCAATACTCCTATGGGGACAGCGCTGAACCAATTTGAACCATCCGGGGGTCTGCCCCATCTTTCAAGTTTATTTGAAATTACTTCTTCTTTTTAGAGGCTAAGCATGCCTTTCGTCTTCCCTTTCGGCGAGGGAACACATTTCCTTGGGGATGATCCCATCGAAATCTATCCCTTCGTCGTCGGGGTCGACACGGTTTATTCAAAAGCCAGCAAAGTATTTAAAAGCGGGATAATGCATATCATAAGAACCCTCGGGATTGCCAAGTACAGCAAAAAGACTCAATTTGAGAATAAAAGCTACGACATGGAGGGCCAAGAAGCACAAACTCCGACTCAGAGCTAGATTTAGACGACTTGACAGACACTATGTCAGACTCATACTCAACAGTGTCAATGCAAAAGAGACGCGATTTTGAAAATGCAACTTTTATAGTTACCCTTGACTTCCTCGCAGAGAGGTGGGAGCTAGAGGACAACAGGCTCAAGCAACAGCACTTCGGCTTCTTCAGCTTCTTCGTCCAAACCCACTTGAGAGAACTCCTTGAACAACAGCCCTAAATTCTCATGTTTGAAGGATCCGAGCCAGTCCGTTTTCTCCTTTGATTGATTAAGCTTCCTCTTGAGTTCCTCCTTTGTAGACTGCTCATCACTGTCAACCCAGGTATCAGCGGTAAGGACCTCGACTGCACCTATGGCCATCAGGTTAACCTCAGGTTCGGATGGGAGAGACAAAATTGGCTTGGTTTGATTTTCTGGGCTAATGAAAAGGGTTGGGCTGAATATGGTGGAGCTAGGTTTGATTTGAGTGGAGCTTGAGTTGATTTGAGTAGAGTTGATGGATATCTGGCTAACACATGGGTTGGAACCGTGTTGGAGCATGAAGTTGGATATGACGCTGGGTTTTGATGGGAGTGGAGCTTGAATAGTGCCATTGTCAATGAGATTTTGAATTTCATGTCGAAGGCGGAAGCAGGCATCGGTGAGATGGCCGGGCATTTGATGGAAAGCACAATAGGCGTTTGGGTTGTAGTATGCTGGGAATGTTCGAGGCGAAGGAGTTGGAAGGAGTGGCTTGAGGAAGCCAGCTTCGAAGAGCTTCTCATAAACCGAGGACAAAGGTGTGGAGAAGCGGGAGAAGGCCCTTGGTGGGTTCCGACGACCAGATTGAGGAACATGATGCACTCTTTTGCCTTTGGGATTGATTTCTTTGTCGCGCATATCCTCCCTTTCGGCGTTGGCTTTGAACAAGGATTCAACATTCCCCTTCGGGTGAGTCCTGGCTTCATGAAACTCAGCCAGGTCCTTGAACATGTCCTTCGAGCACTGCTTGGTTCCGACTGCAGGAGTGTGGTAAGCTTGAGAGGATTCCTTGATTAGCCCCATATCTGGCTGCGGGGCTATGGTGGTAAAGAGGTCAACCAATCCCTGGACCATAGCCATTTGTTTGTCCATTTTCTGGTTCATTTCTTGAACAAACCTCTTCAGCTCAGCCAGCTCTGTTTGTGCTGCCATTTTGGATTGATGATTGAGGAGGGCGATATGGCTTTGGAAGTGACAGTGAAATAGCCCTGGCAGACGCTCCCAAGTAGGTTTGGCTCTCTCCTTCAGTGAAATGGCCTAGAGCTTTTGACAGTAAAGTAAATGAGAACTCAGTGGCGTTCCTGCAGCAAGCTTTTGAAAGAATTTGAAGGAATGCAATGCGCATGTCATTGTCGTCGGTGTCCTCCTAGACTCTAGAGCTAGAGAGAGTCTGCCCTACGATACTCGGACAGTTGCCTAATTTCCTCGGATTTTCTTTTCGACGGTGTATCCTTGATTGAATCGACTGTCACTAAGAGATGCCAAAACAGCCTAAGCCTTTGACTTTTCCCTTCTCGAAGTTTCAAAGTTTTGAGCTCGGAATGACTCAGTGTAGATGGCGTGATACTGTAACCAAAGTGGCATAAGCAGCACTGTGCTGGAGCCTGAGCGGTGTAAGCATCACGACATCCTCTCCGTTGTTCCTAGCTTTTCAGTTTGAAACCTCGATCGGGTGTTAGATAAAGACTTAGAAAGTATTGATTTCCCGAAGTCTCATTGACTAAGGACTTGAAAATTTTTGATAACGTGCAACATCGAGATGCACGACTCGTCATCGGTCCAAGGCAATGCCGAACGGGTGCAAGACAGACTCGACAAAAGACATCCTAAAAGCCGCCCTAGCATGCTCCTACGCAAAAACGGTCATGAATGTATGTACAAGCATGCGATAGGAAAAGCAGTAACACATAAACAGGATATGGGGTTAGAAACAAGTAATCCTACCCTGCGGGTCCCTGTCTTATGTTGAAAGGTTCTAATGCTTTGTACACGCTGTAGAGGCCGGTTTTGGCTTAAAGGGGTTCCTCTGACTAGAGCCGCGATATACCTCCCATTGCAACGCGTAGAGCAAAGCAATGGTCGAACGGTAGTACGACTCATCATCGTCCAAGGTTGTTGGGCGTTCGAGGACCCCGGGCTCCAGTAAACTATGCCGGTTACCCAAAACACCTCAACGGGGCTGACCAACCATCGATACGAACGGAGAATGCCGAAGAATGATCAAATGAGAGAGAAATGCAACGCTTTTGAAAACAAATGCCTTTTGAAGCTTGGCTCACTTTTGTTAATTGATACTTGTAGAAAACTACACAAGAGAACAATAGTAAAAGCCCCAGTTCGGATTGGTCGGATGCTGAGATCCTGTTACGTTACCATTCCGTTCTTCAGTAGCGCGAAGCGTACTGTTTTGACAAGCTTTTGAAAATTGTTCAATTATGTATTAATCGCCAAATATCAATCAACGCAATATTTCCCCAGCGGAGTCGCCACTGTGGGCACGCGCCCCCGGAAATTTTATTCGTAAAATTGGGCGCGGCCCTTTTTGCTTGGAAAAAGCGCGGCGAAACGCCTCGATTCGGAGTCGCCACTCGGGTTTTAGCGGTAGGAACACCCAAGGAACCGAACTCGAAAAACGTTTGCCACGTTTGTTTGATTTTGAAAAGGCTTGTAGACTGGTCCGTCGACACCTTCGATATCTGAGGTTCGGGAGCCATGTTACGAGAGGGGAAGGGTTTTATGGCACCCCTCTCGCCCAATCCGGAGATCGGTCTCTACTCAGGCATTTTTATAAAGCGTTTGCATTTTTCTCTCATTTAATCATTTTTTAGCCAGTTAGGGCGGGGGAACAGTTAATGGGGATTAAAGTACTGTAACAAGTTGTGATTTATGGCAAAATGTATCTGAATGGCTTGATTGCAATGCTAAATATAGATTGAGAACAAGCACTGAGTATCCCGAGTAAACTGCAGTACGCTGTCACAAGGTGGCGTGAGCAGATTCTGCCAACATGCACTGGTCGAGCCACTGCATGGTGACACAACCTGCGCACGCCACATAAAAACTGGCGTACTCCACTTTTTGGATCTCTCAGTCTTTGTTTGCAACCCTCTGGGCTCTGGAAAGGGACCAGCGCACACCCAGGGCAAACCACGCAGTTTAATATAGCAGAATATACACAGTCACAGGCAAAATGAATGGCTTTAGGCCATGAAAGAAAGCAGAACACCCCAAAACAGTGTGGGACAGAAGATAGGCCTAGCTTACGCTTCAGATGCAAGGGCCAGTCACTGGACCCAGAAGCCTACTGCCGTGCGCCAGTATATTACTGCCGTACGCCACTTTGCCTTTGATTCCAGTGTTTGGCTTTGCATCATCCGGGTTCTGGAACATGACCAGAAGGATCCCAGAGGCCTTTACATGACAGAAATGAACAAGATAGGATGCCAACACTAAACAGTTCTAAATATGGAAAGCAGTAAACTGGTTATTAGCATGCTAAGGTGATCGACAGAAAGATAAAACAAAAAGGAATGACGATCCATGATCCCCACGCCAGTTGTGCCCATACTTCCATGACTGGCGTACGGCATAGACTTACTGGCGTGCGCCACGCTTCATCTGATACGATTGTCATATTTTTACCATTTCAAGGCCAGGACTAGTATTGTTTACTAGCCTGGGCCTTGCTGGTTCCCCTCAGGGGTCGAAAACAGAAAAGAACGTAAAGGTGGTATACCTTTTTGTACGGAGGTTTGGAGGAGGTATTGAGCTTATGGGTTGAAGATGGAGGCTAAGAAGGTGACTGTATGTCAGCAGGGTGTATGGAGGTGGGTTGTTTTCCTTTCTCTTTCAATGGAAGAAGAGAAATAGAGAGTAAGAAGAGAGGAGAAGAAAGCTTTGTGCTTCTTAATGAGGCCAACCCCTTGCAAATGAATGCAAGGGGGGTATTTATAGAGGGGGAGTGACTGAGATCAGTTGAGGCTAGGCCTTGTTTGGCTGGTCAAGGCAAGGTTGGAGCCCCCCCATGCATTAAATGCATGGGACTTGCCTTGATGGGGGGTGTAGGAGAGAGGGGGAGCGCCCCTGCCGAAAGCGGTCATCAGGGACACTGTGGCCGACGTCAGGGTGGCACAAAAGTCCCGCCCAAGTTGCTGAATAAAGTTGATTTGACTGGGTTTGACTGGCGTGCGTCACTATTAACTGGCGTGCGCCAGTAAAAGATGGGCCACTGGTCGATGACTGACACGTGGCAGGTGACTGGCGTACGCCTCCAGGACACTGGCGTATGTCAAATTGGGTTTTGCTGGGGCTGTTTGGTTCTGGTTTGAAGGGTTTGAAAGGTGTTTTGAGAGAGGTTCGGGACGCTCAAAGCTCAACCACCCTTTCGTCCTTTAAACTGTTTTCGACTAAGATCATCATCGGGGAAATAAAAAGATCGACAAATAACGTTATCTGGACAGTCCAGAATGGGGTGTCTACATCTGCCGACCATCTCACAACCCGTGCCTCTTGACACTCTTCAAGCCCCTTCAACAAAGGATTAGGGGAATTTGGTTGAACCCCACATTGATCTTACTGATCCGGTAACCGAGGCCGCTGTCCTTCGCCAATTCAGCCCTTCATACACTATGCCTAATGGCAGGGTTCTGCTTCACAATGACTCGGTTAAGGAGGAACCGAACCTTGCTATCACTCTTCTGAGAGGGCTGGCTTTGTCGAGGGATTACGATCAAGTTCCAACCGACCTTCTTCCGGGTCTTGGTGAGATGTGTTCTCATCTGGTATAGGTATCATTCGCATTCTGTTTTGTTTCTTGTCAACTAACAGTGGAACCTCTTAGTGAAAGTTTTTTCTTCTGTATTTCTGCCAGGCCGGGCAAGCTGCCTTGAAAGCATATGACAAGGCCACCAAAGTTACTGCCGAGCGAGAACGATACCGGTCTGATCGAGATTCCTACCGAACCAAGTGGAGGATCTCTGATCAGCAATCAAAGGATGCTGAAGCAGAGGTGGAAAAGCTGAAGAAGGAACTTGCCGACGTTAAGGCAGCTACCGAGGCCAATGTTGCAAGGATGAGGACAGAAGAAAAAGAGAAGCTCAAAGCTGCTGACGCCAAGGGCTATGAGGCCGGAATTAACCGAGCCGCACTTGAGTACACCCAGATAGCACATAAGATGGTGAATGACGAGCTTGAGGCTCGGCTTCCCGACTTATTCAAGCTGGGTTATGTTGCAGGAGCCGAGGCGATGGCTGCTGTAATGGCCATTCAGGCCGACTCTGGCTTTCTAAAGCAACTTCAGGAGCCGACCGTGCCTGATTTGGAGCTTCCGTATACCGAAGATGAGTGCCTACCGTTACCTCCTGAAGATGACGATGAAGAGATGGCCGAAGCGGCTGTGGCAAATCCTCAGGAGAAGGCTGGAGGAGATGAGAGCCATGCCGAGGCTCAGGACAAGGCTGCTCAAGATACCCCAGTTTAGGATTTCCCTTGGGCTTTTATTTTGTTTCAAAGTATTTTGAACTTTGCTTTTGGACTGGATGGCACCAAACATTTTGGAATTTTGCCATGCCAGATGTAATAGTTTAAAGGGGGTCGGCATCGAACGTTTTACCAAACCGAGCCCTCTTGGTAGGAGATTCTGAATTTCAAGTTTGTGTTTGAATGACTTAGAAAAATTTTCAACTTTGTTATTGCACTGAATATTTCTTCATGCCTTAGAAATATTTTCTGATTTTGGCTGCCGAGGGTTAAGCAACCTTGGCTTGCTTTGAAAGTTTTGATAGTTGCTCATGATAGCCCCTACTTTGGTTTAAGGCTCGGCTCAAAATGCCAGTCTTATGCCAAGGTAATAGGTAGAGTAATTGTTTGATGTGGCCATTTAGTTCAAGTCAAATTGTGAACATAGCCGTACTGAGGATAAACTTTCAAGTTCATATATTGCTTTCTGTTTGGACTTTAAGTTGTTCGAGTTGTCTATGATTTACTCGAAACAGCCCCAATGTTGGTATAAGGCTCGGCTCAAAATGCCAGCCTTGTACCAAGGCAATATGTTAAGTAAATGTTCTAAGGGTGGACATTGCCGAACCAATTTGTTTAATCGAGTTGTGGCTGGAAATCAAATTGTCCGAGCCATAATCGTGTTTGCAGTAAAGAAATCCGAACGTAGCTGTAACTGTTTAGAATACCGAGCTTATACTGATTGATACTTTGAATCATTGTAATCAAATACAGAGAACACTGATGCTTCAGAAGTAGGAGATACTTTTCATTAAAAAGATTGCCAAGAGAAGTACAACACTTTGGTAAGAGAAAAGTAATAGACTTGATAGGTGGTGTGATAGAGTGCGACCGACGAGAGAGTTCAAAGGTAGGCCTTCCTGAGGTTCAGAGCATTCCAAGGATTTTCAATTTCCCTTCCTTCTTTGTCTTCTAACTTGTACGAGCCATTGCCGACCTCTTTAATCACCCTGTAGGGTCCTTCCCAATTTGGTTTGAATTTTGTCTTTTGATTGGCTCGGACAACCTTCCTCCAGACCCAGTCATCGGTTCTGAACTTCTTAAGCCTTACGCTTCGATTGTAGCCCCGAGTGACTTCTTGCTGATAGTTGGCTAACTTGAGCTGAGCGTCGTCTCGCTTTTCTTCGGCTAAGATTAGCTCGGTTGCCACTGCATAATTGTTAGATTCTAGATCAAAAGTTTCGGTGCGCAGGGTCGGGAACTTTGATTCTAGTGGTATGACAGCCTCCATGCCGAAGGCCATTGCAAAGGGAGTTTGGCCGGTAGAGCGTCTGGGAGTGGAGCGGTAGGCCCAAAGGACCCTGGGAAGTTCTTCGGCCCATTTTCCTCGTTTAGAGTCCAGGCGACGTTTGATGCCAGCGCAAACAGTCTTGTTAGTGGCTTCGGCCTGGCCGTTGCCCTGGGGGTAGGATGGGGTTGAATTGAAGAATCTAATTCCGAACTCAGCACAGAGTCCAGTTAATTCCTTATCGACGAATTGTGAGCCGTTATCCGATACAATAGCATAAGGCACGCCGAACCTTGTGACGATGTTCCTCCAAACGAATCGCCGAACGTCAGTTTCAGTTGTTGTGACTAACGGTTCGGCTTCCACCCATTTTGAGAAGTAATCCGTTGCAGTGATCAAGAACTTGAAGGCCCCAGGGGCAGTTGGAAGTTTGCCTACTATATCCAAGCCCCACTGAGCAAAGGGCCATGGACTAGTGATAGGTTTGAGAGACTGAGCGGGCTGCCTTGGTATGGGGGAGAAAAGTTGGTGTAGACACCCCATTCTGGACTGTCCAGATAACGTTATTTGTCGATCTTTTTATTTCCCCGATGATGATCTTAGTCGAAAACAGTTTAAAGGACGAAAGGGTGGTTGAGCTTTGAGCGTCCCGAACCTCTCTCAAAACACCTTTCAAACCCTTCAAACCAGAACCAAACAGCCCCAGCAAAACCCAATTTGACATACGCCAGTGTCCTGGAGGCGTACGCCAGTCACCTGCCACGTGTCAGTCATCGACCAGTGGCCCATCTTTTACTGGCGCACGCCAGTTAATAGTGGCGCACGCCAGTCAAACCCAGTCAAATCAACTTTATTCAGCAACTTGGGCGGGACTTTTGTGCCACCCTGACGTCGGCCACAGTGTCCCTGATGACCGCTTTCGGCAGGGGCGCTCCCCCTCTCTCCTACACCCCCCATCAAGGCAAGTCCCATGCATTTAATGCATGGGGGGCTCCAACCTTGCCTTGACCAGCCAAACAAGGCCTAGCCTCAACTGATCTCAGTCACTCCCCCTCTATAAATACCCCCCTTGCATTCATTTGCAAGGGGTTGGCCTCATTAAGAAGCACAAAGCTTTCTTCTCCTCTCTTCTTACTCTCTATTTCTCTTCTTCCATTGAAAGAGAAAGGAAAACAACCCACCTCCATGCACCCTGCTGACATACAGTCACCTTCTTAGCCTCCATCTTCAACCCATAAGCTCAATACCTCCTCCAAACCTCCGTACAAAAAGGTATACCACCTTTACGTTCTTTTCTGTTTTCGACCCCTGAGGGGAACCAGCAAGGCCCAGGCTAGTAAACAATACTAGTCCTGGCCTTGAAATGGTAAAAATATGACAATCGTATCAGATGAAGCATGGCGCACGCCAGTAAGTCTATGCCGTACGCCAGTCATGGAAGTATGGGCACAACTGGCGTGGGGATCATGGATCGTCATTCCTTTTTGTTTTATCTTTCTGTCGATCACCTTAGCATGCTAATAACCAGTTTACTGCTTTCCATATTTAGAACTGTTTAGTGTTGGCATCCTATCTTGTTCATTTCTGTCATGTAAAGGCCTCTGGGATCCTTCTGGTCATGTTCCAGAACCCGGATGATGCAAAGCCAAACATTGGAATCAAAGGCAAAGTGGCGTACGGCAGTAATATACTGGCGCACGGCAGTAGGCTTCTGGGTCCAGTGACTGGCCCTTGCATCTGAAGCGTAAGCTAGGCCTATCTTCTGTCCCACACTGTTTTGGGGTGTTCTGCTTTCTTTCATGGCCTAAAGCCATTCATTTTGCCTGTGACTGTGTATATTCTGCTATATTAAACTGCGTGGTTTGCCCTGGGTGTGCGCTGGTCCCTTTCCAGAGCCCAGAGGGTTGCAAACAAAGACTGAGAGATCCAAAAAGTGGAGTACGCCAGTTTTTATGTGGCGTGCGCAGGTTGTGTCACCATGCAGTGGCTCGACCAGTGCATGTTGGCAGAATCTGCTCACGCCACCTTGTGACAGCGTACTGCAGTTTACTCGGGATACTCAGTGCTTGTTCTCAATCTATGTTTAGCATTGCAATCAAGCCATTCAGATACATTTTGCCATAAATCACAACTTGTTACAGTACTTTAATCCCCATTAACTGTTCCCCCGCCCTAACTGGCTAAAAAATGATTAAATGAGAGAAAAATGCAAACGCTTTATAAAAATGCCTGAGTAGAGACCGATCTCCGGATTGGGCGAGAGGGGTGCCATAAAACCCTTCCCCTCTCGTAACATGGCTCCCGAACCTCAGATATCGAAGGTGTCGACGGACCAGTCTACAAGCCTTTTCAAAATCAAACAAACGTGGCAAACGTTTTTCGAGTTCGGTTCCTTGGGTGTTCCTACCGCTAAAACCCGAGTGGCGACTCCGAATCGAGGCGTTTCGCCGCGCTTTTTCCAAGCAAAAAGGGCCGCGCCCAATTTTACGAATAAAATTTCCGGGGGCGCGTGCCCACAGTTGGCAAGGCTTGCACTTTCTGACCACTTCTTCACAATCCTTCTTCATTCCTTTCCAAAAGTATCCCTGACTGAGAGCTCTTTGACATAGGGAACGGCCGCCAGAGTGACAACCGCAGCTGCCAGAGTGGAGCTCGGTTAAAATAATCGGGACCTCGGTTGGGTGAACAACCCGAAGATATGGCCCAGTGAAGCTTTTTCTGTAGAGTTGGCCGAGCTCAGAGATCCAGTAGTAGGCTGCTTTGCTGCGTACACGGTGGGCCTCCTTTTTGTCAGAGGGAAGGGTATCATCTTTGAGAAATGAGAAGATTTCATCCATCCAACTTGGGCCGAGGGAAATGTTGTATACTTCTTCCGATACTTCAAAGCTCGGCTCGTGGATCTCGCCGAGGCTGATATGTCGGTATTCAGATGCTTTGCTTGCCGAGGCCAAACTTGCAAGAGCATCGGCATGAGCGTTGTTCTCTCTGTTGATCTGTTCGATTTGGAATCCTTTGAACCCTCGGATTAGCTCTAGAGCGGTAGCTTGATACTTAATCATTCTTGGGTCCCGAGCTTCATAATCACCTGTTACTTGGTTGACGATCAGCTGAGAGTCGCAGAACACATGTAGATCTTCAACTTGTAAACTTGCCGCGGCTCGGAGACCAGCAAGCAGAGCTTCATATTCGGCTTCATTGTTTGTGGCTTGGAAGTTGATTGTGATAGCACTTTCATGAAGGACGCCACAAGGGTTTACAAGAACGACCTCTGCGCCCGAGCCGTTGCTGTTTGATGCCCCGTCGACGTGCAACTTCCAAACGTCTCCGCTAAATAAGTTCCAAACTTTCCGAGCCTCTTGTTGTTCCAGCATCCCATAATTAGGCTTTACCAGTGTTTCCTCGTCCGGGCTTCCAGGGGTGAATTCAGCAATAAAGTCCGCCAATACTTGTGCCTTGATTGCAGTTCGAGGCTCAAAGTGGATATAAAAATTTGCTAATTCGACCGCCCATTGAGATACTCTGCTAGATAGATCAGCCTTCCTCAAGAGGTTCTTAAGTGGAAACTCCGTGAGAACTATGATGGGGTGCTCTTGAAAATAAGGGAGCAATTTCCGAGCTGCTGTAACCAATGCTAGAAGAAGCTTCTCCAATGGCAGATATCTAGTCTGTGCTGGGAGCAAGGTTCGGCTAGAAAAGTAGATTGGTTGGTCTTCAAGACCTTCCCGTCGGACAAGTGCCGAGCTCACAGCGTGTGGAGAGACAGCTAGATAGAGATGAAGAGTTTCGAAGGCTACTGGTTTGACAAGAAGAGGGGCCGAACTGAGATAAGATTTCAGCTCGGCTAGGGCTGCATCACAATCTTCCGTCCACTTGAAACTTCGTCGGCTTTGCTTCTTAAGCGTTTGGAAGAAGACATGGCATTTATCCGACGAGCGGCTGATAAACCTGTTGAGAGCCGCTGCCATCCCAGTTAGCTTCTGAATTTCCCGAGGAGTGGATGGTGGTTTTAATTGCTGAATAGCTAAGATCTGGTTCGGATCTGCCTCAATACCGCGCCGAGTAACCAAGTAGCCGAGGAACTTGCCTGAGCTAACTCCGAAAGCGCACTTGTCAGCGTTAAGCCGTAGCTTGTGCTTTTTCAAGATTGCAAAGACTTCGGCAAGATGAGAGAGGTGATTCTCAGCCTTGAGACTTTTCACCACCATATCGTCGATATAAGCCTCCATGATTTCTCCGATGAGAATTCCGAAGAACAGGTATACCATTCTTTGGAATGTAGCACCAGCATTCTTAAGGCCGAACGGCATCACCAGGTAGCAGAAAAGGCCTCTGGGTGTGATGAATGCCATCTTTTCCATATCGTCGGGATCCATGGCTATCTGGTGATAGCCTCGGTAGGCATCCAAGAAACTCAGCCGAGCATGACCCGCTGTTGCATCTACCAATTGATCGATCTTTGGAAGGGGAAGACAGTCTTTCGGACAAGCATCATTCAAGTTGGTGTAGTCCACGCAAACTCTCCATTTTCCATTCTTCTTTTTCACCACCACAGGGTTCGCGAGCCAAGTGGGGTATTGTACTTCTTTGATGGCGCCAGCCTCGAGGAGTTTGCTGACTTCCTCATTAACTGCGTCGGCGTGAATGCTGGCTGACCGCCGAGGCTTCTGAATTACAGGCTTTGCTGATTTTGAAACTTTGAGGGAGTGCTGGATAAGCTTTGGGTCAATGCCTGGCATTTCGTACGGTGTCCATGCAAAAACTTCGATGTTACTTTTTAGGAACTGCAAGGTTTCTTCACTCTCGGCTTGGGATAAACCAGCGCCGAGCATGAAATAACGTGATGCATCTTCGTTAAGAGGGAATTTGATAAGATCCTCAACTGATTTCTCTTCAGGAAGAGATCCGACGTCTTCAAGAACTGGTTTGTCAGGGACTTCAACCCAATGTACTCTTCTGGTGCATGATGACTTTCCAATGGCCGAGACGTAACACTGTCTGGCTTGTAACTGATCTCCAAATAGGTCTTCTTGTCTGCCGTTGGCGCCGATGTACCTGACCACCTGGTGGTAGGTTGAGGCGACGGCTTTTATTGAATGAAGCCAATTTCGGCCGAGGATCGCGTTGTATGGGCTCGGGGCGTCTACAACGACAAACTCCAAATTAGAAGCAACCGAGCCTGTAACAACAGGGAGGGTAATCCGTCCAAGATGCCAAACGGGAATGCCACTGAATCCGATCAGAGGGACTTCAGCGGGGAGAAGGCACGATTCAGGAATTTTGAGTTCCTTAAAGAGAGACATGTACATTACTTCTGCCGAGCTTCCTTGATCAATCAACACCCTTTTGACAGAGTGAGTTGAGATTTGGATTGTGACCACCAGAGCGTCGCTATGGGGTGTTTGGACATGTTGTAAATCTTGCTCGGTGAAGGTTATTGACCAAGGACGCTCAAGCATTTTGACTCTTTTTGGAGCACGATTGATGGAAAAAATTTGGGTAACTTTCTCAGCTTTGACAAGCTCTTGACGAAGCTGTCTTGCTGCCTCCTTTGTTGTTGACCCATGAATAACATTGATTACTCCGACTGGACGCGGAATAAGGTTTTGTCCGACAGCGTTCGGCTGTCTCCTCGGCGTTTTTGTCCAATCGATATGATCATCAAGAAGTCCTTGTGCCGCCAGATTTTCCAAAAGTGCCTTATAGGGAGCGCAAGCAGTGGTGTAATGCCCGAGCTCATTATGGTACGAGCATCTCTTCCGATTGTTGTTGTTACCTTCTTCGGTGTTCAATTTGGGAGGGTTCGGCCAGACAAAGAACGGTTCCCTCTCTATCGTACGGAGGAGGAAATAAATTGGCTCTTTGAATACTGTGGTTTCAGCTACATAGTCATGAGCTTTCGGCCCCTTTTTGTCTGCCACCTTGACTGTGTTGACCTGCTTCTTCGGCTGGACAGCGACCACAGGCTTCGGTGGTGCGATTTGGGGTGTGGGGACATGAAGGCTTTGAGGTATAATTGAGTTTTGTCCCCCTTGAAGTTCTCGCTCGGCAAGGAACTCTTCGTAGGAACAGAACTGTTCTACCGTCCTCATTAGCTCATTCATTCCATGAGGCGCCCTTATTGCCAGCTCATCCAAGATCTTGCTTCCAGTTTCCAAACCATTCTTAAAATTCCTTGCCGCCCAGTATTGATCAACACCGGGTATCTCGTTAAATAGTTGCCAGTAACGTTCGGCATACTTCCGAAGCGTCTCACCGGGCCTCTTTCTCATCTGAGCTAAGGCATCTTCTTCCTTGGCTTGCTTGTTGCTAGTGATGAACCGATAGTTAAAAGCTCTTTCAAGCTCTTTGAAACTATGGATCGATCCAGCCTCTAATTGGTTGAACCAAAGCAAGCTGAGGCGCCCAAGACTTGAGGGGAATGCTTTGCACATGATGGCATCGTCGTCGGTGACGCATGAGATGGTGCTTCTGTAGCTGATGAGATGGGTGTATGCCTCGGTTGTGCTGGGATCGAACTTCTGGAATTTGGGAAGATGTAGACCTAGCTTTGGCAAAGTGGCTTGGATCTTGGCCGAAAAGGGTGATTCTGTTAGCTTTTTCAATTGGTACTCGTGGGTTGGCCGAGGGGGAAGACCTTCCCGAGTGTTTCGAGACTTCTTTGAAGCTCGGCATTCCTGTTCCCTTTGTTTTCCTTCGTTATCTTCCTGCCGACGTTGGAATCCCCTCTCCCTCTTCTCTATGGGGACCTTTCCGTAGTCTTCTTCTGGAAGATTTTCGGTATGGTAAACCCTTCGTTGGCTAGGGCGATCGTCTTGCCGAACGACGACACTTACACTTCTTTCACGGTTTATCCTCCGAGCGCTGACTGAATTTGTTGCTCGTCCTTCACGGGCCTTTTCCCGAGGGACTTCATCATGTTCGATCCGATGGCTCTGGGGACCTTTCCCGTTTCTTCTCGGCGTTCGGCTTCTTTGCCATTCGGGTTTGTATGGGATGAGAGCCTGATCGTTGTCTTGGAACTCCACGGTATCGTAGCTTTGGGAGCCCTGGGAGTATTCGTCTCCAGCCGATGAACTGGAGAAAACAGTATGCGGGCTCCCTTCTCGTCGTACTTCTCTGCCTCTATGTCCCGTACCATTGCCGAGACGTTTATGAACTGGTGAGAGCTGCTGCCTAAGGCGAGCGCTATCCCCAGTTCGATGGTCTGTCAATGGTGGGTCCAGGCGGTCGTGAACTGAGATTCTTTTTGGCCGTGCATCAATACCCAAAGGCGGAGGGGGCGGCAAATTTCCTCTCCGGCGCTAACCCTGAGATCCAGAGTGGGAAACCGTTGGAAATTCTTTGGCCTTAATTTTTTCGATCTCCATTCGTAGGACGGCTACATCAGCGTTGGTCTGTTCTTGTTGCTGCTCTAGCAGTTGAACGTATGCTAGAGCATCTTCGCTCAGACCCACTGGACGTTGGATGGAAGAGCTTGCGCCTGGAGGAGTAAATCCAGGAGGGTGAGATGGGGAGGCAGCGTTGATACCGGTCTCAGAGGTGATGTGCAAAGAGGAGCTGAGGGGTTGAAAGAGAGGAGGTGGTGGTGGTGCTCCGCCCATTTTTCTTTGGAGGAGACTGATGGAGATCTCGAGGGGTGAGGTTTTTAGGTACGAACGAGGCGGTCGAGGTGGAGGAGCCGCCGTGGATCTGAAAATCAAGTTTCACGTCAGGTTCACCAAATTGTGGGGCTCCATTTTGGGTGGTTCGTCCTCTTTGAATGGTGGTTCGGGGTTAGCCCTTGTCTCCTTTGCTCAATCCTGCAAAACGAAGCACGACTAAGAGACCACACCGGAGGTTCTCTGGGATGGCCCTCCGGTGCAAGAGTCAGTTTGCTTGCAAGGAAGAGTTAGAGATTGGGAGCTAGGGTTTTCTTTTTGCGTACCTCTTCCAAGAAGGCATAATGGGATATTTATAGGAAACCCTTCGCTTGGTCTCCAAGATTGCACCAACGCTCGACACGCGTCGGCTGATGTCACTGTTGCATCACGTTTAGGGTTTTGCAACCGTTTTCATAATGAGCTGGCACCTTCACGTGCCACCATCATTGTTCTCATAACCGTTCGGATGACGTCACGACCATCATCATAGCCATGGTTGCTGTTCTGATGCGGATGAGCTGGACCGTCGGCCAAGCCATGCTCGGCACCGAGCATGTTGTGGGACCCTCGGCAGCTATCGAAACGAATATATCCTTCTCCCCGATCAGGTGTAGGGAATGGAGAATTAAAGGAGGTGTAATTAGAGGAACCCTCGGCAACAAGGACCCTCGGCTACGGTTGCTGATCCGAACGTCCAAAGAGAGATGTCTTGGAGTTGAAAGTAATGCTAAATCACGCTCGGAATGATCGAGCCATTTGGCTCGGCCTACTACATAACTGTTAGTATTGAAAAATTTCTCAAAAAGACATCCCCTTGCCTTGTATCAAAAACTGGTCTGTTTCCAGAAAGTCTTTGGAAAAAGGAGCAACAATACCCTAGAAAAAAAAGAACAACTCCTTCCCAACTTTTTGGTTTAGTACTCTCTTTTTTTTAGTTTTTTACTTTTTGTAACTTCCTTTTACAGAATTAATTAATTATACGTGTCCATGAGAGGGTGGTGGGTGTGTAGGAACACTCATATGACATAAAAATATGGAACGCGATTAAGATAAATTTATTGAAGATGACACTTTAGATAAAGAAGACAACTATTTGATATTTTAATTTACTCTTTATACTCATGCTGTTGAGACAAATAATTAATTCTAACCTCAAATCACATGTCAAAATTGAGAAAAAACCAACTATTAAAACACACAAAACAAAAAGACTAAAAAAAAGTAAGGGAGGATTGGCCTTGGTGTGTTTTAGAACGATAAGTCTTTTTGCACAGAGAAATTAAGAACAGATCATACACAGATTTTTTGCGAGGCCCACCTCGTATCTCACATTGATGATCGGAATCATACATTATTTTTTGGAGTCCTGTAAAATATCATCTGAAGCGGATATCAATAGAGGCTTTTTCGAAATTGGTAGGGTGAAACTGAATCGTTTGCCCGACGAATCTAGAAAATGTCCCTACCGATATCCGCTTGAGATGATTTTTTACAAGACTCCATAGAATAATGTTTTAAGAAAAATGTGCGGTTCAGATAATTTTCACGAGATCCAAAGAGGACCCCACAAAAAAGTATGTGGATGATCAGTGTGTCGTTTGTCAGCACAGTTGGTTTTACCCCTAGCATTTTTGTTTTTGAAACTGCCATGTCTTTGCATCGGACCAAGGCAACATTCGAAGGCCTGCTTGAGACAGGGAGAGTTAACGAATGAGTCGTCACTGAAAAATTGGGGGATGCTCTCAAAATGAAAACGGCTTCCAAAGCATCCAAAGAATCTCGAATGAGGATCAGAAAGAGGTATGTTCCCATTTAACCTTGTCATCGTTCAATAGGTGGGCTTGCAAATGAACCAAGCTGAGCTGACAACTGTTTGCTAGCTAGCAGGTCTAGGCTCGGCTCATTATGAGCTCGGCTCGGTTCGAGTATTTTTTTCTCGTCAAAACAAACCGAGCTCGAATTAGTTGTAACTGGGCTTGATTATAAAAGTTCGGCTCGTTTGCAGAGGCTCGTGAAGTAAACGAACTGAGCTCGAACACCTCGATAATAAATGAGCCGAGCTAGCTCGAACATGTCAAAGCTCAGCTTGTTTGCATGCCTATAATTGATAATGCTCAGGGTTTGTTTGGACTTCGGATTTGGGAAGGAAAAAGAGAAGGAAATTGATTTTTACACTCCCCTAATTAATTGATGCACACACTCCTCTCTTTTTTTGTCTTTTAGCGGGTGAATTTACGAAACAATTTTTCTGAAATTTGTAAAAAGTGTTTGCATTCATCTGACATTTTGGTGTATTGGTTGTAATTGAGCAGAGTCCATCTGTTAGAGCTAATTGTTGGGATCTATCTCTTCATCTGTGGATGCTATGGTGTTGCCTTTGGAAAGAGCCAGTACTACTTCCTCTACCTCTGCCTCTTCCTCCAGTCATTTGCTTTCTCTATCGCAGGATTTGGTTATATCGGAGTGTTAGTTCCAAACAACTACTAGTATTATTAGAATAAATAAGTTTGTAATAATAAAAATATTGAATGTGTTTCCTCAATCTAAGTGAAATAATAATGTAGCATCAGGATTAACTTGGATAAGTGATCTTGGTCCATGGATATGATGTGTAATAACTGATGGAGCATGGCTCTCATTTATTGGGCCTTTATTGTAGACAATGGTATATATAAGGTCTGTATGTAGCATTTCTCTCTCTCTCTCCTACTACTTTGCTTCCTTTGGACTCATATCTATCAGCATAAGTTCTATCCAATGTTCTAAAAGTCATTAGGCATTAATCGAACGGTCGGCCACCTTCGAGCAATTAATAAGATTAATGGGCGATTAATCAGTGCATAATCGGTGATCAATCGTTAGTCGGATCTAATCGGATAGACCCCGCTAGTAATTAATTGCCGATTAATTTCTTGTTTTAGAACACTGGTTCTATCCCACGAAAATTCACCTTGTCATTCCCCAAAAATCCAGCTAAATATTTTGCACCCAACATCAGCTCCTAAATATTTGTGTTCTTCGGGTGGATCTGCCAGATCCAACATCCAAACGTACCACAACAAATCTCTATCTATAACATGTAGACACCATACACCAAATGGATCGTTGCTAATTCCATTCCTACCTGTGAAACAAGCACAAATCATCCTTCAAAACAGATTGGTCTAAAATGATGTAACAGAATCAAGAACCTAGTTCTAAAATTCCAATTTCCATTACAAGTACTGTCGTAATCTATAGATTTGAATTCGGAAGTTCGGTACAAGTTAAGCAAGACAATTCTAACACAGGCTCAGCCGTAACCCAGAAATCCCTAACCAATCTGTCAGATTGCTGCTGAAGTTGGCTTAAGCTTCTCTCTGAGGAACTGCAGTATGTGTTCACGTTTCCAGTTGTCGACTCTGCAAAGGAAAAAATGAGGATGATAAAATAAAAATATTTAGTGATTCTAGCACATAGGAACTGATATGCACATGCTGTCCAGAACGGCGACATGTTACGCCTATTAGGCCCCTGTCCAAAGCCCAAAAATTCGAAGTCCCCACGATTTTACGACCTAATGTATACTCTTCATTGTCCTCACAATGCGAAAACCCATAAATTTATGGTTTCTTCAGCCCGAAAAGATAGGCCTGATCTCTTAATTTGTAGTAACTTGTATCAGATCAATCAAAAGCAAAACCACAACATGCTAATCACAGGCCGCTCTGATTTTTTGTGGTCAACACCATAAAAAGGCCTTTTGCTGAGCCATATCTAGCAGGTTCAGAACACCACATTGCATTCAAATGTAGTGTGTCAAGCTGATGTGGTGTTCCCGATAAATAAAACTTCAGAAATCAGGCCACTTACATTTGGACAACTAACAATGACCACTTTCGGCTTTCCTAAGTATCCTAACTTTGGTCCACACAATGGTACTTTAGTTTCTCCAACTCCTACTGGCTGGGGCAAGGTACACTGCTGAGTGGCCAGACTCGTGGACACATTACTTGTTGGGTTGACCTCAAAGTGCAATGTTATAATTCTAGGATTGTTTTTGCAAAACAAAAAACTTAGGATTGTGGTCATTTTGAGATTTCCAGATGGAATGACTAGAAAAGGAGAAGATTTTTTGAGATTTTTCCTCTTAATTGGTTAACGCAAATGTCGTACAATATTCTAGCGACCCAAAATCCTACTTAAGATCGAATATGTTGTGAGACAAACATTACATGAAGGGAACTTCTTATAAGAACTCAGTAAATTTGAATCTTAAAAACGAGAGATATTAAACCTAAAAGAAAAACATAAAATATAGGCTTATCTAGTGTTTAGAACTCAAAGAAATGTTTACTGGTTAGGAGAAACCCACAATAACCCATAAAAATAAACTTTAAAGTGTTTAAAAACCTAAGGGAAATAAATACAACCTTATAAACTTTAGAGGTTGTAATATATAATTATATAAACTTGAAGGACAACGTTATAATTAGAAAAAAATGAGATTGAAACAAACAGGAAAAACCTTGAGAACGAAATGGAAACATTCAAAATATAAGGACCAAATTGAAACCTACCCTTAACTACTGGGACTCAAAAGCAAGATAAGCCTAAAATATAATTTATAAAGGCATCATAACATATAAATGACAGAAAGCCTCAGTTCCAAAACAATCTCACCTAAGGCCTCAATGCAATGGTTCTCTTTAGGAAAGCCATTCTAGGGCCTCTCTTTCATGAAATGCAGACTATATGTACCCAATCTCATCTCTGCTCCGAGATTTGATCCTCGAAACTATTGTTCTTTTCAGCATGGTATGCATGGATGCATTGCTCTATTATACTTAACAGTTGTTACAGACATTATGAGTAATGTTTTTCAATTATCAGGAAAAAGACGGTAATTGGAATTCCAGATGTTATGGCGCAAACTGCCAAGTTTAATGGGGACCCATTTCCAAACAGCTTAAGTTCTGGAAACAATTTGTAATCTCACACAAACCAGAACCGAATAATGGATACAGATCCACCTATAGGTCAACCACAAAACATGACATGTAAGGATCGGCAAGCGGGCCATGCGGATTTGCTACCCGAGTAACTCGAAGTTTTTGTTGGTGGAAAGTTTTCATGATCCCCATTACATATCCAGCTATTGGAACTATGTTTCTAAGCATCACAAAACCAGCAACTTGATAATTACATACAGCTCATTTCCCGGAAAAAAAAGAAAAAGAAAAAAAAAAAGATGATTAAGTATAGCTGACCTTATGGTTTCTTTATGTTGCCCATCATCATCTAACATGATCAACTTTGGAGGAGAATTGAACGCATATTGAACTTTTACAGAAGGGAACTTTTCCTTCTCTTCTTCAATGAAACCAACAATTTCTGGATAGAATACTAGTTTCCTCATGCACACCTCCAGAACTGCACCAGAATAGGTAATCTGCAAATGTACTTCAGTTAAATGCAAGAGCTCCATTGCTGTAAATTAGAAGACATAGGTAATCGAAAAATTTACACAAAAGAAAACAAATATAGATAAAATGGACCACTGAACCAGTGATCAAAGCCACATTCTACACACATAGAAAATAATGATGTCCTTAAAGCCTCAGATAGCATCTTCAAGTCAGTCAAATAAATCCTTGTACGTCCATGCATGTGCATGTGTGTTTGTGCAGATATTTCAAGAATTTACGGCAGAACTTGTTAAGAGGTAGGCTCTCCAATCGCCGTCACCTGTACCTATGCAATACATCATGGTTCATTTTCCTATGACCCTGCTGCCTAATGTGAATAATACTGATAAACTGGCTTCCAGCATCAAATGGTGTTTACTAAGTTGAATCTGCCCGGGCTGCTACGAGAGCTTCTAAGCATAAAGCCTCTTGGTCTTTGGTTGTTTGGTTCACAGTTCACACATAACGCTCCAAGATGGGCTTTTGTTTCTGCTTTTGGCAGAGGCTAGCTACTAAGGATAGATTGATTGAATTGGGCTTGGGGATGGGGATGGACCCGATTTGGGCACTGTGTCATTAGCTGCAAGAATATCATGAGTATTTCTCCTTCTATTTATTAGTGCAATTTGGAGTGTTATTTGGTCTCATGTGTTAGGAAATATCAGATTATGGAATGGTCTCATCATTCGAATTTTCAGTCGAACTGGGTGATTCAACATTGCAGAAAGGAGACCTTTGACAATTACATTTATTTACTTGCTCGGGCTGCCACAACTCATCACTCAGAGGGAAAGGGAGCACAAGAATCTTCAGTCATGAAACCTTGTACTGGAGTATCAAATTAATTGGCTCTTGTGTAGCTCAGAGCATCTCCACAACTACAATATCTTGAAACTAAGTAGAGTTATATTTTAGCTGTATCCAAATGTATGCTTCCATGCCCACAGTAAACTTTGCTTCCCAAAAAAAAGAAAGAGGACACAGACTATCAGTGCAAAGAAAACAATATGAAATGCTATTCAGAGACGTCTCAGTTTCAACAACCAACATAAGGAAATGAATTTAAAGGAAATATGTCGGCTTCAACGGATCAGCACAGATCCAATCCACAACTACCCATACCTTGCTCATGGAATCATCAGAATCCTCTGAGCAACACTTCAAACAATCAGATACCAACTCTGCAACCAATCAAATGGAGTATAATTCAATTAATACAATCATGAAAAGTACAAAGATTATGTGGATTATTACATACACTATAGGGTATCTTTTTGTTTAAAGTCAAATTCTAGCACAATAAGCACATTCCTGTTGTGTTCTATAAACTCAAACCCTCAAACAAAATCTAACATGATGTCATCAAATGGTGGAGCTGGAATAGGGCCAAGAGTTCGGTAGGTGTCCGTGCCTCCAAAAAAATCTCGTACTGACACCTTTCTCTTTGTAGACAGCTATCATCACTTCCGCCATAATTTCAAGTGCCTTCATAAATTTTTAACCTATTTAGTTTGTCCCTCCCAAACCATTAATTGCCTGGACCAAAGCACTGATTGGAAATGAAACTTCCCTTCCCACGGTAAAACAGTCGCTTAAAAAATATACTTTAGCTACATTTCCATAGAACTTATTGGTGAACCAGAAAAAATTGAGTCCTAATACAGAAACATATCATCATAGTTTACGGTGCCAATTTGGTGTTGGATGGAAACCTAAAAGTTGTCATCATTAATGAGTGGAATGCAAATAATCAGAACACTCTGATGAACTGACTCAAGAGCTGAAAACAAGCAACCAAATATCGGCAAATTTGAGACACCACCACCAAATCAGCTATCGAACATGAAGACTTGCTCAAATAAAGTCTCCCAACTACCCTTCTCTTTTCCCAATACATCTTAGTTAATTCAGTAATTAGTTTGTTTAAGATCCAATTCAATACCACTTGGTGAGTGGAGACTGTCTAGGGTCATGTGCTAATTTTTGAGGTATTATTTAACAGATGTGGGACAAGGTCTTCAACACTCTCCTGCAATTGGGACGGAAATTCAGACATAAATAGATGATACATTATGGAGGGAAACAAGATGCATTTGGCACAAATAAAGAGGGATCAATTAACACACACAAAAAAAAACATTGTTGGCCAAAAGCCTCTAAATACCACATTTTGATGGTTAGAGCATCTAACTCAAAAACATCCATGCATCAGTTTTGGAGTTATTATTTAACTGATGTGGACCAATATCTTAACAAGGTTCATAGAAGCAACACTTGGGGTAGTTCTTCCCCATCCTAGAATGGGTCATCCTACAATGGGTCTCTAGACTCCCTACACATGATCTTTCCCTGCATCTCTATAAAATCTTCAACGTAATCCCTTCGATTAGCATATGTTGTCCCCAGATTTTCAGAAGGATCCAAGGGATGACTTGAGTTAGCTAACTTCCGACTAATTACCTTTCTATAAGCCAAGATAAGATGTTTGTTGTGTGATTGAGAGATTGAGGAAACAGAGAAAGATCTATCGAAACTGAAAACAGAAACCACAAAGTTTGGCTCAACTAGAGAATAGTAAATACAAACCAACATCAGCTTCACGTAGTTCTTAAGTGGGCAAGAATGAAAGAGCTAGGCTAGTAAGCTAAGTGAATGAAACAAGCAGCATGCAAATATTTAACTAGTATAGTTTTACATATATCCCAATAAAAAAATCAAGGATGTGCAAAGAAGATTAAAGCCAAAACATGATGCTTTCAGTTGCAATATCTAGCTGTCAGAATTTTCGGTCGTCAAAAATTACAAAGCATTTTAGGAGGGTGAAGGGAAATAAAAGTGTAAAGGATTTCCTTTCACAAACTTAAAGTGTGTTTCCCTTGTCCTTGCTCTTCCCTCAACAAATCTCTTTATGGATCTTTGATCCAAAACAAGAGCATTTCATTCAGAAACAGAGAGTCAGGCAAAATGAGCCAAGCATAAGCGTGGCCACAATGCAAAAACAGTGAAACCTTTTACCTTAAATAGTCAAATCTCTTATTTTTCAACATGTTCTCCCAAACCCTAACAGTAGAAACAGCCAATAGTAGAATTCACCTATTTTGCCTCTAACCAATAATCAAATTATACCAGAATATAAGAAGCCATACGTAATGCCACACTATTATCTATCAACCCCATCTTAAATTATGCCTTATTTCTGTCAAATTACCCTCATCAAACCCAATCAAATCCACACACACCCCCAAAAATCCACCACTCACCGTAATAAACTGGAAAAAACTGCTAAATCTCTTTCTTTTTCAGCATATTCTCCCTAACCAAAAGGCATAGACAGTTATAGTTAAAATTAAACTACTTTTCAAAATTTATCCCAGAATATAAGAAGCCATACCTAATTTCACACTGTTATCTGTGATTCTGTATTACCAATCTGAAATTATCCCTTGTTTCTGTCAAATTACCCTCATTAAACTCAAATCAACAAACCCACCCAAAAATCAACCACTCACTGTATTATACAATCAAGGCTATACCAATTACCATAATTTTTGACACATTTTTGACAAACAAAACGTATCTACGGTATTGGTATTCATAGCCTCAATCACACTTATTTTAGGCCTAACCCAATCCAAAGTATTCCCTATTTCCATCAAAATCACCACATCAAACTCGGTCAAATAAGCAAACACGACCCAAAACCCAAACTTCCACTTCAATTTACTCACCAAAAAAAAAAGAAACTAATCCAGACTACATGATTAGGATAATAATATCTGGATTTTTGTCACCTTTTCGACAAACAAAACGTGTTACCATTCATAGCTAAATTCACCCTATCTTAAGCCAAACCCGTTTCATATTAATCCCTACTTCTATAAAAAATCATCGCATCAAACTCGATCAATCAACAAAACCCCAAACCTCCCCCTCAATTCACTTGCGAAAAAAGCAAAAAAAAAAAAACTAATCCATAATACACGATTGGGGTTTTTGACATACTCATAGCTACAATCTCACGACTTTGGGTCTAACCCATTTCTAATTATTCCCTATTTCTATCAAATTCACCGCGTCAAACTCAATCAAATCACACGGAACACCACCCAAAACCCAAATCCTCACTGAAATTTTCTTGCAATTCTTTAAATAAATAAATAAATAAACTGATTAACAAAACACCACCCAAAACCCAAACCCTCGTTGAAATTTTCTTGCAAAATATTAAAAAAAAAACTGATTCAGACTGCATTATTATTAGGCTAATAATAATACCTTGATTTTTGACATACTCGGCGAAGGTGTTGCAATCCGAGCACAGGGCAAGACCCGTGAAGCCTAAGCTTTCGCACTCTTTGGAGCTCAATTGTTCTGCTCTTGAGCCCAAAGGTATCGCAAGCAGTACTATCGCATACACCAATAGCGATCCCATCTCTCTCTCCCTCTCCCTCTCTCTCTCTCTCTCTCTAAAACGCGAGAATGAGACGAGGAGAGAAACGAATCTAACAGAAATTGTGGTGCAGAATGTAGTTTGCAAATCTTTTGGGGGTAAAAATTTCACTTTGTGGAAAGTATGGGTACAGGATGTTAAAACTAGTCTAGGGCTGCAAATAAACCAAGCACTTGGCTAGTTCGGCTTGGCTCGGCTCGTTAATATTTGGCTTGGTATTGAAAGAGTTGAGTTTGAGCTCAAGTTTGAGCAGAGTGAAGCTCAACTCGTTCGAATAAAGCTCTGCTCTTTAAGGGAGCCTCAGCTCGATTAAAAAGACTTGTTTAGTAAATGACTAAACTCAGTTCGTTTAGGCTCAATCCAAGTTCAAATTTTTGACTCATTTAGTAAACGATCCGAGTTCGAGCTCGACAAAGCTCGGCTCGGCTCATTTGTAGTCCTTGGTTCTATGTACAGTATATTAGTTAATTTTAACAAATGATAAATTTTTGTTTAATTCTGGCTATCCTTCTAGCCAGTGAAGAGTGGAGGTAATTATTTTTTATAATGTACATCAGTTCTAGCCAGTGAAACATGGATCTAATGTACAATTTAGCTACCCCATAAAACTTTTTATGAGTTTACTATGTACTAATTAAACTTTTTATGAGTTTAATTTGCCTGCGTGGACACTTTAATGTGTAGAGAGTTAGTATCTACATAGTGGATGCTCTCAATTCCGCCAAATTCTTATGAGCAATATCGTGAATAAAATTTTAGAACATAATTCCGGACACAAGTACATGTCCTAATCATTTTTACAACATAACAAGGACTAACAAAATTAAAAGGGTAGAGACCAAGTTTATTTTTATATTCGAACTCCCTTTTTCGTTCTATTGCATGTGAAATTTACATAAAACTGCCTTTCATGTGCGAAACATTTTTACATTTTTACAAAATGAAAGCCTATGTTATAAATTCGCTTGCAAGAGGACCAAAAAAAAAAAAAAATGGAGTGCGATTACAAAAAGCTGAGGGTGTAAAAATCTACCACTCAATTTAATAATACGTGTCGCTAATCCCGGAACCAGGGGAGTACGTCCAATGGAATATTCCACTAGAATCTACATTACTCAATCCATTCCTCTCTTACCTTTTTTCGCCTCATTAACGTTTGTTCAATTACTCTCTTACCCGCAAATGTAAGTTCCGATGGTTGTATACAGATACCGAGTAATGGCTAGCATAAGTTATAGAGCCCTTCTAAATGTAGTTAGTCAAAACAACTTAAGCACCACAATGTCCTTTTAGCATTTGGGATTGTGATTTTGACACTTTAAAAATTGATGGAGGAGCTTCAAAATTGAACTGTGTTAATACACAAAACAACGTCGTTTTGGAAGCCTCTCCATCAATTTTTAGGGTGCTAAAATTAATTTCCTTTAGCATTTCACTATGAATAATTCAATTAAGATGGCATGTCACCAACCAAAAAAAATAACGGTCAAAAAAATTGGTAGCCTTTGTGCTTTCATTTAATAAACGTGTCGCACTTTCAGACTTTAGTTGGCAGCCGGTTTGTTCTAAAATTTATTTCGTGACTTTGTTTGCAACTGTGTTCTGAACTTTGCTTGGTACTCTGTTCATATTGTGATCCATACTTCACTCGGATACCTCTGCGTACCCAACGACGTGCATGAGTGACTCGCTAAAACTCGACAGAAAGACTTGGTTCGGTCAACTAGGTCTTGGTCTTACTCGGTCAGATTATCAATGCGACATCCTATGACCCAAGGGGATGGTGATGGAACGCATGTGTTTTACCGTATATAGTGATGAATGCCCATCTATGGCTCGATGGGCCTAAAAAATAGAAAATTAGAAACCAACTCTGTTTTTTAGGTTTGGTTTGATTCCAACCCTGATTTTTTTTCCCGAAGCTGGATGGCTCAGTTATGTTACTTATTGACTTTTTTGCCCGCCAAGATCAACTCCATGAACAGACGTAAAAGCTGAGAACGCCCTCTCCCCTCTCTCTCTCTGAACTACTGCCACGACATCTCGACACACCAAACACCTCTCTCTCCCTCCACCGATGGATCAGCGCCGACCACCGCCGCTGTCGCCGTCTCCGACGAGAATTCGTGTTCTTACCGCCGTTGTGTTGTTGCTGCCGTCGGTATCTCCACGATCTTCCCTCGTTCTGGTCGTCTCCCATTAAAATCTAGTCGTCTCCCATTGAGATCCAAGTTTTCACATAGCTCCAGATGTTTTTGATCGTACAGGTTAAATCCCTTGGGGATTTCATAGAATATTAGGTGGACTCCATCTGCTTTAAAAGGTACATGAAGAAAACCCAAAATACTCCATTTTGCATAGAATTCACGAGGAGACAGAGGCCGACGGACTTTCTTCAAAATCAACATTTCGGTTTAAAATTTTTGTTTGTTTGTATGTGTAGAGATTGATTTCGTGTGCGAGAGTGTGATCTCCCTTGTTTGATCAAATATTGGGCACTTAAGAAAAAAATAAGCTGTAATATGGATGGATTTTGATTGCTTTTAAAAAAAAAATTTCATTTGTGTGTGTATTTTTTACGAGAACTGTGTATTTTTCTATGAGAACTCTGTATTGTTTATGAGAACTATCTATGAGAACTGCGTATTTTTCTATGAGAACTATATATTCTCCATGAGAACTGTCTATTAGAACCGTGTATTTTCTATGAGAACTATATATTTTTTATGAGAACTGTGTATTTTAATTAGTATATGGTAAGACTGTGTGAACTTTGTATTTTTCAGTTCACATAGTCCAGTTCTCATAAGCAGTTTACAAAACTAGTTCTCATAGCAAATTCTCATAGAATTAACTATGAAAATTAGCAATTCTCATAGAACTGACTATGAGACTTGCAGTTAAAAATTCAATTCTAAATCAATTTATTTTCTATGTGAATTATTATTTTTTTTACTCTGATTACCTTTTTAAGACATAGCGGTGAGAACATTTATAAATATATATGATTTTGATTACCTTTATGTTTTTATTCAATTTTTATTCGTGCGTTTATTTTTCTATGAAAATTATGTATTTTTCTATGAGAACTGTGTGTTGTTCATGAGAACAATCTATGAGAACTATATATTTTTTTATGAGAACTGTGTATTGTCCATAAAAATCATCTATTAGAACTGTGTAATTTCTATGAGATTATACATTTTTATGAGAACTGTTTATTTTAGTGTGTGGTAAAACTATGTAAACTGTGTATTTTTCAGTTTACATAGTTCAGTACTCATAACCAGTTCACAAAACTAGTTTTCCATGAGAATAGTCACTTCTCATAGCCAATTCTTATAGAACTGATTATGAAACTTGGTAGTTCTCATAAAACTAATTATGAGAATTGACAGTTCTCATAACTCAGTTCACATAGCCAGCAGTTCTCATAGAACCGACTATGAGACTTGGCAGTTTTCATAACCAGTTCACATAGCTAAGGGTATTTTTGTCCAAAATAATATAATTCAGGAATTGATTCTAAAAATATGGTTCTCATAACCTCAGTTCTCATAGCCATAGTTCAGGGATATTTTTGTCCAAAATAATATGTTAACTCGGGTTATGTGAACTGGTGGGAATATTTTTGTCCAAAATATTATGTTAACTGGCTATGAGAATTGACAGTTCTCATAATCAGTTCACATAGTCAAGGGTATTTTTGTCCGAAATAATATGGGTCAGGAGTTGATTTTAAAAATATAAATTTTACTGAAAATGAACATGTACGCAAAAAGTGAAAAAGAATGGGAAAAATAGTAAAAATGTATGAAAAATCAAGAAAAATGACTAAAATAAAGAAGGAATATTTTTGTCAGGACTAAATTAATTCCGAACCTATTTCTTAAGGCTGGCCTCTAAATTCCCCTTAAAAAAAATAAAAAATCTTATATGCGTACAAAACCAGTGATTTTAGAGCACACCGTTTGGGAATAGGAATATGGGCATGGAGTAGTTTTCGATTAAAAAAAGAAGAGAAGACATGGGTTTTGTACTTTGTTGGGAAGAGGAAAAACCCCCCCTGTTCTCTTTCAATGCACCAGTTATGGGTTTGTCTTTTCGAAAAAAATGATACATTGTGGTGTTTATTTTCTTTAAATTCAACGTTAGACCGCACCGGACAGTCGAACACCAATTTGGTTTGTTGTCTCTCTCCACAGTATCAGGTGCATCACTCTCTCTCTCTCATAAATTTTCTACGTTGGTTTCTATAATTTTTATTTTGATTTTTTCCCCTCAGTCTATGATCCTCTTTTCTTCACCTTTCATTTCTGTTCCCGTCTGATTCTCGCTGGCTGATTCCTCTGCACCTGTTATATATTACCTTCTTTTCTTTTTGCTATGGCTCTTGATTTTTGATTTTGTTGTTTTCTTATGACGGTGAGATGATAATAAATTTTTGCATGCTAGGGTCGCGACTGGATCCTTGATGTCCTTTGCTTGTGGATTGTGATCGAACTCATGGGTTCGTTTTTTGGGTTTCTACTGATGTAGTTTTTGGTCTGAGAAGAGGGCTTTTGACGGATTTGGTATGTATTGCTGTAGTTATCGAGCTTCTTGTTGGTTTTAGCCTTTTGGTTTTACAGACGATCAAACGCTCGTAGTGCGATTTTGCTCAAACAATTTGGAGTTTCTGGAAAAGCTGAAAGAAATAGCCAAGTAGGTTTATCATGAATTTGCATGGGGAATTTCTGAAGTGAGTTTTACTGTGCACGAGGAGTTTTGAGTTTGAGTTTTAGAATTGATATGAATACCTTGTGGTACTTGGATGGATTGAGTACTATTGCTCAGTTTTAAGGGGGGGCAGTTCTGTTTGGGAGGGCATTCAATTAGGGGGTAAAAAAATGGAAGATGACAATTTTTTGGTCATGGGAATTGATGGCTTGGGTTTGGAGATGGGGTGTAATTCCGAAGAGCCATCCTGTACTGCTGTGGAAACGGATGAGAGTGGATCGGCATCTCCGAAGAATGAAATTGTAGTTTTTACGCCAGAAAAAGGTGAGGCCAGCGATGTGGCTTGTACTTGTGGGGCTTGTCCTTGTGGGGCGAAGAAACTCAAATCTAGAATGGTCAGTGCAGAATCTGAGCTAAGTCAGAACGAGGAGATTGGGCATGCGAAAAAACTCCGTAGGCAGGACAGGATCGAGCTGGGGCGTTTGTTTCAGGGCGCTGTGAGTTCCCATGACTGGGAACTTGCAGGAAGTCTGGTTTCGTTGGCAGATCCGCAAACACTCAATGATGCCTTGTGCATTTCCTTAGATTCGATCTGGTTCCTGAGGACGCAACTGGAGCTGCTTGGAATTACTGGATTAATGAAGAAGATTGTTGACAGCGGTGCTTATGACTTAACAAGAGCTGCTCTTAGGACTTCTTTCCTTGCATCGTGTGTTTACGCCTGTCAGAGCAGAACAATGAATTTGGCTGATACAGGGGCTTTAATGACCCAAAGGTAAAGATCATGCATTTGCTTAAGATTCTGTGGTTGATATGTCCGAAATTAATTTTGAAAAGGGGGATTTTTAAGAGTAAGAGGCGTAATGTATGGAAAATCTGATGAGTAACTCTTATGGATGAAGTTCATCGGTTATTTATTGTTGCTTTTAGAAACGAAATTGCAGTAACTGAATCTGCTTTCCTCAATTTTCGGATTTGGCTATGTTTTCTGGTCATATTCAATTTCAAATTAATGCTTTTCAGCAAGTTCTATTTTTTCTTGATCCCTTCATTCTCTTGTGGCAATATCTGCGCGTTCTGCATCTTTTCGCCCAATTAACTTCTATTTCATCAGGAATAGATACTCCTAGCTTGCCCTTCTGCTTAGTAATAGGTAGGCTTAGTAAATAGTGGACATCTTTCTTAACGTATTCCCCTGGTGAATCTATAACATATAGTTAATCTTTTCCGGTAAATGACGACGACGGGACGTTAACACTTTTTCTTATAGTTCATGGACAAGTGTGCCTCTATTAAGGTTAATTGCAAGTTTAGTGCTCTTCCGTTACGACTTTTGCTAGGACGACACTGCTGCTTATTCTACTAATTTCTTCGTGTGCATGCAATATTGGTTATTTGGAGTTCTCAAGCTTTTGTATTCCACCTTCATGTTTATTGAAGCAATTTGGATGATTTTTTCTTCTGTCCTCATTTTTGTTGATTCTTGACTTTCGACTGTTGGTTACAATTGTTCGAGTGATGTTTGTTTATGGTAGCATGATGAAAACGTGTAACTTATTTTACAATTGCCTTATTGGCAGATTGCATGAGCGTCTCCAGGAATGCAACGGCGATGAGCTTCTAAAGGCAGAAGCTGGTGCCAAGGTAAAGAAGTTTACTGAATGGGCTCTGAAATGTATAGGCTTCCATTCTCGAAGGCAGGGGAATAGGGATAAAGTGGTTCAAAGTTCTGCTGTTGTGATGCAACTCCAATTATCTGCATTCAAAACATTCCTAGATCTGGCAGGCAACCAACTTACCAGGAAGGACTTCATGGAGGCCTTTGATGCGGCTTGCTTTCCCCTTGCTCTCTTCTCTAGTTCATTTGACCCTGGTTGGGCATCGGGGATATCCGCAACTGCCATTCACGGCTTGCTAGGTATGCTGGTAGAAGGTGGTGCAGACAATGTGAACCAGTGTTTTCTTGAAGCCTCACGTTTTGGCTGCACGGAACTTGTTCGCATATTGTTGCAGGTAAAGGTAGTTTTGGTTTTTTTCAAGGACATAACTCTAAAGTCAGTTAGGCTTTTTACTTTAAATAAATGGGGATCGTTTTCTCTACAGTTGGGTTTCATACACTAGTTTTGGTTATGCTATATAGTTTACAATGTTCTGAATATGCAATTTAGGAATCCTCATGTATGGTGTCTGGAGACTAACTACGATTTTTGTCTTTTCTAATCTAAAATCTCCCTTGAGGTAAGCTCCTGTTCCCTCCATCCTCTTGTACGTACAGGAGGGTAGGAGTAAAGAGTCTACAGACTAAGGGAAGCGATAGTTTGCAAAGGTAAGTATTAGGAGCTGTAGGTTTTCTCAGGATATATCCACAAGTATATTGCTTTGTTGTTTTTGTATTGACTCTGCTATTTTTAAAACCTCAGGCATGCTATCAGCAAATTATCAACTGTGTGGTCATAGTCTCTTCTATTACACGAGTCTAGGAATCATCGAGCCATATAATGTCGGGAAGTAGATGTTACTGAGGTTCTTTGTGGTGTATAAATTATTTACATTAGCTATAGAGGCTTCTGTTTCTCATTTTTGTTCGGGCTTGAAATGTGGTTTTGCAGATTTCCCAGAGGAATAGTTTGGACATCGATGTTGACCTGGCTTTGTGTTTTGCTTCCCACTATGGCAAGATTGACACCATGGAATGTTTAGTGGAGGAGGGTCATTCAATGGCATTTTTGGGTCCTTTGATGAGAGCAGCGGAGAGGGGTTGCATGCAAGTTGTCCAATGGTTTGTGAAAAGAGGCTGCCGAGACATGGAACTGTGTCTAGCCCTTACGGCTGCCACTTCCAACAGCCAAGTTGAGATTGCTTCCTATTTGCTCCCTCGTGTCCCTCAACGTGTCCTTGCGGCCCTCAGCATTGAAATCCTCAAGGCCGCTGGTGAACGCTGTGGTGGATGCTTTGATGGGGTAGCATTTCTCCTCCATTCAGACTTCTTGGGCGATCCAGCTGCTACTTATGCCGTTGCTGACAGCATTGCTAGGTCTGACGACAAGGCTGTTGCTCCTGAGCTTAGGGCTTTTCTTCGGGAGCACTGGTCCGAGGCTGCTTTTGCTCAAGGATTGAAGGAAAAGGAGAAGAACATTACCTGAACATGGTGAGGATTAAAAGGTGGGGTGGATCTCCTATTTGCTTAAGGGATCCACCTCGCCCGTTAAGGGTGGCAATAGCATATTTGCCCCTGTATAGGGAGTGTGCCAAGGCGTGCGGATGCTGCTTGTTGTCGCAAAGGCTAAGGGGACAACTTGTGGAAGCAGCTACTAGGCTAGGAAATGGAGCCATGGATGAGGCGGCGGCAAGCAAGGGGAGAGAGCTGTTGGTTGTTTTGGAGCATAATCTTCCTAGTTCCTCCATTATTGATCCATGCTTCTAGTACTGCATAGTAACATCTTAGTCTGTTGCATCCTATTTTGCGCTCTCTTTTTTCCCGGGTATGTGGCATGGATAATAGTAATGCTTAAGCTTGTAGTTGGATTCTAGGTGATGAAGCTATTACCAATGTTTGTCCATTTTCTTTACAATCAAAATCCTTTTTTTTTTTTAAATAAAAATGAAAATAAGCTAATAAGCCAATTTTTTCGTCTTTATTAAAAAAAATTGAATTTCAATTGTAATTTTTTACTTTTTAGATTTCTCTCGTCATGAAAAATCAATAATTCTCAAAAAAATTGATGAAAAACTAAAAAATTTGAATTTTTTTTTGAATTAAGACGAAAAAATAAGCCAAATTGCTTTTTTAGCTAAATGACCTTGGCTCAATAAGCCATTTGGCTTATTTTTGTTCTTATTTAAATTTTTTTTCGCATTTGTTAGTTTTTCGTCGATTTTTCGAGAATTATTGCTTTGTCATGACGAGAGAAATTTAAAAAGTAAAAAATTACGATTAAAATTCATTTTTTTTTTGAATAAAGACTAAAATAAGCAATTGGATTTTGATTGTAATTTTTTACTTTTTAAATTCCTTTCTTCATGACAAAGCAATAATCTTTGAAAAATCGATGAAAAACTAACAAATGCGAAAAAAAAAATTGAATAATGACAAAAAAAAGAGGCCACATGGCTAAGTCGAATGAGTTTGTGCAAGTGAGCTTGAGTAGTGTGAGCATAAGAACACCGAAGGAGTTTATGGTGTTCCATAATTGTTGTTGTCCTTTATGAGTCTGCCCACACAAGCTATCAAAAGAATGTATTGGGTGTATACTTGGTGCACATGTATTATGAACAAATTGCTGGAACTAATAAAATGTCCTTTGGTACTTAAAAACCCAACATACCACTCTGCATTTGGAGATCACCTTGCATGACAAAAGGTGCTTCTATATATACGTACATACAAATATGCTTGTGATCGCAAGAACGAATTCTTGTCGGGCATGGATAGTATTTTTAAGTACACATCCCTAAAACTTCGACGCATCTCAAACTCACGCTTGTGTATTTTGGAAATGTTTGGAAACACCATGCTTAAATGGAAATTCTAATATCCCTTTCATGATTCTCCAGCCTTCTCTCCATTGTTCAACGAAAATTACGCCGCAAATTTTTCATGTTTTAGCAAGTAACTTAAATTGGATAGCATGAAACTGATCAGAAACCCTAAATGGCGCTAATCTTATCGATTAATCTGTTAGTAACTCACCGACCACTACAAGTCTGGAACAGAAAGGAAGCCATTTGACCTCACTCAAACATCTGTAACATCGAAAACATCGCTCCTTTCCATACTCTCTTCCATACTCTCCGTGAAGAGTATCCTGTCGAGGCTAAGTTGAAAAGTGTAGGCAATCACAAAAGGGTTGTGTTAATTCAGCGGCAACAATTTTGTTCCATTTCTATTACTCTGGTGCATTGCCAAGTTTTGCCTCGTGTTCGAAGTGGCATAACCAAAACATATACTGCCCTTATCCTCGCTCTTTTGGGAAACTGTAACGGAAAGCTGCATACCCTGCAGATGAAACTCTAATTCCACCACAGGGAATGTGATAAAGTCCAGTTATCGATTATTCAAAGTAAAGTGTATACAATGGTATGACATAAGGCATATCCAGTAGCCTTGGAGTAGAAATCTATTACTACCACAAATGTCTCCATATGATCAATCTCAACCCACTTTCATGTTTTGAAAGTAAAAGATAGAGGAATAACTTAGAAAACAAACTAGCAGTATCCAGTTTTAGCAGCCGAATAACATATGTATCTCGTATTGGCACCCAATTATGAAGTGTCGACATGGGTACTTTGCCAAAAAAAACACGGATCCATGTAACATAGATCAGAAGGAACTCCATTCCATGAAGATGAAGCAATATCGATCGAGAAACTACACCATCAACGGCAAATAAATGTAGCAAGACACCGCTTGCAAGGAGAAAGGGTGAAATTGCATTTGCGATCAAGAACTCTTCCTTGATTTGATTATTAGTTACAATTAATCTCTGTATGCTCTAGATATACAATATGAATGGAGTGGGAAAAAGTCACGATGAGCAATACAAAGGCGAAAATCTTCCAACTGTTTTATGCACTCTCTTGGATATGGTTATTGGAAGGAGAAGCAATGTTGTTAATTGAACCTCCAGAAGTCTTTGATAAAACATATGCACGGGCTGTTTTTAGCATCAACTCCAAATCTTCCTTATACTGTGTTAATTGACCATAAAAGTTAGGATGCATTTCACCATGTTTTTTCTCATTGTTATGAAGGTAAGCTGGTATTACCAAAAAAGAGAAAGTAAACTAAAAAGCTTCAACCTCAAAGAGAAAATGGAAAGAGATGAGGAAAAATACAATCCTTTAAATGGAAGAAATACATACCGCACGCTGTAGATCTGATTTAATTCTAGATTGAACCACACACCATTTCTTAATATGTGGACCTAAAACAAGTGGAACAAATGTATAATGTATAAATATCTCCTTTCTAAAATCCCCAATCCTATCAAGGACTTGTGTACAAAAAGCATGGCCAAAGTATCTCCCAGGTTCAAAATGAATTAGTGTCAAAACAACATCTTACAGCACAAATTTAGTAGGCAGCCCAGTGGTAACCATTTTTACTGCAATTTATCGATGGCCGCCGATGGGTAAATGATATAATGGATTCAATATATGATAATTAAAGCATGTATCAAATGACGAAAACCAATAGAGCTTACCTAATCTGATATCAACCTTGCATGTGGATTCAGAGATTGTCTCCAAAGACCATCTAAAATGAACCTGATGTCAGAAAATAACTAGTAAGGAAGAAAATAAACACAAAAGACCATCTCCCTGATCTGCTAAATTGACAACAAATAGATGATAACAACTAAAAGAAAAAACAATACGTTGTCTTTCTTACTATATTATACGTCTAAAAAAATTAGACTGTCCAGCAACGGCAGCTGGAAGTCAATGTTGATTCCATGATCAGCTTCCATAGAATCCATACAGTTGGGGTCTTGACAAAACCCCCAAAACATGTACATAATGTATAGTGCATTCTATTTTACCAATAATATAGTCTTGTAGCATTTACTATTGAACTCAATCCAAACAGACAAGGAAATTTTGTTTTGCTTTATCTTGACAAAACAGATTAAATGTTTCTGTTCCCAAGGAAATTGATACATGAAAAGAGCAGAAAAAAAAATGAAATTCCACTGTCTCCGCCTAAACCTGCAGTAAGACAATGCCGAAAGTGGCATCCCAGATGGGATTCAACAACCAGAGCAAAAGAAGTAGAATTAGGTGCTGGCCGAGTTGGATTTCTGGGGTTAGGTATAACAATTAATGTCAAATGTCATTTATGAGACTGAAGTACCAAGTGCAAAAGATGATCAAAACTAACCTACATAAGATTTTTTGGTTTTAGCATACTTTTTGACTACCCTTATGTACGAATAACAAGCACTCCACCGTCTTCAGGTTTTTCTATTTAGATAAAGAAATTACGCATAATAGTTTACTTACCCCATTATCCCAAACATCAATTAAATTCAACCACGAATTACATATTAATTATCTTTATAGCCCAACCCACTGTATAATAGCTTTTAGCTCAGCTTGTTTCCCTCTCTGTGTTTTCATCTCAATCTTTTAGGTTATTTTTTTGTCGTGACTGCAACAATGGAAATAAGAATTCCGGAAATGATTTAGACAGAGTAAGTTGCATAACCAAACAGATGCTCAATGGATGAATACACATTGGACAGTGTATTTAATAGTTCTGACAATGGTACCATTATGAAACAAACAAAAAACATTAAAAAAAAAAAAACCCTGAAAGTATAGTATATTATGCATTAGCATGTCTTTTGTAAGAATTAAAAAAAAAAGTTATATATGTATACACACACACACATGTGGGAGATTTTATTGGCAATTTCTTAATTCAGACGTTAGAAAATTAAGTTTTCTTACACCTGAATAAAAGTTTCTAGAGCCGACACAAGTGGAAGTTGTCTAGATTATCAAGACTGAAAAGGCTCTATCTGATGAGTGATGATGCGAAGGCACCACAACAAATTATACTTGGCAACCTGCACAAGCATTCACACTATCGCACTTAAAGATTTCTACGAAGCCATAGACATAATAACAAGATGCATGCATCCATACCATTAACTTATACTAGGAAGTTTCAATCCGCATTAGAAGCTTCTCAAGATTGAAATTTTCTGTTTAGGTGTTTAGGTTTCACCAAAAGTTAATTAACTCTAACACACACATTGTATGTATATAAGAGAGAGTGAGCGAGTACAACTCACAAACACCTTTCTTGTAACATATACTCTAGCAAAATTACTGGACAAACTTGAAAATTTCTTATGCAAATTCTAACATGCAAACTCAAATGCAAGTCAAGTAAATTAACTGAATAAATACAACTATGGTGAAGCCTGGGAGGGCATATTCTTAAGAAGAATTCAAAACAATGCTGATGCTGGATGGGGATCTTTTTAATCATGTAAAATATCAACACAGAAGTTAAATAAACAAAACAATGATTTCGCATGTCAAGATAATCACTACCTATTATATATATATATATGGGGCGGTTCCGGGGACACTTAAAAAAACCCTCCAAATCTTAATCTCATAGTTCCCGATTAAATTTTGATGATCCGAGCCGCTTAATGTGTTCAGAACGTGATTTTAAGGGTGCCGCGAGAAACTGGCAAAAAAACTAACCGGGAAGGGCTTGATTTGAGCAGTTTTTTATTGGACCGTTCAATAAAGTTCAAAAAAAAAACTGTTCGGATGAAGCCCTTCCCGGTCTTTTTTTTTTTGCTGATTTCTCAAGGGCACCCTTAAAATCATGTTCTAATTATATTGAGCGGCTCGGATCATCAAAATTCGATCGGGAACTTGGGGGGGGGGTTTTAAGGGTTTTTTTAAGTGTCCCCGGAACCGCCCCTATATATATATATATATATATTGCCTTTTCTATAAGGAGCAGTATAATGTTCTATTATCTGCTTCAAATTAACATATAAACTCCAATCTATAATCGAGACTGGTATTCGCGATGCAGCTTAATTTTTATGCATAGGAAATTATCACGAACACACACACGCATGCATGCACATGTGCGCGCATGCGCACATACACATATCACATTCCGTGAATATAACCAGCGATCCACCATCAATCATCATGCAGTGGAGAGAGAATACGTTAAGCCAAAAAGATGAGCTATTAAGCTACAAAGGGGTCCAGTTAAAAAAAAAAAAGCTACAAGATGTCGAAGGAATCGATACCTCAAAGTACGAACCAAATGGTACATCATGCACGCGTTGTAGGAACTCAAGTACCTAATGGAGGAAAATTTAGATGTTAATTTTTGTGACACTATTACATCATGCTAGAGCCAAAAGCCATAATACTATAAAATCAATGTCAAAAGTATGTCTCAGAAAAAACTAATCAAATTATTACATGAAATAAGCAGTCATACCAGCTGTTTCTTATCTGGTGATAAAACAGCATGCTGCCGATCTGTTATTGCAGTGTCTGGAGGTCCTACAAAACCTTCACATAGGGCTCTAAATGTGATCTCTCTGACTTGACCACCATACTCAACATCATCATGCCACTGACCAATCTGAAGTAGCGAAGAAAAAAGAGTTTTAAATCCCATACGCTTAGTATTTAGAAGAAAAATTAGTGTCTTCCCCAGAGTTACAACCAGTGCAACCAGAAAGAAACAACATAGATCAGGACAACACTAGCATTCCGACCAGTGACTAAATTTTGATCTAAAAAATGTAAACTTCTGCATTCTTCTTGACTAGCAAGAAGAGACCAGATATCTTGTCATGAAAACAACTAGCTCAAAGATTGACAACTTCTCATAATCATCATCTCGAAAGAAATTCGATGAATGAAAAGGTTGGAATTTGAGTATGCAAATTTTATCGGTAAGATATGTTTTTACTCACCTTAACATTAGTGTCCTTTCGGACTGAATGAAACTCATTTGTAAAATTTGAACCATCACTAAACAATAAGTCAAAGAATTGCTCAGCTGTGCTTGGGAAATCACCCTGAAGAGAATCAACACAGAAAAAATATCATAAGGCAAAATGAGATAAAATAATCAATGACAGTGAAAGCAACATACAGACATTGTGTATAACAACTAGAACGTCATCTTTGATGAAGGGTTGAAACTGCACAGTCTTCGGTATGTTTTCTTGAGGAATATTAGCAGGGCTGCTGTGTGCATGAAGTGCAGACCGTTCCCTTTCCTGTTAGAAAATAGAAATAAAACCACACAAAGGAGTTTGAATTTTTAAACCAAAAGAAATGAAAAACAAACAAAGACTGAGAAAAGAAAAAAACCACACACACACACACACGGAGGGGGAGAGAGAGAGAGAGAGAGAGAGAGAGAGAGAGAGAGAGAGAGAGAGAGAGAGAGAGAGAGAGAGAGAGAGAGTTTTAAGCTTCTAAAAAGAGGCGCCAAAAAGCATGCGTTAAGCTCTCTTGTCCCAATGCGCTTAGCCTTAACTGTCAAAAGACCAATATTCAGCCCATACTGCATTTTGGGCTTTAAGACCAATACTCAGCTCTACATATTAAAAATTGATCATAACGCACAAGGGGCAGACCTTATCAGCTTGTACTGTTGCACAGAAATTCTTCAATGCACGCTGTACAGCTCTATCCGCTTGATTTCTGTTCCAGAATGATGCAAATTTGTATCTGAGTCTACCTGAAAAATGAAAAAAAACATGTATATCCCTTTTTTACCAAAATTTACCAAAAGAACAAATTTAGGCCTCCTAGAATTTAAACGATGGATTGCGTACTTGACTCTAATTATAAAGCCCTAATTCATCTGGAAATACAAGTCACACAAGTGCGTTGACAAAGATGAGATCAAATTACATGCAAATTTAAGAAAGTGGGAAATGAATTTCCGGTCAACAATATTTGACGCATTTTCCAAGTTAAGCTGAATCCACTCTACGGGAATTCGAAAGCATTCAAATCATTCATAACTTCAGGTTTCAAACAAAACAACGGCATGCTATCTCAAGTTCTTTGGTAGAAGTTATGTGTCTTTTTACGAAGGGGATCGGTCCTGACTGCAAGAATTCCACAATTGATTTTTTTTAAACTTATATCTGCCTTCATTTGACTGTGAACTTATTCCATCCATCTTCCCCAACAGTCTGGCCAATGGACTCCGACACCATGAAGATTTCAGTGTGAACTCGGTACCTGATGCTCACACATGACACATTGACTCCAATTCCAAGGCAATTATAACATGGCAACATAGACAACTAAATAGGAAAATCTAAGTACATGCACCCGCATTTGGAAGCTAAAACGTACCTTTTGAAACCATACATGGTAAATTTTGTAGGCACACGGCTTTTTTATCGTTCTTGTTGCACACGAGGATGAAATATTGTTTCACTTTCTTAGTTTGAGTAATATGTACTCTCACATTAATTATATCACAACAAAATAACTTTCCTAATCCAAATTCATTATGAGACTGGGATAAGGTCAACAAATTCTTATAAAGTAGTTCATGAAACAAATGTTTTCCGGTACTGAAGCAAAATTTCATAAGAACCTTAACAACACTTAGACACTGATGACTAACCATCACGACTTCCCAAGGGAGGCGCACCATGCCCTCCTGTACCCATGCGAAGAATAATTGTAATGGCTGGATTAATAAGTGCATGCTGGCTCCTTTTTATCTGTTCAATTTACGAAAGAAATCTTTTTTGATAAGTATTCGTAGATATGACAAAAGAGTTGCAATCCTCAGAAACTTATATGACTTGAAGACATTCGATTCACCCAACCACACAAGGAGGGAATAATCACAATTCAAAACAGAAGAAGCTACACACCTCATCTATATCTTCAAATGGAATAACCACCTGCCAAATGGAAAATGCACACACTAAGTCCTAAATTTCCTGCACCATATAGGCAGTTAACATAGGCTATAACAAAGCGCAGATAACTAATCACTAATATGTTTTTCCTCCTTCCCATAATTAGAGAAGGTGCAGGAGGTAAAGAAGCTATCATCAAAGGAAAGACTGAGAAAGAGCAGCTTCAAAATAAAGATCTTCCAGCAAAAGTTAATGAAAATTCATTGAAAAATCTTCATGAGATATCACAGGTAGAGGCAACATAATCCAATAACTTACACACTATGCATACCAGAGTTCTAAGAAAATAGATTGCAGTTCAATCGAAGAGTTGAAGACCATAGTAGCCAATTCTAGCATACTAAACTAGAGATAGAGACATACAGTTAGATTTATACAAAGGATTGATGATCAAATAAAAAACTAAATTTTGATCTGTCCAAAGTTTTACATGTCCTCCAGCACAGTAGCCTAACTAAGGAACTCACAAGGACAATGAACCACAGGATTACAAACCAAAATTATTCCAAACGGCAGAACAGCTTGACCAACAAACAATGGAAGTGGAGCCACTCCATGCATCAACTTGCTAATATTGTAGGATCACCACTTGGGTAAATAAACAAGTCCCGTTGTGGAAGGGAATGCCTAATAGGAAGCAATCTGTTCCTTCACTCCAAACTTCATTTTCAAGCGTCCTCCCTTGAATGAGCCCCCAAACCCAGAAAAAGGAGGACCACTATGAAGTGAAGTCCCATATTGCCCGGGTACCAAAGTGATATGAAGCATATAAGCGTGAGGGCAACCTCAATTCAATAGCTAGGTTTTGGGGTTGAGTTCTACCAAAGACCATGTAATATGGTATTAGAGCTAGGTACCAGAGATGGGTAGGGTGCGTGTCTTTGGCCTGCACGTGGCAGGTGCTGCGGAGTGAGCACATTGCACGTGAGGGAGGGTGTGAAGTGAAGTCCCATATTGCCTGGGTACCACTTTAATATGAAGTATGTAAGTGTGAGGGCACCCCCCTCACTTCAACAGTTTTTGGGGTTGAGTTCTACCCAAGAGGCCAAGACCATGTAATAAGCACAACCATTACCAAAAAGCCACCAAACGTCAAATGCAGCTCCAGACAACACCTTCATTGCACTCTCCATCAACATGTTATGATAGGCCTTCAGCTCATCACATTATACCGAATCTGTACTAGCATTCTACCTAACTGTATCTTCACACTCACCAGTCACCATTATACATGCTCTATACGGCCACCATCTCCACTTCAATCTCGCATCACCCATGCAAATATACTATGAACAAAAAATCTTCTTAGTGAAGCTCATACAATTTGTAACTGCTGCAACCTTGTAACTAAAATCGCTACTAGATCAAAAGAAGCTACAGAAATCAATTCAAGCTTAAATCCCCTCCCCCTCCCGTCCCCAATCATTTCCTTATTGTATTTCTAAAATCCAATACCAGGATAGCTCCTAAACAGTTTAGATGTCCGATCCCCTAATTACAACTGCATTAAAATCAGCTCCCTTCTACTGAGAAAATCCTGATAATAATAAGCAGTTCCCTTTGTATCTTCTCAACTTTGTGTACAGCTATAGGAAATAGCTTTGTAACACGGGAATCAATTCACTAACTCCAAAGTCGAATTAATGCCTTTAGATTGGTGCTGCCTCATAGATCAACAGAAAATGCAGATAATGCCATTGCTCCACCCATAGAAAAGATAGCCACTTTATCTTATAGCAGAAAAAATGTGATACACACGGCTGCTCCCAAGGAGTCCAAAGAACTACAACTCATCATATCCCCACAGGTTACCACAAACAACTGTAAGATCTTCCATCACATAAATAAACAAATGGGAGGGCCCTTAAAGAAAGCCCTCTAATTGCCAAAAGAATAAACTAACTGATGTTTAGTAACTCAAATACCACTTATAATTTGGATAAAATCATACAAACAATATGATATCCTCCATTTGCAAAACACCCAACACCCCCCCCCCCCCCCCCCCCCCCCCCCACCAACTGCCCAACGGGTATTTTCTGCACAAGAAAGTCCCAATGCTCATTAGGTAAGCCCTCAAATGTTATCTAACAAGCCAATAATTATAATTTCCCAAAGCCATTATATCTTCCTGGTATCATGATAACACCAGTCTACTGTAGATCTCGAACAACTAGAAAACTAACCTACAGCATCACTCGTTTGAAAAGCCTTAACTGCCTTACTGTCATGTTTTGAAGAAGTTGATTTTTAACCCAAAACAATTGCATCTTAGATTTTCGTTCCTCTGCATCATGTTCTTGAAAATAAATTTAATCAAGATGGAAAGATAAAGGAGATATTTTCAATGTAGATGCCTGCTCACCTTTATTCGCTTCGAAAACACATTAGAATGGAAGCAGACGTGCCATGCAGAGACGAACATACGGCCATGATACAAAAAGGACATCTCAAGTGCACATGAATAACTATGTTCCACAACCTAAAACATGACATATTAGTAACACGGTCAGCAGCTGGAGATACTGAAATGGTCAAGCACTTGAGGGATTTAAATTTCGCAAAGCTTCAATATTCATAGCTACCTCCAAGTTAAAGATGTAAAATCCAAACAACATACATATGAGTGGAACTCATCTAACAAGCATGAGCACTTCTAGGAAGTCGTTCTGTCTGGGTCGCACAAGTATTGACCACAGTAGCTAGATACATTCCCCGACACGTTTCAGAACCTTGAAAACATGTCGTATAATTTCACGATTTCCTTGTGTCGAAACACACTTAAAATCTTGTGGATTAAAACCTATTAATCTACCCTCCATTGTTTAATATAATTTTAGGAATTTGGCAGGTCAAAAGCTCCAACTTGTTTATAAGTAGACCAAAATATTTGATCCTTCGGAAATTTGGTTCACGCCACTCTTCCAATATCTAGAATGTGAAATGCTTTTATACTGTTTCAACAGAATTGGATATTAGTGTGTTACTAATTTTATATTAAATAATAGTTCTCATATTGTACCAAACTATTTATGTGCCTGTAGGTGCCTTTACTTTGGGAAATTGTTGCTGCTGTGTCCATATTGCGACATCTCTGTATAATGTGTTTTTTCTTTGTGCTTCTTAGAAAATCAACAAACAAAATGTTTTTAAAAGATCAGAGTAAACAAAACTTACCTCATCTAGAAGGAGATTAAATATGGTTTGTAGAGGCCCAGGTTTTCGATGAACAACCATCTGCCCTTGTTTATCTGAAATCATTCTTCCAGCCTTAGCTCCAGCATATCCATTCAAAACTCTAAAAGGACATGTATTTATGCTAACTCAATACAATGAAGGATAAAAGTACAATGCTGTCAACAGGAAAGTTTTATACTTCTACGGAATAGCCAAGTCATAGTAATTCTCAATTCTGAAGGGGAAAAAATGGTACAATCAAGATAAAACACTTTCCACAAACATCACGCATATAGTAGATTTCCAATAACCCCTTTTATTCCATGAAGGCTAAGCAGAAAAAAAGAAGATAACTCCGTTTAGTATGCTAAAGTATATAGTGTTGCAGAAAGATGAAAAAGTATGTACTCACACACAAAGTGGATATTACGTCAATACACAGATATCACAGAACTGTTTACATAAGCACCAACTAAATGTGTATAAAACATATAGACATTTATATGCACCTGATCTTTGACAAGATTGCACCAATTCCAACAATTGTACAACAAAGCACTACACTGGTCCACTGAAACTAGATGAATCTGTGGTACATGAGACACTCGCTGTAACTACTTATTTGGTGATCTTGACCTAAATGGATGCCTTAATAACCCTTGCAAGGGCACCCTCCCACACTAAAAGATACAACGATCTCTGAAATGATCAGTCAAACAAAGAACTATACAAATATTAAGGAAATTGATGGGTAGATGTTGTATATACCAGTCAAGATGCAATTTACATAAAAGATTAAGAAAATCCTTTTAATCTTTGTAATTTGTTTCCAAAGATAATAAAATCCTCCTTTGTTGTTAAAAAAAAGAAGGAAAAGATGCAATTTACATATGCTAAACTCTCCAGCATGTTTTGTTGGCAACTGAAATAAATTGAACAAATTATCTACCTATTTAATGTCTTGGAATCTATTTGATGGTCGATGTTCCCTGTTCGAAAACTGTGAAGTATCCTCACAAGAATGAGATTGACCCCATACTAAGACAAGTACCCGACTACAGGTAACAGTGTATGATATTCAAGAAGATAGTAGAAGAGAAATAGAGTCTAAACAACAAACAGAAACAAACAAAGGCTACCTGCAAGAATTTAGTGGGTGTTCAATTGTTCTAACGTGGAGACAAACCTGACAAACAACAAGGTAGTTCAGTTACACAGGAAAGAACATGGAAAAAGAGGTCATTGGCTCTATAACATCGACACCGACAAAAAATAGAAGACATGGTTGAAGGAACAATCACCTTCCCCGATGACCTATCCAACATATACCACACAACACCACTTTGAACTTCATGTCCGACAGGGACAGTCACTGAACCAAGAACTGCACTTTTCGTTATTATGTCCCAGTCATATATTGTCACATTAATCTGCCAAAACAATTTGGAGTGAGTTCAATGATCCAAACTAAACTTGGCATTTACAATCTCATTTACATACACGTAAGTATGGGCTTGGTCTTCATGAGGAGACAAGAATTTAGGATGGTTGCATGAAGCAGAAACACCAAGTCACCACTGGGGGCCTTGGCAACCCCTGGTTTCCAAAAATCTGTATGTGTAAATAATGTCCCACAGACTGAGAGAGCTTTAAAGTGGTGCCCTCCCCTCAACTTCTTTAGTCAATTGGTTAAATCAATGAGTCAAGTTTAATAGTAATATTCAGTATATCCAAATATCATTATTAGTGCTTGTACCCATCACTTAATTACCACCTCCAAAACTAACATATGAATATGGGCAGCCTCTTTGGTCATTGCCAATGGGAAGTTTTTGGGCATGACTCCGTGCTTGATTACAGAGGCAGACCCAGGAATTCAAGATAGTGGGGACTAATGCGCATTGTGCACTGCTAACAACCATTGACAGTACTTGTAAAACAACATTGTTTTGGCCTCCCTCATTCAAACCTCAACACTTCTCTATTTTTAAGACTCGTACTGAGACCAAAACAAGATGATCCACAAACCACATACAAAAAACACACGCACACACACCTTTCTTATTTTTTGGAAGGAAAATGTAACAGTGCACATTGGTCCACAAACCACAAGGGTTTATGAGCTGATAAATGAAGGTCAGGGGGTCCGTCCACACTTGGACTAAACCACAGGGTGTGTAAGAGAAGTTCACTGGTTTCATTTGTGTCAACCTTATTACATATGACCGACAGCCTTTCATTAAAAAATTGATAAGCCAAACATACTTCAAGATATCAGTGCATGATTAACATAAATGCTTAGTACAAACTCATTTTCTTCTTTGTGTTTGGACGAAGAAATCCTACTTCAGACTTCAGCCCACGAAAATGATATATCAGATTATCAATGAAGACTGTAACAAAGTAACTACCTCCACAGGAAGCTCGTCAACAGAAAAATTAAACTCCTCTCCCCAGGTAGGATTCCTTGTGCTAGAAATGATTGAACTGCAGCAGAAGGGCAAAAACACACAAAAAAAAAACAAAATACAGCAGTTAAAGTCCCTTGTCAAAATCTGGCAAACAAAGCCATCAAATTGATCGACAAGGAGTATAAATCTAATGCCATGTATCATAAAAGACATCCCAGATATCATCCAGAGCAAAGAGAAGACATATTAAGTAAGGTATCAAATTACACCCTCCTTCAAAGCTATCTATATGGTATGTTTATATGTAGAAGACAGCTACATAAAGGGCCTTCAGCTTTCTTGTATGAAAACAAGCAGGGCGGTACGCAAAAAATCAGAGGAAGGTGAGCGAGCAGAAACAAAGTGTTAAAGCATCAAACTCAAAACCAATTCGAAATGAGTGGAGAGGGCGCTCATGCTCATATACTAGTTTTGGAGGTTATAATTACTCAATGTGGGACAAGCTCTACAGCTCCCCTGCATGTGAGACCCCTGACATGCACGTGGGGAGGTAAACAGATGATCCATTACATAAGGAGGCGGGGGGGCTGTTGTGCCCCCAAGCACAGCAGCCAAGAATGAATGGAGAGGCCGCCCAGGCTCATATACCAGTTTTGAAGGTTATTATTACTCAGTGTGGGACAAGCTCTGACTATAGAAAGTGAGACATTCAAGCACCTGATAGCAAGATGCGTTTAAAATTTCCCAGTCGATGATATGTTTAAAATCTCAACTTTAAGATACCATAGCTCAAATTCCTAAAGATACAAAGTCAGGAATATAGGTTCATGGCTAGATCTTAGCCCTTTCTTTTAAGAGGATTCATATCAAATGCTTCAACTCTATTAGAGCAGACTTAATAAAAAATAGGAAAGTACCAACACGCACGAAATAAAGAAGAATATACCAATGGAAATTAGATCTAATCACCTGTATCTCTTTTCCGTGCCACATGTGATGATCGCATAAGGATTCGAAGTACCATTCAAGTTAGCACCAGTAAGTTTTTTTGCTGCCAACAGCTGCAACTGAAACACAAAGCGTGGACTATTAGTTGTCATGTGTATTTCCGAGGACAGCCCAATACAGAATCAAAGAAATTAGATGCAACGTGCCCCTTCGCATAACAATACTACAACAACAACAATACTCGTGTAATCCCCAACCAATGGGGGCATGGGCGGGGAAGATTGTAGACAAACCTAGCCTTTGGCAATATATGCACAGAGTGGCTGCTATCAAGAAGTTTTACCACTAAAATAGCAACCTCCCATACCAGTAGTACACCTTTTTTTTATAAAACCAACAAAACTCAACAGGCTTCTCACTTCATCGCCATTCTTAAATAACAGAAAGTTGTGTGTTCACCGATCCAGAAGTACCTTGATTGTATAAGTAGAAGTTGTCTGATGGTCTCCGTTCAGCTGGCCCATCTACAAAATGAGTCCAGAACTGCATGTCAGACAAGTGGAAAATTACCCGGTGGAATCAGAAGAGAAGAATATAAACGAAACAATCTGAAGGTACTACTACTATGTAAACAAATCTGGAATTCAAAGACAAATACCTAGGTAATCAGAATAAGTTCACAGCTAGAGAATTTTAAATTACCAAATACCAGTCCAACTCAGAATTATATAACTTTTCAAGCAAAATTCATGGTATCATGTTGGACAACATATAAGCTCTGGAAAGCAAATCTTTGATACCGAATACTTTCTTATCTCCCACTTTTCTTATTGAAATGTTGGAGTTTGTCCCACATCTGTTAATTATCTCCTTCAAAACAGGTATATGAGCCTGGGTGGCCTCTCCACTCATTGGTCAATTGGTGTTGAGTTGGATGCTTTAACATATTATCAAAGCTAGGGTTTTTGAGAATCTTGGGTAAGGCTCCGTATTTCGTTATTGATTTTAGTTTGTTCCCCCTTGTTTGTGCCATAAGTGCGCCATTGTATGTTGTGATCCATGTGATGGATTGTTTGTTACCTCTCCACATGCGAGTCGGGGGTTGCACGTGCGAGGGTGTGTCCCACATCGGTTAATTATCTCCTTCAAAATTAGTATATGAGCCTAGGCAGTCTCTCTAGTCATTGCCAATTGGCATTGAATTGGATGCTTTAACATCTATCGAATGAATTTACTCAAAACTTCAATGCAATCACAAACCAATTAATGCCTTATGGTAGTTTTTCTATTTTTTTTTCCCGGTCACCTTAAGGTAGTGCTTTTTTATATAACTCAAGTTTGTTGACTAACTTACTGCACCTCAACTATTCACATGGATCAATCTCACCATCTATTAGCGGGGCCCGATTAAAACCAAGACAAATCTCCGTACGAACAAGCCCAAAAAAGAATTGGTCTACTTAATGATTATGGAAAAGGATTGAATGATCATTCCCCGTCCTCCCAAGTCCCAATGGAATGTCCATTCGCCTACATTGCTATCCGATTACTCTGTTTCTAGTCCAATTTTGATAACTTCTTAGCAAACTAAAAGTCAAAATGAGCAATTGAAGAGAATTCCCAACCAAACATTTTTCACTCCTCCTCCCAATTGTTTATCCAATCCTTGAACTGCAACTTATTAAGGAAACACAATGATTACTCTCAAAGATTTTGAGTTTTCAAGAATGCCCTATTTGCTTTCAAATTAAATCAGTATGCACTGTGCACTGTCTCTGCTGCACTATTTTTGAAAGCAGAAAGGGTATTAGGAAATTTTAGCTCGCGAGCAGCTCAGGGCTCTGCTCATTTACTAATTGAGCCGAGCTTAAGCTCAAGTTTTAGGCTCGTGTAGTAAACAAGTCGAGCTCAACGCTCTAAAGCTCAGTTCAGCTCGTTTGGTTATTGAGCCGAGCTTGAGCTCGAGCTTTAGGATCATGTAGTAAACAAGCCAAGCTCATTTGTATAGGCTCGGCTTGTTTACAGATGTTTGTTTAGTAGATGAATTGAGCTCGGCTCGTTCTCGAGCTCGAACCCTGCAAAGCTCGGCTCGGATACACCCATATCGTGAACAATTCCAACACAGACTCATAGATTACTAATATAAAACAATCACAATATCAAGAGGAAAAGAAAAATAGAAAGGAAAATTTTGATTTTATCAAGCACCGCCAAAAAGAAAAAAAGAAACAAAATTAAGTTAACAAGAAAATGACCTTGTCTTTATCGTTGGCATTGGTGTCATCTCCTCCGTCGCCAGTGAAGAACCAGTAGTAGGCGGCGATGACGAAGGCCGCGGCGGCGACGGAGACTTGGACCTCCCACAGCGACGGCACCAGGACGTCCAAAGCCGCCTCCAATATCATTTTTTCTGAATTGTTGGCGAATTGGCACATTCTTTTTTAGTAATGGGGGGTTTGTTTGTTGTATTGGGAGGAAGCCGGTAGGAGGAGTGCAGAGCTTTGGGAGGTGGCATTGAGTGCTGTAAAGAGGAGTGATATACAAGCATTGTAGAGAGAGAGAGAGAGAAAGTAATGGTGATGTTGGGCGCCGAAGGAGAAATAAATGCGGTAAATATTTTAAGCATGAGGAGAGAGAGAGTGATGAATCGTTTTCCAAATGACAACTTTGTTGGAGTGGCTTATGGGAAAACTATTATCAATGTCATGATAAGATTATGGATGATTATTGTTGGCATGAAGTTAGCTAAGACATGGACTCTTTTGCCATCATGAGACTTATTGTCAGACTGCTTTTTAATCATTCCTTTTGAAATTAATTGGTGTTGAAAAGGCTTCAATTAAGTCTTTATGACATTCGACGTCGCACAAGTCTGTTTTTAGAGCGGTTACAGAGGCCAGAGAATGATATTGTGTAACCAAATCTATAGGAGTACTTCGAATCCAACGATCTCTCCATGCCCCCGGACAATCTTCTTCCTTTTTCATTTTCAAATCCTCCCTCCATCCTAGTTCAACATGAAAAGAGACGCGAAAAATCGGATAAAAAATAAAGCAATACTATCTACACAACTTTAAAATACAACTCTATGTGGAGCCGTTTGATGAATTTGTGATTCTAGACCTTTTTGGAAAAAAAACCTACGTCTCTATATAATTTTTGAAAATTTCATCGCACTAAAGTAAAAGTCTCTATTAGTTCTTTAATTTGGTGCGATACTTTTTTTTTTAAAAAAAATTTCTACTTTTTTCGCAGTGGACTAACATTTTGGAATGGGTGAACCACTAAGAACCCTTTTTTTGTAAATTCACTTTTCTCATTAATCTCATTCCCTCTGCTATCCACCCCACAACTTACTTATTAGTTGAAACCCTAACATTTCTCACCCCAAAAAGGGTCTAATACTCCCAATCTCACCCTTCGCAAATTTCATGTGAATACACAAGATCCAAGGCTCCAAGCTTATCTTTTATGTGCACTATCTGAGTCAAAACATTCTAGGTGAAAGACAAGTTCTAATCTAGTTCAATCAAGTTCTAGTCTACAACCTTAGTTGATACCCACCACCTTCAACCATAGGCCAATGCTTCACTATTTCCTCTTTTTTGTTCTTCTATATATCTCTTTCCATCTTCCTTCCTCCATTGTCATCCATCCCTGCTCCACATCTCTATCCTCTTCTTTTATCTCTTTCCTTTCTCTCTATACATGGCAACTAGTTTTCATTGTCCATGGCCACTCCACAACCTCCTTCGTCCCAACACTTATACCTCTCTTACTAATAGTAAGATATCCAAAATCAAACTCTTCAATAGGTGCAGGCCCTAATATAATTAGTGGATCAGGTGGATTACGTTTTCAATGCAACTCGACACATGTATATGATGTAACAGGTAATATTGAGAAGCCTAAAAATGTTTGACATACTAAAACCGAAAAGCCAATTATACTCAATCATATATGGAGCTGCACTCACTATAATTAGCCACAAGGCTAGAATACACTTTCATGGGTAGACTAGTCATAGTATTATCTATCCATGTGACATTATTTTATTATGTTCTTGTCTTTGAGAGACAAATCCTAGACTCCATAGAATTGAAAATATTATTCCTACATGCCTATGAACTGAAATTGCCCCGGGAATAAAGTGGAAGGTGAGGTTTCTTTCAAAAAGAAATCAAAAGAGCAAGAAGAAATGTTAATAATTAGTAGCAGAAAGATTATGGGCAATGGGCATGGGATCGGAATCTGATTAAACTTTTGCATGCGGTCCCTTTGTAACAGGATTCCCTTGCTTTTTGAACATTCAATCATGTGCCAGGAATCATTAGCCCTCTTTTTTGTCACTAAAAAACACTCCATACTTCAAATGGAGGAATTTTAATTTTAATTTCAATCCAAGTATGATCAATCACACTTCACATTAAGACAGTAAACGAGCCAAAAACTTGAGCTCGAGCTCGGTTCAAGCTTTAACGAGCCGAGGCCGAGCTCCACTTGACTCGTTTAGTATAACTCGAGCTTGAGTTCGGCTCGTTTACTAAATGAGCCCAGTCGAGCGTAAATGAGTGGAGTTGAGCCGAGCTTGCGAGCTGCTTGGTTCATTTGCAGCCCGGCCTAAGTACATATATCTCCTAAATTGTAGATCATCTCAAAACACACATGCACTCGTATAAACATGAGGAAGAAGGCCCGCACCTAGCTAGTTTCATACAATTGAGAGTGAGTTTAAGGAATTCACACTATTGACTAAACAGTTTTTGCGGTATTTTAGTGCAAAAACACACACTATGCAAGACACCGTTAACTAAATTGACCAAATGATATTTTGATATTTTTAATGAAAACAAGTGGTATTTTGACGTCTCATGACGAAAACTATAACGTGAACTCACCCTAATAGTCTAGTTGTGTGCCCCTGTGGTTATCTCAGTCATTTACCTCATGTACAATACAGAGAATTATATATTTGCAACACAAAATAAAAAAGACCTAGTGTACCCTTAGTTGGGGATCCCCTTAGTTGGGCAAGTATGATTTCAACGTACCTTTGTGAACTTCATGAGTTAACCTTGAACCATCCAATTTTAACCTTAAAACAAGCTAGTTTATTAATTTGAAATTTGTGTTCGGATCCTTAAGGCTTATTTGATAGTATTGTTTTGAAATTGAGCTTAAATATTTTTTTGAAGCTCATTAATTTTTCAAACTAATTAATTTGAACAAGCTATTACATGGCTCGATAAGCTCGTTAATATTCAGGTTATTGGTTTTTGATCAGCTCGATTTAAGCTTGTTTCAAATTGGCTTAATATACGTACTAAATCAAATACATTTTTTAGCTGCGTTATAACGATTACCTTGTATTACTTACAATGTACAATTTCGCTTGAAATAAGTACATGAAAAAAAGGCTTGATAAGCCTATGACTTTTAAATATTCAAGCTATTGGTTTGCAATCAGCTCCATTTAAGCTTGTTTTAGATTGGATAACCTAGTATATGAAGTACACTATAGGAAAACTTTAAAAAAAGTAGCGCGGGCGTAGCCCATCTGTAAAACACATGGGTTGGGGGAGTTAAGTTTGGCAACCTATGTTAGGGCCAAGTGTGGGCCAGATAACATAATTAAGTAGAGGGGTTCCAATTTTCGACATTTTTTAAGTTCCGTTCTCTTGAATTTAACTTAAACTTAACTTAAATCTGCGAATTTTGTTTTTGTTTGAATTTTTTCCGCAGTTGTTTTTTGCGCCAAACTTTTGTAGGTTATTAATTCGTCTTGATGAGAGGAATCGGAAAAGTAATTTTTTTACTTTTACTCAAGTATTTTGAGAAATAACCGCCACTTTTTTTTTCTTTTTAAAAAATGGTTATTTTTCAAAATACTTTGGTAAAAGTAATTTTTTTTTTACTTTTCTGATTCCTCTCATCGAGTCAAATCAATAACCCACAAAAGTTTTGATGCAAAACTAACAAATGCAAAAAAAATTTAAATAAGAACAAAACTTTTAGATTTAAGTTGAGTTCAACAGAACACAGAAATCGGGGTACTTGGCTTAACGGTTGTGTTAACATCTCCAAGGGAGCTCAATTCGACTAGTGGGATTGGGGATATGTCTATTTGGGCCCCCGGCTTATAGGGTTCGTAGGTGTTTGGCAACGAATTTACTACTATACCTCTTTTATTCTTTTAGGTGTTCACCAACTGATCATATGGCCTTTAAATGACATTCGTGAAAATTAATGAGAGCAAATTTTATGGTCAGATGATGAGCTTGATTTGACAGATCAACGTTTCAAAATACTCTGTACTATCTACGAAGGAGTACAATTTTAGGATACATGCAACTCCGAACACAATTGTACACGAAACTGTTCGATGCATGTCGATTCATGTGAATCGAACGACTTTAGACGCAATTTGTATTTAGAGTTGTGCTCCTTGTATGGCTTTGCTTTTTTAGTTAATTTGGCTTTTGTGACTTTTGACTAGAAAAAGCTGTAGATCAAAGCTTATAATCTAGAGATGTGGATTATTTGGTTCCTCGCCAAGCTTATAATTTACAGTTTCATTGGTCTTTAATTTTGTGTCATCACTTTTAACAGTGATGAGTGTTCTAGCTACAAAAAAGAAAACAAAAAAGACGAATATATGTTTTTGGAGAACGGAAGATAAATATATAGTTGTGGAATTTTTCTAAACTCTTAGCGAGAACAAAGAGTAATTTTCAAGAGCTATACATGTTAACCTAGTGATGCACATGACAACATGAAAAAAGTTCCCACTGATGTTTTTTCCCGACCGTTTATCGAACGGGTAAGACGCTAGTTTTTCTTAACTAAATGAACCACATGGTATTTTAGTGAGAACGGCAGGAAAATAGTATGGAAAACAATAATGAAATTCACTAATTTCTGGAAATTACAAATTTAGGGATTTACAACTTAAGCATAAAATTACAGTAAATAGAACATGAACTATAAAGGATCAAACCGAGACCCGTTTTGTACAATAGTGCTCTGAAGACAAATTCGCCGCCTCACCGGTGTTGGAGGTTGTGTCAGTATTCGTCTCCTAAGGTTGACTCGGTTACCACTTAACCGCCGGAGCACCGCCGTAGACTGCCCGTCGAACTAACTTATGTCTGTACTCTCTCTCTCGAAAAGAACAATTGTATTGCTGAAGAAGTAGTAGAGATGCTTTGGATCGTTTTCGGTGTGTTTAAACCAAAGGTAGAGGTCCCCTTTTATAGTTGAAGGAGGAGCCTTTGCCATCAATACGACAATGTATTCAAATATTCATGGAAGAGCCTATACAATCAATAGGGGAATTGATTCCGCAATTCAATTCTGGAATAAAAAAAAATATAGCATGAACAAGTGGTATTTTGACATTAGTCTGAAAACAAAAAATATAGCGTGAACTCACCATAAGCGTATTTTGGCATTGGTCCAAAGCTTTTGAGTTCGGGGAATTCCTCTTACAATTGACTAAGTGAGTATATTTCCATTGAAGTATTTTTTAAAAATATTTAAGTTGTAAAGTTTAGTATTGGAGTAAAATGGGAAGACAGTGTCAGTATATAACGATGTGATAGCATATGGATTAATTAGCATTTCAAGTGATTTTAAATTTCCAATTTTGACAGCAGTACTCTTTGTTTTTATTTATTTATAGCTGAGTTACATAATCCTTTAGTAGGACCTTATGCTCTGGGGTTTGATCAACTCTCGTTCTAAGATTCTTTTTTCAATTCTTGCTCTCACAAATTTTAATAATTTGAGATGTTTTCAGAAGGCGTTGTCTCACTTTCAAGCTCCTGCTTTCGCTTGCTCTCATCCATGCATACGTGACATCTTAGATTCTTATATAATATCAAGTATCGTTCTCCAATGATTAAGGGGTTGTTTGGCCTTTATAAGCTATTTGGCTTATTTTGTCCTTATTCAATTTTTTTGCGCATTTGTTTGTTTTTCGTTAATTTATTTTGTGGATTATTGTCTCGTCATGTAGATTATTGCGTTTCGATTGTGATTTTTTACTTTTTAGATTCCTCTCAACATGACTAAGTAATAATCCATAAAAATTTGACAAAAACTAATAAATGAACAAAAAATTTGAATAAGAACTAAAAATAAACCATTTGACACAAAAAAATTTGAATAAGAACAAAAAATAAACCATTTGACTTATGCAAACAACCCCTAATTATCGTTTTAAGAGGCTTATCAATTACACGAGTTTAAGAATGTCCACAAACCTTTAAAAGTGATTAAAAAATCGGACTCCACCTAATATGAGTAACTCACATAAATGAAATCATAACGTGATTTAGTTATGAGGGTCCAATTAAAATGTAGAGTTATTGTTTTTATGGAATTATGAACGAGGGATCTTAGTAGTAAAATCTATACTTTCTATAAATCGTACTAATAAATTTCATTGGCATTAGGTTGAAATCGGGTTTGTGTCACACACAAGTTAATCGTCCACAATATGGTTCATGAATAGCCCCATACAAAAAACTAAACGGTTACATGGTTTTTTTTTTTATAATCGAGGAACAACCTTACAGCCGAGTCATAATTGGACCCAATTACGCAATTCAAACCTCGGGAGAACTAGTACGGCCACACCAGTCACGGCTCCCCACTTACTATTAGGATACTCATCCAGTGGGGAATCGAACTCCTGACTAAGGATAGTACTCCCAAAGTCAGTCATTCGCTCTTACCTCTGGAGTGACCCTTGGGTGTGTAAACGGTTACATGTTGTCAAGTTATGTTGTTTTATTCATGTCAAAAAATAGTCAAGCCGAACTCTTTAGCTCCATGTTGAGTTTGAATCATTTTAACGTGTTGTGTCTAGTACATCCCCACGTCAAGAACGAGTTCAAATTCTCACCAAATGTACTCCTAGACTTAAGGGTGCCGCAGTGCACCTCGCATTCCATGGTTAAGATTTGTAGGAACTCGAATTAAATTCGAGCCGTTAGTGCCAAGACGGACGGCTGAATCAACTACACCTACATGGTGTAGTTGCAGCAGCACCACTGGCCATTTCATGTACTCCTATATATTCCAGTGCATTTTGTTGTTGTTGGATCTTGAAAATCTTTTGCCCTCTCCAAATTTTTTATGTTATTCAACAGCAAAAACGCACGAGAACGACGGTAGGGAGGATTTTGGGTAAAGAGGATTTGAGAGGAGGTAGAAGGGATGGTGAAAGAGCAATGCTAGTATTTCTGTTTTGAACAAAAAAGAAAAGAAAAGAAAAGAAAGAGCAATGCTAGGAAGTAGGAGCACATAATTAATAGCCGTTAAAAAAAACAGAACACAAAATTAATTAAAACAGACATACTCCCTCCGTCTCAAATTATTTGTTCGGTCCGCAAAACAGGGACTAAAAAATAATGCATTTCTCTCAAGAAAAAATTCAAATTTTTTTCATAAATTAAAAGAACTCATCGATATCTAGTAAATTGTTAAAAAAACTTTTAATTTTTCTTGCAAAAATTGTATTATTTTTACGTCCTTGTTTTGCGGGCCGGACAAATATTATGGAACGAAAAAAGTAATTGTATTCAGAGTTGTCCGATACATGTGAGCCTGCATATATCGAACGGCTCCAACAAAAGTTGTGTCCAAAAGTTTTGTTAAAGAACATAACTAATGGTGAAAAGGGATTTGGGGATGCTTTGTTGCACCGCTGCACTACAGCGTGTAGTGCGGTCGATTTGACTTTTCAGTTCAACACATATAATTTTGATTTAGTCCAAGCTTCTACGGATTTGAACCGTCCATTATTCAAATTAAAATTCGAGCCCTCTGTTGCGAAAATGAACGATCAAATCGGTTGCACTGCACGCTATTGTGCGGAGGGGCACTGCAGGTGCAGGTGAAGAGTGGATTATCAGGTGATGGGGCCCTCTAAATGATAAACCAATCACAAAATTCCAAATGTCAATAAGTTAGCATTAAAGAACCGGGAATACCACGTCAAAGTCCCCACATAAGCATTCTATAACCTCTAGGTTTATACTAAAACACAAAAACCACGTTCACTTCTTTACACATGCTCTCTCCGCCTCCACCCTCCTCGCCTCTCGCCGCCACCCCTCCTCACTCCACTCCGCTCCGCACAAGTACTCTCTCTCTCTCTCTAAACACTTTAACTAGCTCCATCTCTTGCTATTCCCATCTGGGTATCACATAAATTTTTTTTTTTTGTTCTTTTATGGTTAGCTCACTGAAACTCTCTTGTCAATTATGGGATTTGCTTTCCTTAGATTTTGGAGTTATTACTGTTGCAAGATTTTGTTCAGATGGTGACTTTGTTATTTAGTGCATATGTTTTGTCCGTACATACGTAGACAAATGCTTCTTGAATCTTGGTTATTTTTCATGAACTTCATTGCTGGTTTTTGTTTTAATGTAATAAAAAAACTTTCTTGTTGTTCTGTGTGCATGTAGGTTGGATGTTTGTTGTAATTTCTGCGAAATCTGTGATTGCATATGTACTTTTTGACACGGACCGGCAACCTCACCGATTTTGTTTCCCAATAGGTGGACTAATTCAAGGAAGCAATCTAACCGGCCACTAGGGGAAGGTTCGAAATAAACTCGGGACGGAACATATGATTGGCCCAACATAGAAATTGATAACACGCGAGTGGGAGTGATAGGCATCAAGAGGGCCATGGTTTTCTACCACTACGCCAACGCCTCGGGTTGAACTAACCTTAGTATGTGTCTCCTAATGGATGCACATGCAAATTCACCTTCCTGTAATTTGCTTGTACTAGGTCATGTGAAAAATCACTTTTTGTTTTTGGCGGTTGGATTGCCATCTAAAAATTGATAGAGGCACAATTCCGTTTCTTCTGTGTAAATTGTAATCGATACCATTATGCGATGTGGGTAATGTTTCGCCTAGTGCGACCCAACCCCACTTGGAAGTATTGTCTGCATTGGCCCAACCTTATGGAAGACCTCACAGTTTGTCCCTCTGAGCTCTCAACCAAAAAGGCACCTCTAAAATGGAAGTGTCATGCGCCATCTTTTATGTCCATCCTGGACATCATTCGGATCAAATGTGGTATTCCAAGCATGTCATTTAGATGTGATTGCACACGCTTACTATTTCTGATGGATTGTGTTGGTAATTCCTGTCGTATATGTTTGGATTTTCTTCTCTGGGCCCATCGGGAAATAGTTCTACTGTATGTCTAGTATGTGTAATAGATACAAACACGTGATGTGGGTAAAGTTTTTCCCTCAATATTTGTTCGATTAGAGTTTGTTGTAATAGATGGAGCTTGGTTGCCATATCATTATCATCTAAGAGTGAATCAAAATGCCTTCTAGGGACTTTAATTGCTCTGTTGCTTTGTTTTTCCTTCAATTTTGTTGCTAGCAAATCTATAACGGCCATAAAGTCGAATGCATAAATTTTGCAGAAGGTATTATAGAAACTTGAAGATTTTAAGTTGCGAACTAAGCAAATAAATTTGGAAACCAAGTGTTAACTTCCTGCTTTTGATCATCCAACAGTTTGTAGTTCTGCTGCTTGTGATAATCCTTTTTTTGATTAGTTGCTTGTGCAAATTTGAAAGAGGGGATGGGATGCCTCATTAAGGACTCGATTTTTCAAGACCTTCGAGAAGCCACATTTTTTATTTGAAAACATCTCATTATCACATGCATGATTGCAAGGCATTGAGAAGTTAAGCTTAGTCCGATAAGAATCGCAGCATGAATCCAGAACAACCATTGGCAGAGTTTGATTGGGAGAGTAATCTGCATTCCTCTCCAAAAATGACTGCCATAAGTCCAAGCGCATAAACTTTTGCAAAAAGGATAATGAAGATTGATACTCATTTTCTGTATGTGTGAACTTAGCAATTGAATCTATAAATGATATGAATAATTTTGTGCTTTTTTCTTGTGACAGGTAGTGATTCTACTCCCAGTGTTAATTCTATAAAGGGGCATGCCTTATTTTTTTCGTTTTTTGATCGGCAAGGGGCATGCCTTATTTGATACCTGATTTTTTCAAGATCTCTGAGCAACCCGATTTTCATTTCTCAAAACATCTCCGTTATCATGTACTCTGTCTAATGCGTTGAAAAAGTGAGCCAAACTCAGAAAGGACTGCATCATGACTCCAGCTAAACCATTGACAGATATTGATCGGGATAGTAATATGCATTCCTCTCCAAAAGTGGCAGCCCACATTGTGAACAGGATTTTGTTGGCCAAATCATCTGGGAAGGATACAATGGGCATAAGTAATTCTCTTGATGCTATCATCAAAGTGGAAGATCCATGTGATGAACAAATTACGGCTCAAGCGGATGCCAGTGACATCAAGATAGCTGAAGACCCAGAGGCAACTGACTATTCAAGCTCTTTTGATGGCACAGTATCTGGGACAGAGAATTGTGCTGAAATGAGTGATGTGGAAGTTGAATCATGCTTTGGTGGCGACAATGGTTTCCCATTTGATGGTTTTAGTAGTGTGTTTCCAATGAGGTTTGTTCTGTTATTTTTTCCTTCACATGTTTAGTTTTGTTTGTTTTAGGTTTTTACAAAGGGGGATTTGACATTAAGAATCATTTACGGTTAGAATGCCATCCACTGGTAGTTGCATTTCCAAAAATAGGAGCTGATAGAATCATATAAGTTTATATTGGACTTCTATAAAATGTTTTTAGGTTCTTTATGAGTTTTGAATGTGAATTCACATGCACTGCATGAAATCTTCTTGCTTACTGCATCTTCACATAAGTAATCTCAATTTTACGACATATTGAATGCATTAGATTAGATTTTAACATAATGTTACTACAAAAACGTCTTCTAGTTCATTTCATCTCCTCATATGGTGACTAGATGAATCATCAACCTATTAAGTACAGAATAGTAGGAAGTGAAACAGAAAATGAACACATTTATTCTTTCCGGAAAAAACGAAATTGATCACATTAAGTGGGAAGTTTGGCCTTGTCGAACAGTTGAAGCCTCAAGCATTATAGCTCTGGCAGTTCTGTATAGTGGCTGAGAACCTTTTTCAATGATTTGATTGTATGGCCTCATCTAGTATGGCAGATGCTTAAGGAAATGTATCATAAAATTTGCAAACATAGTGGAAAACCTCCATCATTTACATCATTCTACAGCGCAGCCCGACTCAAGGAAGGCCAAATAGTTAAGTGGAGCATATTATTTAATTTTAGCCGGAACAGATAAGAGTTCAATTGGAGTAAGGGCACCTGCTCATCCAAATATTTGCGGTTCACAATTTTCAGGAAAAAGAAGTTGACCACTCACTGGAGGAGATTTGTACGTCCGCTGATGTGGCGCTGCAAATGGACAGAATTGAAAATTAAGCAATTTCAATCTCAGGCATCTAAGTATTCCACAGAGCTTGCAGCATATGATCAGAAACAGTTGGAATTAGATCATTTAACGTCAGAAAATTTCGCTTCAAAGCCATTGCCATTTACTGTTCAAAGCCATGGGAACAAGACCATGAAGAGAAGGAAAAGAAAGAGAGTTGAAGATACAACTGATGTCACTTTATATATGTCACAGCATAAACTTTTCTCCTACAATGGTACCATTTTCTTCTATGCAATACTATCTTAAGATTATGCGGTTTTTGTCACTCGTCTTGGATTATTTTGTTGTGACTCTAGCACATGTATATTACAGAAAATAATACGTCTGACCCAGATAGCACTTTTGTGGCTGAAGAATTCAGTAATCCAGGTAAAAGTTTCTTCAGTTGCCCATTGGAAGTCTTGTCTGACTTTAGTTACCTCAGAAAAACAGAAAGCATCTGAGGGGTATATCGTCTCCTCTGTCAATTACAATTTTCTACAAGGAATACAATTTTTTTTTTTGATCCACCAAAATGCCCCTTGGGCGCAAGGAATACATTTGGTCTCCTTTAAAGAATACTCATAACAGTAAAGAGTCCTTTATCTGTCTCGTTTTGCAAATCTGTTGTTTCTAGTTGTTAAAAGTCAAACCGATATTCTTTTATGTCTCGGTCCTGTATATTTTTTGGCATTATTACAAAAATTAGACAAGTAATTGCTGTAACAATATGTACTTAAACCACACTTCTGCTAGCCTACACTGCAACCACCATTAATGCCGCCACCAAAGAATGGTCAAGCTGTCACTTCCAACCACTGCCCCTCCTACTGCAGGTGGCGGGTGCCACCATATGGCACAATTGCTTATAAATGCTCCCAAGGAGCTAACTACTTATATGTCAACAAAACGGAAAAGGAAAAAGTGAAAAGAAGTGATTGTCCATTTGTCCTTATTATGTATCTCTCTTTGTGCTATTGTAAATGTGTCGTTCTTAAATCTTGGATATACTTTGAAGCAATGATTTCAGCTGCTAACTTTTTGCGTTTGTTGTTGTGGGATAGTGTTTGCAGAAAAAAATAACACCAGTCGTGATGAAGGTGGCACCTGCAATGATAGTTCATTTTATGAATCTAAAGATGGTAATGAATCCTTGGAGGAAATTCTTCATAGGATTGAAACAGTACACTCTCGCGTTCACAAGCTTAAGTCTCAACTTGTCGTGGTAATTGGTGAAAATGGAATGAAGTTGTCCTCCTCAGAGAATTTGAGCCTTCTTGTGCCCTGTGATGGACAGAATAGCTCTGCTCATAGTCCTACTTTCTCTGCATGCAATGGGGACACAACATCATTGGGAGCTCTGAATATTCCAAATCAAAATTTATCAGAATACGACATCGGAGATTTCATGCTGCCTGAAAGCATGTTCTCGAGCTACGGAGAGGGTATTTTTGTTCCAGATATTATTGAAAGCACAGTTAGTGTGTTATCCTCGGCTGACGTCACCATCCATCAGTCGCAGATTGGAGATTCGTGTGAAGATGTAAGTTATTCTTTGTAATGTAGTTTTCATTCTTCTTTGAGTTGGAGAAGATTCGATCTAGTGATAACTGTCAAAGAAATCCATATTTTTTACAGAAACTGGCTATAAAGCTCGCAACATGCATATTATACTGAAAATGTTACAAAAGTATGTAGTATATATACTATAGGGCAATGATCCACAAAGAATTACAGAATGCAAATGGTCTTTCACTTGAATGTAATTGGAAACGAAAGAAAGTAAATTGACTTTTTAATGATTTGGCTTCTTGACGGCGGTGCTTTGTTTCTTGAGAAAACTGTAACCATTTGAGATCTGTTAGAACTGTGTTCTCTTTTTCATTTTCCAATAATGGTGCTCAGCAGATTATGGATAATGTCATACATTATCAACAAGCGGAACTAGAGATTAAGCAAACCACAGAGAAGCACCGGGAACCAGAAGGAAGCGGACAAGAAGAAAGCAGCGATCCTTCTCCATTTCCGGCTTCAGAACCTGACCTTCCACCGATAACGTCCACACTTAATGAACAATCAAGACTGACATCATGTTTAGGATCAGAAATCCATTTCCCCAAGTCTAAAAGAAAGCGAGGGGAGCGTAAAGCTGGTTCGGGCAATTGGAGCCGGTGATTTGGAAATTCAACAGGTATCTGCTAATCTAATCGGAGAATTGCCTCTATGACAAAATCATAGAAATGATAACTTGCGACAAAATGGTGTTTCAGATGCAGTTGGCTATTTACCCCATCTGTTGGATCACCTTTCTTGTCACAATTTAGCTTCAATACATTTAGTATCAAAACACTTGTGAAATGTGATGCAAGTAGTTTCGGGTCCAGATAAAGTAGCTGTGAGGCTGAGAGCTTGTGTTAACAGTTCATGGGGATAAGCAGGTTGTGTACATTTTCACTGGTTTAATGGAACTTTCTTTTTTTCCCATTGTGAAAGAAGGTCAGTTCGTGTTAAACAGATTCCGGTTGCACTGTTCCATTTTTGTTTTCATGCGCCTAACTAAATTCGTTGATTTGGGCATGAGATCATCTGTCTTCGAAATCCCTATCATCGTGCTCTTTTCCACTGCAAGTGTGATTTATCAAATTACGCTCTGTTTGTTCAGGCAGAATACGTTTCCTATAGAACCTTTTTCCACAGAAAACTTTTTCTAGACAATGACTTGTTTTCGAGTGTTGGGTAAAAGCTGGCATCGTCTTGTGGTGAAGAAGAAGCAGGTATAGATTTTGGGAACAAATGATCCCTATCCATTGCTCTGAGCTTCAGTTGAGTATTTGAAGCAATTACGTTCCAATTCTGCAACAAGTATGGACATGAAAATGGAAGTGTGATGGGGCAAAAACTGCAATGAGCATTCAGAAGCTCCAAAGGTTTTATCATAATTGTTGCTTGGCTGTGCTGATGAAGTGAATGAGAAAATCTGAAAAGGCCCAATCCTCTGTACTTTAGATGTGCATGTACTAGTGTTTCGCTGCATTTTTGATCATTGGATCACGTGAGAATTTCTCATTTCTCAAGATTCCCAAGTGATCAATGGTTGAAAATGCACCGGAACACCGGTACATGCAAATTTTGATACAGAGGTGATAGCATCACCCCTACACTCCAATAGGAGTTGGCTGGGTTGGAGTTTCTATAAATGGGATACTTAAATATTCATCTTTAGATCCCATCCCATGTAAGTATTCATCTTGGTCATTTTGAACGATTACATTTTCATCCCGACATTTAAATAAACCCAATTTTACCCCTATTTATACTAATCTGATTACTCTATATATAGCAAAGAATTTTAAGACCAAATTTTAACTTCGCAAGTTCTAAGTAAGAAGATAATGATCCTTTGACCAATTTGAAAACCATTTCCGTATTTATAGATTTCACATCCCGAAATTCTCGGTCTGATCTAGCTCCAGATCAAAAGGAGCGAAAGGCAGTCACACCATTCTCCAAAAAAGAAAATACACATGGCTGCATGAAACCAAGAAGGCCCCAAACCCAGCATGTCGTCAAAATCACCCCATCTCCAGCGCTGGTGGCCGCATCATGATTTTCCGCTGCCATAGCTTGGGGATGGAGGACGGCAGCAGGGATGGGGACAGAATTTTGGGACGTATCATAAAACGGTGAGGATGGGCCATATGGCGGCAACGTGGGCGGAGTAGCACTAGGCATGGATCAAGGGCCATTTTTCTTATCGTGGCCATGGGTTTGGGTTTTGAGTAGCACTGATTGAAGCACGTCAGTGATGGATTACCGTCTTGTTCTACGATTCCGGCATGGCTGATTGCAGTGGCGGTGATGGAGGAGCGGAATACTCCGAAGGAGCGGTATTTTTATAATCATGATGGTGTATTCATGAATTCATAAATGTTTTTTCATGGTGTATTCCTCTTGGTTCATGAGATCATGGCTCAGATTTGTATTTTTATAATCATGGTTAATTCATGAAATCATGATTGTTTATTTTCCGATTAAATCATGAATTTTTCCCAATTAAATCATGGTGTATTCATGGCTTGATCATGATGTAATCTTGAAAATCATGGTGTATTCCTTGATTTATGAAATCATGGCTCAGATTTGTATTTTTATAATCAGGGTGTATTCATGAAATCATGATTTTTTTTTTCGATTATATCATGGTGTATTCATGGCTTATCTCTTTTTTTCGATTTGTATATTTTTTTTTGAAAGTTTATCTCTTTTTTCCTTCCCCAATTATTCCTTTTTAGAATTCCCTAATATTGTGCATTCCTTCCATTTTTAAATCACCTATTAAGTATCATTAAAATTCAAATCCCACCAAGATAGGAAGCAAATATATAGCCACACACACACACACACACACACACACACACACATATATATATATATATCATTAAAAAGGGCAAGAAGGGTAATTCACTCATTGAAAGGATGAAAACATAACCGCTAAAAGTGAGCGGGATGAATACTTACGTGGGATGACTTATTGGGATGTGAAAAGTTGTTTATGGAGTCAATCGCAACCGTCCAAAAGTGTTTTAGACTGTCCGGATGTTGATAAATTTTTTTTGGGGAAATGTTTCACTCTTCCCTATGGACAACCGAGATCGCGCAGAACCGTGAATAACTTCTTCACAAGTTTCTCTCATATATTATTTGGCCCTATTATTTAGGTCCAACCAAAAGGTAATCCATCAAGTTAAAGATTGCGAGCTAGGTTCACAGTCAATTTCGCACTTTAACATCGTTTTGATGGCTCATTAATTTTGGAAAATCCTCGGCATTTTCCTCATTTAAAGCTTCTCAATGACCTAATTAATACTCTCTTAGGTTCCATTCCACTAAAGTTTTTATTTTTTAAGTACTTATTTTTTGTTTTACGAGACAATTCATTCTCTTACAATACATTACCTTTAATTCAAAATTAAATAAATAAATACTTATTTTAGTCAGTCTGAAAAAGCGTTTGGTTTGCAAAAATTCAAACGTTTTTCGTATATTAGTTAAACTCATTGATATCTAGCAGGAGTATTAATTTTGAGAGGAACTGCTTACTTTTTCTTTTTATCTCAGAAATTGAATGTTATCCTTAAAGTGTAAGTTGGACCCCCTCCTATAAAATTCCTAAAAAAATGATGAGATGCTTGGTCACTTTATCACCCCATCCTTTATTGGAAACTCCTTAGACCTCAATTAAAGGGGACAACATTATTTCCATGGTCTATAATGGCAGGCAAAGCACAAGAATTATGATGACCAAAAGCCCATTTTTGTGTTAGTTTTTCATCTCCACTTCTTGCCTTTTGAACATAAAAGAGCATTGATTGAACCATGGCTTTTGGGTGGCAATTCGACACCAACATATTTTGTCATTCTCTCTTAAATATGGTTTTTATTTTGTTTATGTTTGGGAAGAGACTGCGTGCTACACTTTTTTGACTAAAACTTACTTTACCTAATTTTTTTTTAATCTTTTTATCGTAATTTTTGAGATTACTTGTTCGTCTGGAATTGAAAATGTATGAAATTGTGGACCAAAATTGAAAAAAGTTAATGTAAAACAACGATGCAAACTAAAAATACCAGCTTTTTGGAAATTTGTCTTTAGTGGACTTTATTTTTGCTTTTGATCACATGTAATCTATACTTTTTAGACTCCTCTTGTCATGATAATGATTAATTAGTGTGATTTCTTCAAATTTTGAAAAGACGAACAAAAATACCGAAACAAAAAATATCAAAAATTTAGTGTGATTTCTCCAAATTTTGACAAATTATCTTCCAAAAATGTATCATAAGTAGGTATGCATTTATATATTGAACCATCATAGATATTTAGATTTTATGACATGCAATCAGATCTGTTGTAATATTTTATTTTTCTTGAATATGACTTTTTCTTTTGAGAGTAAAATAATGCTCACAATCTAACATTTAGCAACTTCACGTCTTTACTCACGTATTCATCGTGTATAGTTGGTAAATTCAAAACATTCTACATTTGATTTTTTTTTTCTTACTTGTAAATATTGCATTAAAGAAAAAGTCATACAATGGTTTTTTTTAGTAACCTACACTAGTCTAATCTAATCGGTAGGGGATGAGACCCTACGAGAATCAAACCCAGAACCTCGTTCCGACGAAGGAAGCACCTTACCACTTGGACTACACCTCTGTTCTCAAAAGGGCAAAATCAAAAAATATGTACAGATTTTGGTTCATGCAATGATTGTTCATTTTTGCAAAGCCTGCTGATCTACCCCAATCAAAAGTTTTAAGGGGTAGAAAAATACTCCATACTATAAATTTTCAAATGCAAAAAGTGAACAATATCATGTGATCCAAGTTGCCTTGATCAGTACAATAATAAATATGTCAGTTTGAGAAATAGCCCCAAATAAAGCAGATTTTGATCCACTATGATTTCTCCAGTCAGAGGGAGGCCAGGCTTTTGTCACAAATATAAGTGTTGCAACTGATCTTTTATGCTCACAATCATTCATGGGTATAAAAATAAGGAGATATGATTGCAAGGGCATTGCTAGTTTCCATTCCTTTTGGTTCAATTACACCTTAACCAATAAAATTCTATCCCATTCTTAGTTTGGCACTCAAAACTTTTGATTTTTGTGAGTAGGGTCCTTAAACTTTCGGACTTTTTTCGATGTGTCCTAGCTGATGATAGTATTTCCTTTTTCTTGAAAGGAAAAGGCCACGCGGCACCAGATGGAAAACCAAAGTGAATAAGCATAACTTTTAAGGGACCGAGTTACATGTATGTAATCAACACTTCTAACGCATGTAAGTGTTGCAACAGATCTTACTACATGCTCTCAAGCATTTGTAGGTGTCACAAGGGCATTGCTAGTTTCCATTCCTTTTGGATGAATTTCATTTTGAAAAACACACAAATGCTACCCAATTGTTAATTTTCCAATTGAAACATTTCTCTTTCGTAAATTGGGTCATTAAGCTTTTGAATTTTTTTCAAATGTGTTGTTAGTTGATAATGAAAACCATAGTTAATAAGCGAGAAATTATTACATATCTTTTTGTCCCATGTGTTTATTTTGCTTTAGTGAACTAGGTGATAAAAAGCAGTTTGACCATGTTGACATAGAATTGGTAATTGAAGGACAAAACTGACAAAAGCATGATCCAATGGCCAAAGCGAGAAATAAAAACAAGGGAAATGTATCGTGGCATTTAACCCAAAAACAAAGAGAATTTTAGTGTAAAATAAAGAGGACAGATCAATTACAAGTGTGTTGGTTCCACATGGTTTTTAGTTTTTGGAAGATAGTAAACGCAGGGCCAAATTGGAAAATAGGTGCTACTTTAAAGGTACAAGGTGTAATTCACCTTTTCATCTACTACTATTTCACTATGATGGTGCCTTTCCATGTCATGTGGAGGTCCTTTTGGTAATTACACAAAAAGGGTGAATTTTACTTTATTCTTGGAGATTTGAATGGCTCTGTCTCTAAGATCAGTTGGAATCACTCTCGAGTCTTATTTCTGCCAAAGCAAAAGGAAGAGTGGGCTGTGGGGATATGTAATAAAGAAAGAAAGGAGGAGAAAAAGAAAAGGGAAGCCCATTGCCAACGCATCTTTCAGTAACAGAACTGAAGCAAAAGGCTCATCAGTCTCTTCTCTTCTCTTCTCTTCTCTTCTCTTCTCCCTCTCTCTCTCTCTCTCTCTCTCTCTTACCCAAATGAAAGAGAAAACCCCTCCTCTCTCTCTTTCTCCAGCTTCCAAATACTTGCAGCATTTTCTTCACTTGTTCATGCAAGATCCAAAGAAGTCACAAACAAGGTATCCTCATTACTTCTCTCTCTACAATTTTCTTGTTGCTATCATCATCATAGTTTAAACATATAGTCTATCCTTGTATAATAGCTATGACCGAACCAGACTCGAACCGAACCAGGCTGAGAGCTGGGCCGGCTCTAAGCCAAGGCCAGGCCGACCCTTAGCAGAGGCGCCACTGTGAGCGACACGCAATATTGCCACTTAGAGCAGGCATGCATCCTTCGCTAACATGACTGAGCACCACACATGCAATCTTGTCAAACCCTGCAAAGGGCCGGTCCGGCCCCCCAGCCTTACACTTCCTGTTTTGAGTTTGGTAATTTTGATTTTTCAATGCTAATGTCTTCTTTAGCCTAGAACTGTATGGACATTGATTTAGAGGTGTTGAAGGGACCCAATTCAAGAAATTTGCTTTTGTTAATTTTCTTGAATTGCCATAGTTCATAATCGTAACAAAATTCTTGATTTAAGTGCCTCAACATTACTGATTAAAGTACTTATGGCATGTTGGATTCGGTGATCTTGTGAGGCGGGCTGTCCTACAGGGTTGTAGTGCATGCACTACAGGATTTCAGAATCCAGAGCATGTTAGATTTTGTGGGGCATATCGCCAAAACTAAAAATTCACACGCATATATGTTGTTGAAAGCAATGAAAGGATTTCATGACTAATATCGATCCTAGAACACAAAGTAGTCTAATTTATCTAAGTTTAGGATCTCATGCCGTTGACACTATATATATATATATATATATATATATATATATATATATATTTGAGTTAAAGTATGAGAACAAATGAAACATAATGGCCTAATTATTATGACTACCCTAATACACATTCTCGTTTAATTTGCTCATGCAAGTATTTTCATCAATTCTTAAGCGGATCAGGAGTTGGTGGTGTTGTCACTACACCTTGCTATGAGTGAAAATAATTCAATGTCCGAGGCTCTTTTCTACCACACTGTATAGTAGGGTCAAAGGCACTGTGTACGTATGAAGCCTTCATAACTTGTGGTGGAAAGAGAGCGTGGGGCATTGGGTGAAGGTACTCCAACCCCAGGGGGCACTGAATGATCACTCCTGTGAGTAGACAACAACGGGGCTCACCAGGTCGCATGGCTTTTTATGGGAAAATTTCACTGCCCGAGGCTCTTTTCTACCACACTGTGTAGTGGGTCTTAGACACATTGTACGTATGAAGCCTCTATAATTTGTGGTGGAAAGAGGGCCTGAGGCACCAGGCGAAGGTGCTCCAGCCCCAGGGACACTGAATAATCACTCCTATGAGCGGAGAACGGGGCTCGCCGAGTCTCATGGTTTTTTATCGAAAAATTAACTAATCGGATTTTTCTGGGCTCGAGGCGAGCCGTATTAATATTACCCTCACAGAGCCGATGCTCTGTCTTGAGCTCCAACCCATGATCCTCCTTGTACATTTTCCCAAAAACATTAATACTTTTTTAATACGTTCATCAAGGAATTAAACAGTATATTAAACATGCTGATGGTCGTAAGTGGAATCTTAGGGGTCATTCGGCCATTCGGCCTAATAAGTCAAATAGCTTATTCTTTCGTCATTATTCAAAAAATTTCGCATTTGTTATTTTTTCGTCAATTTTTTGTGCATTATTGTTTCGTCATGACGAGATGAATCTAAAAAGTAAAAAATTATGATTGAAACCTAAATTTTTTTATTTTTTATTTTTTGAGTGAGAGAGGGGTGTGGAATGCTGTAAAACAAGTCAACCATTTTCCTCCGATAACTGAAGTCAATGATCCCCTTTTCTTAACTTGAATAGAAGGTTGAATTTGTGTGCATGAGGTTAGATTACTTGATACCTCTTGGTCTTGTGAAGCCTGTTGGACTAGTGGAGCCTGATTACAATCAGGGTCGCGTTTCGTTGACGGTTTGGGGAGACGAAATTTGTCTACATGAGTTTAGATTACTTGATACGGAGCAATCCAATGAAACTTATACACTTAATTTGTTCATTTGGATGCATAATAAAAACTGGTGTGAGACTCAACAAGCTATTGGGGAACCAACGTAAAAATCTCTGTATCTCGCGTTCTTGTTTTTGTTTCTTAATTATCTTTGCATATTGTGTGTTTGTTGGTTCGGCCCATTCTCAACAATACCCATCTTTGTTTTTGTTTTTTTTGGTCCTTGGGAAATTGATACAGATCTTTGTGTTTTCAATATAGCCGCATACAATATAGCCGCATATCTTTACGAAATTCTACGTATTGAGTGTCAAGTTTTCGTCCCATTCCTAAGCCTTTCACCTTTTGAAATCTCAGAACTTTTGTGAAGGACCGATTCATTTACACACCCAGGCCCGAGCCATTCTCCGTTAACATAGCGGCACCAAGCTTTTATCATAGTTCGCACTGTTAAAGTCACACCACGTGACCGTGTAGATCAGTAGGTGATGTTAGGGGTATGTTTAACTTCAATATGGGGCTACCGGGACTTGAATCTGGACTTTGTCCAAAAAATTCCTGAGTTTTCACCACTGAACCAATCCTTCGTTGGTACAGTCATACTGAATGAGCTACAAATACAAATATGAGTACAATTTTCCATGACACAAATATGCATATGAGAAGATATACTTATTCATAAGTTGTTTACAGCGGGGTGAATTTGGACTATTCAAGAGTGTTTTGAACGGTCCGAATTTTAAACAAGTTTTTCCGGAAAAGAGTTAATCTGGATCATTCAAAACACTTTTGGACGGTCCGAATTTACTTCCGTAAAATTTCTCTATGTATATTCCTATGGTGCTTTCTCTAATACATTCAATGCATTATTCCAATAGGAAACCTTGGTATCAAAGAGCAATGGCGACGGCCACTCTGTGGAAAACCTTGTCCAAATCCCCTGAAGTTCCCGCGACAACTCCAACCATATGGAAAAACATTTCCCGGTCGACAGAGGTTCCCTCTTCGAACTCCACCAAACACAAGCTGAGAAAATGCACCTCGCTGAGGGTCGCGACGTCCTTCACGCGCGTTTGCTTATGCGCGCCGATCTCTTCCTACACCGAGGTTTTCCAGTCTGAGGATCCACCCAGAAGGAGCAACAGCTACCCACGGTCAAAGGCGTTCCCCACCCAACAACAAGAGAGAGTTCCAAAAAGAGTTTCGAGCGCGAGGATTAGCGTGGAAGGGAGGAAAATCTTCCGGGGGAAATCGTTGACCGACGACGTTTTGATGAGGAGGTTTGTCGTGGAGGAAGAGGCTATGATGCAAACGAGGAGGAGGAATCAAATGGAGATCATTAGGAAAAGGGCTGCAATGAGGAGGAGAAGGCTTGGGCCAAGCCCACTTAGTAGAATGGTTTTGGCAGAGGAGGAATGAATGAGTTTTTTTTTTTTTTTTTGACTGAGGAAAGTTTTCATTGATTTTCCCAGTTTTTCTTTCACCTCCTCTTGTAATTTGGCTTGTTCTTTGTTGGGTTTCTATTGCGGTTTTCTTTTCTCTGATTTTCCATGGATTCAAGTGCACCAAATATGTGAGAAGTTAATAGTTTTAGCTTGGGCTTAGCAGAGAACGTTTGTGGAATTTGAATTTTCAAGAATTTGTGGGAAATTGGGAAATTCAAAACTGCATGTGTCACTTTTTTTTGGGTGGGGGGGGCGCTCAAAATGGTAAGAGAATTTTAGATACCAAACAGAGCAATACATCAAAAAAAGATGTTTATCTTTCCCTAAAGAAAATAATAACCTCGCAAGTCGCAACCCAATGCTAGCAAGCTTATGGGCAACCGCATTCGCTGACCGTCGAGCAAAAAGAAATTCGCTTTGCTTGGTGTTTATGCCCATTTTTGGCACCACGGATTGGGCTAATTGCGATTGGCCATTTAATTAATTCTTTGATTAAATTGAGCCGAAGCTATGTAATCGATTGGTTAAGTGTATTGGGCCATGGGTTTTTCTATTACGTTTGGGCCAAGAAGCACGCAGCCCATATGAAGAGCACGGCCCATGATTTTTCGGGAAGGTAGCCCACGGTTGGGCCCATAAAGAAAGGAGCAGATCTGGCCCATGAGGTGTGGCCCACGTTTTTAGGAGTTTGGTAGCTGCCGAGGTGGTTATTTCCCTCCAAAATCAAAGGCCAATTGACTAGTGGTAGGTCAATTGGCCATGTGTCAAGCAAGCACACAAAGAGAGAGTAGTGGGAAGAGTTACTGCCATGTCACCCATGAACCCTTAACTACCAGAAAAACTGCCCATGATCAAACAGGAATGAAAAATGGAGCATCATGGGACACATGTCAGCTTATGGAGTAAAGCAAAATTCGGATTCAGGCCTGAATCAACTTACTGCTGTGCCTATAAATACAAGTTCACAAGATGAAAAACAGGTCCAACACCAATCAAAGCTCAACGCTTACAACCAAAGCCTTCCCAGCGAAGCATACTTTACTACTTTCAGCAAAGTAGATTATCGAGTACATCGTGTTCAAATCTCATTCAAACTCACTTCATCAAGTAGTTTGGATCTTTTCCTTTTCTTGTAATCAACTTTATTATCTCAGAGTAATAAAGTTCACGTTTTTTTACGTTTCTACGTCCATTTCCTATACGACTAGGAAATTTGAAGTCCACGACCGTGTGGCAACCACGAACCTCATTGTGATCTTTAACCTTTGGGTCACACGCAATCGTTCTTACGTTAGAAGTCAAGATTCACGAAAATCTTCATCAAAAGTTAGGCGCTACAAGTCTTGGCACGCCCGCGCTCAACGCATTCACACCTTTGTCAAAAACGAGAGTTTTCATTGGCACGCCCGGTAGGACCCTAGTCGTTCAAAGGTTCAATTATGCTGCCAAAGAAGAATCAGCAACTACAAAAATGGGCCGAAGCTATGTAAGACCTATTTGGGATGCCAAAAATGGCTTTACTTTCTATTCAAGCCATAATCCTAAAAGTAAAGAATCAAGGCATGGGGGGGCAATGTTTATGCCCATTTTTGGCACCACGGATCGGGCTAGCCATGATTGGCCATTTAATTAATTCTTTGATTAAATTGGGCCTAAGCTATGCAATCGATTGGTTAAGTGTATTGGGCCATGAGTTTTTCTATTACGTTTGGGCCAAGAAGCATGCAGCCCATATGAAGAGCACGGCCCATGATTTTTCGGGAAGGTAGCCCACGGTTGGGCCCATAAAGAAAGGAGCAGATCTGGCCTATGAGGTGCGACCCACGTTTTTAGGGGTTTGGCTGCTGCCGAGGTGGTTATTTCCCTCCAAAATCAAAGGCCAATTGACTTGGTCAATTGGCCATGTGTCAAGCAAACACACAAAGAGAGTAGTGGGAAGTTACTGCCATGTCACCCATGAACCCTTAACTACCAGAAAAACTGCCCATGATCAAACATGCATGAAAAGTGGAGCATCATGGGACACATGTCAGCTTATGGAGCAAAGCAAAATTCGGATTCAGGCCTGAATCAACTTACTGCTGTGCCTATAAATACAAGTTCACAAGATGAAAAACAGGTCCAACACCAATCAAAGCTCAACGCTTACAACTAAAGCCTTCCCAGCGAAGCATACTTTACTACTTTTAGCAAAGTAGATTATCGAGTACATCGTGCTCAAATCTCATTCAAACTCACTTCATCAAGTAGTTTGGATCTTTTCCTTTTCTTGTAATCAACTTTATTATCCCGGAGTAATAAAGTTCACTTTTTTTTACGTTTCTACGTCCATTTCCTATACGACTAGGAAATTTGAAGTCCACGACCGTGTGGCAACCACGAACCTCATTGTGATCTTTAACCTTTGGGTCACACGCAATCATTCTTACGTTAGAAGTCAAGATTCACGGGAATCTTCATCAAAAGTTAGGCGCTACAAGTCTTGGCACACCCGCGCTCAACGCATTCACACCCTTGCCAAAAACGAGAGTTTTCACCTAGTCAGTTGATCTATCCTTCGAATGTTTTCAACAATAACTTCCACTCCTGAAGGGCATGACATCTTTAAGCTACGCTACAAGAAAAATCACTTTCGGCGACTAAAAATTTTGTCGCCAAAATGCCGTTTTTAGTCGCCGAAATGTTTTGAGAGCATGTGATAGTTCTTAAACGGATCAGGCATTGGTGTTGTCACCACACCTTGTTACGAGTGAAAAAGTTATTTGGTACCCCTGCCTCTTTTTCCACCGCACATTATGGTGGGATCGCCACAATGTGTGGTGAAAAAAGAGCCGGTCCGGGTCTCATAGTTAGACTGGAACATTTCAATGAGATTTTTATGGGCTCATTGTTTGATTGGAGTTTTTTTTTTTTTTTTTTGAAAGTCGGTTTGATTGGAGTTTAACAGTTCAAGTAGAATTTTCTGGGCTCGAGGTGAGCCATATATTACACTCACAGACAGCCCCAATGCTCTGTCTTGAGCTCCAACGCCTAATCCTCCTGGTTCATTTTTTCAGGAAAAAACCTATGTACTACTCAAGGGCTGTAAATGAGCCCAAAATTCCAGCTCAAGCTCGGCTCATTTACTAAACAAGCCGAGCCGAACCGAGCCTCAACGAGCCGAGCTGAGCCAAACTCGCGAGCTGCTCGGTTCGTTTACAGTCCTATGTACTAGTACTACTACTACTTTTTATGGTATATTTGGGCTTGGGTTATTGGTGACCCAAAGTTTGAAAATTACTCGACCAATTTATGGGCCTGGCCGGAGAGTAAAGCTAGAGCAAGGCCTGGTAACTTGCCCTCAAAGGGCTGGTGGAGAGAGAAGTGGATTGCTGTCAAACAAGTTAACCATTTTTCTCTGATAATTGAAAATGTCCCCTTTTCTTAACTTGAAATAGAGAAGGCTGAATTTGTCCGGGTAATTAGTTTTTTTTTTTTCCCTTTTTTTGTCACACGTTTTAGATTAGCGAGGGTTAGGAAGGTGTTAATATATTAGTCAACAGGGAATTCAGAGGCTATCCATAGTCTTAAACTCTAAATCCGCCTCTCATAGGGCTCAAACTCCGGCCTCCACCGGGGAGAGATGAGATAAACCAACTTTGCTAGTTTGGTTTTCTTAGGAAAATTAGTTTTACAAGGCTTCGGATGGATTTGGCTTAATAAGTCAAATGGTAAATTTTTTTGTCTTTATTCAATTTTTTTTTTCATATTTGATAATTTTGCGTCAAACTTTTGGGACTTATTGATTTGTATCATCGAGAAGAATCCGAAAAATAAAATTTTTTTTTTTATCAAAACTCATAATTTTTTTTATAAAGATAAATATAAGTAAAAAAATACTATCATTTTTACTTATTTTTGTCTTTATTCAAAAAATTATGAGTTTCTATCACATTTTTTTATTTCTCCGATTCCTCTCGACGAATGAATCAATAAGTTACAAAAGTTTGGAAGCAAAACAAATAAACATTAAAAAAAATTGAATAAAGACAAAAAAATAAGCCACTTGACTTTTTAATTCAAACCTACCATTTTTTTGGTCAACATTATATACATTAACGGGTGCTAGGGTTAACACAGAGGTCCAGAGACTATCTATAGTGGCTTCCAAACCCCCGCCTCCCAAGAGATTCGAACCCTGATAACCATTGGGAGAGGGAGAGGGAGAGGGAGACGGGCAACCAACTCCCCTAGAAATGGTTCTCCAAACCTACCCTTTTGATGTCTTCTATGAGGGAGACATGGGTATGTTACGTATGTATGACAGTATGAGTACGTAGACGTAGTAATTGATTGTATTTCCGTACAACAGGTGCCGTATGCAGAGGGGAATCCTAAATTGAATGGACCAACTTGTCATAGCCGAAGCTATGTCATATCTGGCAGCTGGGTCCCTTCGACCACTAACAAACGGGCTAGCACTAAAATGGGATCAAAGAAAACAAAAGGATGGTTCAAGAGCCTAGGATTCCACTTTTACCCTTGATATTGGACATGAACTTCTAATCATCCCCCTAAAGTCACAAAGACATTCATTAGGTTAACAACCTCCTTTTTAGGTCACTAGTGTAACCAACTCTTGGTAACTTGCCAGCCCACAACTTATAAAATGAGAACACCATTTATATCAACGTTTTGTTTTTTCGACAGTCAGAGATGTCCGAGTTAGTTTATGCGCACGTTAACTAATCCCCTCCTTGATTCAGCCGAAGGCAGGCCATTCACGCTAGCTAAAACTAAAAAATTCACAAGAAATTACATTCCCGCAGCCTAACCCCAAGAATCGAACACTAGTCAATTGGGTAGGGTTATGTTTATGTCTTTGCTTATAAGCCACTCTAACTCACATGTTTGTGAAAATAACTAGCTGTGGAGCAAGGGCTGGGGTTGTCTCATCTATGTCAATCATGTTTTGTAGAATCTTAGGTTGTTCGAACTTCTAACTAATGTCACCCCACAACTCTCAAATACTAAGTTGTTTGCTTTACTGTCATCCACCAACTCTGTCGACTTATTTTGTACTTACAATTGCAACCATGTTCTTTGTCCATTTTCTCTTCTCAATAAATTCTTATTTGTTTTATTGACTAAATGTTAAGCCTGTATATATGAACCAAAACGAAATGTGAAAGTGACACATGCAATATATAATTTAATAAAAAGGATAGTACTGTAATAAAAAGGAGATGGAGAGTAATAAAGCCTGATAGTACTATCTTTATCTTATAATGTTTGTTCGGTCCACAAAACGATGACGTAAAAATAATACAATTTTTGCAAGAAAAATTTAAATTTTTTTCAACAATTCACTAAATATCGATAAGTTTTTTTAATTTATGAAAAAAGTTTGAATTTTTTCTTGAAATAAGTGAATTATTTTTTAGCCCTCATTTTGCAGACCGAACAAATATTTTGAGACGGAAGTAGTAATAAATTCTTATTTGCCTTGTAGAGCTTGTCGCGGACTTCAATCCTAACAAAAAATCATTTTTGCTGGATTAGAGCACATTTCTTTTAAGAAAAATGGACTCAGGAATGTCCGTACGTATTGTTAGGATAGTTAAATTGACACCTTGCAAGAGGAATTGAACTCCTAACCTCTATTCTCCAAACACTTAATTAAGTGCACCCCTAATGCCCCAATTAACAAGAGCCCTCCCTTAAAAAAACTACTACAGCATGTAACAAAATCACAAGTGTAGTTTACCATAGAAATACCATATGTTTCAATCCAGTTTTAATTTCTTGTAATGTGCGTCTCTGTTAATTATATCTATGAATTGTTCTTCTTTGATGCCAAAAAGAAAAGAAGAAGAAGAAGAAGAAGAAGATAACAGATAGCTAGATACGCGCCCAGCCCAACTATCAAGATTTACTCCACCAGCCCTTTCCAAAGAGGGATCATCTTATTATGTGTGTCCATGGCTATCATTGAGAGAGACTCGCAAGTGTGGTGGCAAATTTTATCTATTATATCGCATGAAATCCTCATTGGTCGATCTCACAGTTGGTAAAAGATGTCAAAGCGCGCGGTTTGACATCTTTTGTTAGACTTTAACATCTTCCAATCCTGGATGGCGAGCCTCGTTTTCTGGTAGATCTTCAAATAGTACGGCTCATGAGATGGCCCAATGGGCTTTTCGGCTGAATTTCTCGGGGACTTTGTTAATTATGCGATCAGCTCCCGCAATCGGTTCAAGTTAATTGCAGTTGCATCGGATATTACTTCGCCCATCTAGTGCATGGGCTCTTTTTTTTTTTTTTTAAGTCTACTGGTACAGAAAATCGGTACAGATTTTCTGTACAGATTTGTTGTGGGGCCCACTACGGGGCCCATACAAATGATCCGAGCCGTTTATTAAATGTAAAACAATTTTTCAAGGGCATCCGCAAAAAATCAGTTCAATCCAATACTTATAGATGCTCGATCCAATCATCTAACTTTTGATTTAGATTCCCGGATAATAAAACATTATATGATTGGATCGAGCATCTATAAGTATCGGATTGAACTGATTTCTCGCGGGGGCCCTTGAAAAACTGTTTTATATTTAATGAACGGCTCGGATCATTTGTGTGGGATCCGTAGTGGGCCCCACAACAAATCTGTACAGAAAATCTGTACCGATTTTCTGTACCAGTAAACTTACTGTTTCTAGTTGTTTCTTGTTTGTGTTCCTCTCTGTTGGTTTTGATTCAGTTTCTACTTGTGGGAAAATAAAGAAGGAAGACTTCATCCACAAAAAGATGGTAATTATTTGAAAATCTTTTAGTTACTTGAAAGTAAGTAAATTAATGCACAACTGGGTTAGGTCATTTTGATGTGAGATCGACGAGGGTGTTGACATGGCAACCACTGTAACCGCTGAGTGATTTTTCAGTGCCGAGCGTGCCGTCCGATACACTTTTGGACGGCTCGGATTGAAGTTAGCTCTCTCTCTCTCTCTCTCTCCTCTCATCCCCACACTTTCTCTATCTTTTTTCTCTCTCCAAATATGAGTCGTTCAAACACGCAATGAATAACTCGGATGCGCGAGCAGGCACCACGTGGTACCCACTCGGCACTGAAAATTGTCACACACTTTGAAAATCGTCACACACTTTTTTCCATTTCCATACTTTCTCTTTTGATCGGCCATTTTTTTCCCCATACTTGTCACTCATACCGGAGAAACCCTCTATCTCTCCTCTCACCTCGCCACTCTCTCTCCTCTTTCTCTCTCCTAATTCGAACCGTTCAAAATCTAAATGGACGGTCCGGTTACGCCAAGTAGACACCACGTTGTACCCACCTAGCACTGAAAAATTAGATAAATTTTTGGGTACCGGGTAGGTACCACATGGCCGTCCAACACACTTTTTTGAACGATCCGAATGGACTGCTTGGGCACAACTTGGGAACAATCACGTGGTACCCACCCGGTACCCAAAAATTTCTCCGCAAACAATATTAACTAGATTAATTATTCACCGCGGAGTATCTACTACAGTGTGGTGGTTAAGATTTTTCTTTTCCAAAGGAGGTGGATTCTCTGCAGTCTAACTGTAGAGAGTCCATGCAGTCCAATCTCAGCCATTCATTTTTCCATTTGACCGCACCTCTGTCGTCCACATGACGAGCCAATTATTTCAAAATGCGGTTAACACGTCATAGAAAAAAAAGGTCAACTCCACGCGTCGAGTCTTTGATTTATAAGTTGGGGAGATTGTTGAATTGATCTCCGCCTTATCTTTGCACCCAAATGATCACTGAGGTGCTTTAATACCTTTCAACATCTGAAATTTATGTGGGGTACCCTTTTAACGAGCAGAATTCGATTCACAAAAATTTGATGAGGCCAATTTGATAATCCGAATATTAATTAGGTTGGATTCGAATATATATAGTAGATCCAATGCGGTAATAATCCGATCCAAACTCGATTTTAAAAAAAAAAAACTATTTTTTCATACTGATGACTGCGCTTGAGAGGTTTATGTGTACTTCGATTTTCTTTATATTGATCTATATATCTCTATAAATGGATGTAATATAAAGAAATATCGAGATTTATTTTTGGCCTTCTTCTTTTCGTGTCGATAGTCTTTGGGTGCATGCAAATTAAAACGGCCAAGTTTTCTAATCCAGGTATAAATTAAGAATCAAAGATAATATAGACCGCGACTGTTTTGCATCCCCACAATGCAAAAGCATTCGTGAAGAAAAGTAGAAAACTGTGATAAAAGAGATGATAATATGACATTTTTGGATATTATAACACACCAAGATAGTAGTTGTTTTTAATTTGCACTAAAATAATCATAAAATGCAATGTAAGTTTGTATTATAACCGAGTATAAAAATTCTCTCTGTGAGATATAGAGAATGGTGCTCCAACACATTTTTCCCCAAAACATTTTTTTTAAGATTTAGGCGCCGTTCCGCTAAAGTTCTTATTTTTTAAGTACTTGTTTTTCACTTTACGAGACAGATCATTCTCTCATAATACAACTATGAGAGAATGCCATACTAAGACACGTACGTACCACTATTGGAAGTTGCATGCCAGTAATAAAAATGATAAACGAATCATAAGGTTTAGACAGATGACTTAATTTTTTTATTGGTTGTAGAAGAGTTTGACGATGCCTAAGGTTTTTATGTAGTTACCCAATAGTTTTGTTGATGACATTCACGACTCACACCAGGTCCACTATGTAACTTACATCGGTATAACAATTATTTATAACCTGCCATTTTACATCAATTTAGGTCATGCGCGCTTCACCGAGGCGGTCAAATCCCGGCCCAAACCGTCTCAGATCCAAATTGAATGAGGCTTTTGTACAAGCCTAACAGTAAATAGTAAAGTCACATAGGTCTGTCAATAGATTAGCGTAATATATATGATGTGGTTAAGGTGTAAATAATAATAGATTGACAAAAAAAAAAAAAGGTGTGAATATATTGGCTTAACATAAATAACAAGATTATTTGGGAATTGATTTTGCCGCTCTTTTTTTTATTAATGTCACTCTCCTTCTTTTACAAAATAAATCATCTAATCAAGACACAAAAATGAGTAACATTAACAAAAAGGGTAGTAGCAAAATCACTCCCCTTTTTGTTAATGCCACTCCACTTTTCTCACAAAACAAATCATCTAATCAAGACACAAAAATAAGTGACATTAACAAAAAGGAAGGTGGCAAAATCACTCTCCCTTTTCTTTTTTTTGAAAATTGTGATACACTTTTTTCCATACTTGTCACTCATACAGACACAGTAGTGTATATATATAACAAGATTATACACTACTTCTTTTTTTCTTTTTTTTTTACTTATCAAAAAAAAAGATTATACACTTTTTTAAGAATTTTCTTTTCAAAATGCGGCTAACACGTCATAGAAGAAAGGTCAACTCCACGCGTCGACGAGTCTTTGATTTTATAAGTCGGGGAGATTGTTGAATTGGTCTTTAACACCTTAATGATCACTGAGATTGTTGAATTCGACATCAGAAATTCTTCTAGGATATGCTTGTTAATGGATCAGATTTGATACGGATTCAATCCGAAAATCTCGAGATTTTTTTTTGGCCTTTTCTTTTCATGTTGAGAGTTTTTGGGTGCATGCAAATTTAATGAATCAAAGATAATAGGCATCTAGAGGATACACTAATACAATGATAGTCCGCTTATTTGACTAGATATATGAGAGTTCGAACTAAAATATTTCGACGCATAATAACCATACCTCTAATATATAATCTCGCAAAGTTTGGACATATAGTACTACGGGGGTATTGTATTACTTATCGCTATAACCACAGTGGGTTCATATACCTTATGAAATCATCTCTCTCTTCATTTGTCAAACAAATTTACATTTTTGTCTGCACTGCACTCCACGATAATGCGTGGTGTTAAAGTTTGTTGCGCGTCAAATAATATTTCCATGTCACGACTAATTAATACCTTGTCAACTCGCTCTCTCTCTCTCTCTCTCTCTCTCTCTCTCTCTCTCTCTCTCTCAAGCTCTCACTCAAGCTTTAGCTGTTGTTACGCACATATTGGCGGTTGGAATACTTTCCACCAAACTTAAAACAGAAATGCTAGAGACAAAGAAAAATTATCCCGAAACTATCTCGAAAAGATCAACTAGTGGTTGAGATTCACTTTGATGTGTGTGACACAATTATCAAAGTGATTCTCAACCATTGTTTGCTGTTTTCAGGGTACTTTCGAGGTAAATTTTCTTTGTACCTAGCATTTCCCAACTTAAGAATCTGGTTTTAAAAAAATAAAAGTCTCTACAATTAATAAACCCCATGACCTTTTTTCTTGGTTGAAAATAAACCTGGAATATACGACTGATTCAACAAATAATTTGCAATCCTTGACTTTGACCCATAGCCGTGATGCTCCCTTGTTGAATTTAGAAGTCCAAGTAGTATTAGGTACTTCAACAAGGGTGAATCTAAATCATGATTTGGTATTCTTAAGTTAATAATACGCCGTGGATTCGTGTTTGTTGACTTCAAATACAAAATATTACAATTGTTTACATCAACGGGTTTGGCCACGTGGACATAAAAAAAATATGTGAGATCGCATGTTCGAATTTTACGAAAGTCAAGCATTCCAGACCTTGGGATCGCTAGAGGGTTTATTCAGTCGTTAACTTCAGAATTGCAGAATTAGCCAAGATGCGTTCCAGCTGCTCAAGCTGACCCGAACATCGAATTATGTAAAAATAAAATAAAAATACGACCCATTGTTGTCAAAGTTGAGTGAGATCTTGGGGCAAACTGATTTCAGAAAATGAAACTACTTTCAAAATCGCAATAAGTGTTTTTGAAGGAAACGTGCAATTAAGGAATTTTAATAAATTAATTAGTTGTGCGATCTCGTGTTTTTGCTTTTTGACTTTCTTGTTCAACAATCACCACCAACTTTTTGAATAAGTCTTTCGCATGCAGCAAATATTGATTATATAAATCATAAATTAAGCTTACCACTAAATTTCATCAGCTTAAGTTTTTAGATGGCTTATAAATTACTACTTAAATCAAAATATATTTGTACGTGTTTAATTAGTCCGTTTATAGAAGAGTCTGACAACGCCTAAGATTTTTATGTGGTTGCCCAATAAATTATGAATTCCATGTGACGGGTGTTGTTGTATATACATAGCTCAAAAAAATATCCACTAAATGTTTGAAATATTGCTAAGGGAGGTGATTTTGCCACTCTCCAAATTGTCAACTTTTGGGGAGTGGCAAAATCAATATGAGTTGATTTTGTTGCTCTCCAGGGTAGTGCCATTAATAATTTGAGGAATGACAAAATCACTCCCCTATTGCTAATTAATAAACTAATATTCGCTTAAGTTAGAGTTTCATCGAGCTAGTTGAGGAACCAAAACTCAGCGATCGTTTTTCAAAAGTGTTAGGATACATGAAAGATATGCATGAAAGTGTCTACGAAAGATACGTGAACGGTCTACATTCAAATTGAACTGAATCTGAACCGTTCATGTGTCTTTCATGTTAAATTTTGTATAAAATCAACTTAACAATGTTAATTAACATTCTTCATTTTTTTCTAAATTTAAATTAATAGTTTTTTTACAATTAATAATGTAAAATCACATTTAGCAGTGTTAAATTTTGTATGAATTTAAATTAATAGTGTTAAATTACGTTTAACAGTGTTAATTAACATTCTTTATTTTTCTAACTTTAAATTAATTGTGTTAATTAACAATTTTTTTCAAATTATTTTTTTCCTACACCATATTTTATATTCATTATGTGTCTTCTGTATAGATCTCGTCTAGTAAATTTTTAAAAATATATCTGTTATGAAAAATAGACATGTATAATAACAGTTATACTATTTTAGAGTTATAGTGCCAAAAAATAGGAGCCTACATCAAAAAATTAAATTTTGTTCATACATAATATCATATTCAATATAGTACTTGTTTGATAGATTTTCTCGAAGAGATTTCAATTTTTTTTTTCAAAATCAAATATAGAAATTTAAAGTTATGAAAATTTTAAGAAGTAGTAAAATAAAAAGGAAAGAGATAGAGAGAGTGACGAGAAGAGATAGAGAGAGGTGACATGAGCTGGAGAGAGAGAGAGAGAGAGAGAGAGAGAGAGAGAGAGAGAGAGAGAGAGAGAGAGAGAGAGAGAGAGAGAGAGAGAGAGAGAGAGAGAGAGAGAGAGAGAGAGAGAAAAGTACAGAGTTTGGTAGGGGTGTCAAACGGGTCGGCACGACACGGCACGACACGGGCACGACACGGTTAAATGTGGCACGGCACGGGCACGGGCACGGTCGTGCCCTGGCATGGCATGACACAGCACGGTTTTAGTGGGCACGCGAACTGGCATGGGGCACGGAAGTGGGCAAGCACGGCACGGGCACGGCACGGAAGTTGGCCTGGCACGGCATGGCACGACATGGTAGTTGAATGGGCACGGCACGGCACGACACGGTTCTAGCGGGGCACGGGCCCGACACGGTAGTTGAATGGGCACGACACGACATGGTTTTGACTGGGCACGACATGACACGGTTCTAGCCGGGCAAAACGCAAGGCACGGGAAAAAAGTTATTAATTTGACTTGTGACTCATGAATATAATGTGATTAAATGACAATAATTTTAATTACAAAACAAGGCATTTTAGTTTCATAATTTATAAAAAATAAGCTTTTAAATTGGAACAACTACAAATAAATAAGGAAAAAACTAATTTTAAAGAAAAAAAACCTCCATGTGATTCAAACCCAAGTCCTATGGATCCTGGGTTTGAAGCACGGCCCGTTTGACACCTTTAAATGGGCACGACACGATTAAAAACGGCAATCAAGTAAAACGGGCACGTCACGAAGCACGACACGATTAAAAAATGGGCCAACATGGCACGACACGATTTAAGTAAATGGGCCCAGCCGACACGATTGAAAATGGCACTACAAGATTAAAAAAAGGGCCAGCACGGCACAACACGATTTATGTAAATGGGCCCAGCCCGGCACGACATGATTGAAAAATGGCACGACAAGACACGATTAAAAAATGGGTCAGCACAGCACGACACGATTAAGTAAATGGGCTCGGCCCGGCACGACACGATTGAAAAACAGCACGGCACGACACGACACGATTTAAGTAAATAGGCACGGCACGGCACGACACGATTGAAAATAGCACGGCACGGCACGACACGATTTAAGTAAACGGGCACGGCACGACACGACATGAAGCACGGTTGGCACGGAAATTGAATGGCACGGCATGACACGACACGCACGTTTGACACCTCTACAGTTTGGTGTGTTGAAAAGAGAGAGAACGGATAATCAATAGTTGGTGTGTTGTGTGCGACTGCCGTCTAACATCATCAGGGCAATATTGTAAAAATACATGCACAGGACCTTCTCAGCAATTGGAGTTATAGGAGAAGGATCTCCCCAGCCGTGAATTACGTACAAAAATAGGACCGGCCCAGCATTTTGTCTCTCCAATTCAACTAGTCCGAGCAAAATATATATGCGGCTAAGTAATCCATACAACAAACAAATAGGCTTCTATACTAGCTTTTGATAACCAGATGTTTGGGGCTTACGCACACTTTGACTAGTTCTGAGGGACCATAAAATTGTCTTTCACTAACAGTACATCATTTAAAGCTGTGGAGCAAATACTCCGTATGGACTAATTCTATAGGCGTTAATAACACTTCAAATGTTTCAAACCTGATGATACCTTAGGAGAAGGGGCTGTTATGGTTTTGGGCATCTTGCCAACTAATGGGTGTTTTGTGTTTTTACTTTAAAAATATTTTATTTTCATTGTATCGTCTGTTTACACCTCAAGAACAAAAAAAAGTCTCGTGATCCGTATATATTCCCTTGTTGGGCAAATTTGTATCTTAAACTTGTTGGTTCAATATTAAAAGGAAAGCTTTTGCTACAATAGATGATCTAAAAAGTGTTGGATTCATTATTTTTTGGAATTATGGATTTTTGCAATAGAAATCAAAATTGGTGTGGCTCCCTAGCTAGCAATTTGGCACGTGCATACAGAGTGTTAAAATGGCACTTAACAATGAATACATAATGTTATATACTTATAATTAAACTTACTCATTTTATGTAATCGATTGCCAAGGCTGGCCCTACGTCCCCAGAGGCCATGGTCTTAGATCCCAAATAAAAAAACTAAAAATGTGTAAAAAATTAAGGCCTGTTTAATTTCCTTCATTCTTAGTTATGGCTTCTATCGGTTTCAACAACTCCTCCTTTTTAGTGAGGGTTTTCTCTCTCTCGATCTCAGATTTGAGAGTTTTTTTTTTTGTGATTTTCCTTCTTTTCCTTCTTCCGATTTCCCCTTCATCATTGTGGTGCCGGTTTAGATTTCGACCGTGGTAAAGGTTATGGTTCTCTAACGAAGGAAGGTGGCGGTCCAATGATGAATCACATCGATTGGTGTGGCGGCCTCACTTCTATCGTGTGTAGGAGTAGGAGTAAGATTATGGTGGTCTCCATTCTTTGGCTATGAGAGGTAGTAGTGGTCTGGGTATCTGTACCTGGAAGGCTACCATCCTTTGTGGCTTTTTAGTCCTTCGATTAAAGACGAATGCTACCTTTTAGCGATCATCTTATGTATTCGTGTTTCTTATATCAATGAAGCTTTTATCATTTTGTGAAAAAAAAAAAAAACTATTTTTTGTACCCAATATGTAAGTCCAACAATTTTCTATTTTTTTTTGCAGAGCAACACAAGGGGCTAAATTTAAAACCCAAACTGTCCACTTTAAACTTAAGGGCAGCATGCCCCACTTCTAACCAAATCAGAGGTATGCATATATAAATATCATGCAAGTCTCCAAATCAATGGCGGCCCATTGCTTGAAAAAGATGTGGTGGGTGCATCAGTGAGGGGAACCGCGGATGGTGTTGTGCACCATTCGAGTCGTTCGTTTAGCAAGTCAACGGTTCAAATATCATTTTCACCATGTACCATCCGAACCATTTATTACCGAGATAAAATCTGAATCATTGAATTTTTGAACGGGCGGCTCAAATGGTTTTGTGCATCCCCTGTACAGCACCCACCCCGTCGTGCATATATTCTTTTTCATTCCTAATAAAAGTCGTGTTTTCCAAATTTTCCTCTCCTTTTTCCTGGACGAATCGGGAAGAGAGGGGAAGAACACAAGCAAGCAAAAAGTGGAGATGAATTAGATATCAAGGTGAAAAAAAAAGATCCGAGATCAAGAGAGGCAATAATTTTTCAATGCCAGGTGGATACCATGTGGTGCCTGCTTGGCGCATCTGAGCTGTTCATTGTGTTTTTGGACAGTCCATTATGTTTTTGGACGGCTCGAATTTGGAGAGAGAAAGTGTTGGGGTGAGAGAAGAGAGAGGGTTTCAATCTGAACCGTCCAAAAATGTATTGGACGGTCCAAATGTGTCAAGTGAATACCACGTGGGACATATCCATCCGACACCCAAAAATTTTTCATAAAGAATACATGCTTTTGAAATTTTGTAATGTTCCGTATTCTTTTGGGTTTTTCCATGTGGAATTCATGCACCGGTTTATGAACAGTAAATTCACTTTTTGATATATTTTATTTTCTAAAAATATTTATAAGGATCTCATTTTCGAAATTCGTCTTAGACCTGAAAATATCAGAGCCGACCCTACCGATTGCAAAGCTTGTGTGAACATGATGTTGCCTAACGTGGTACTTCTATATATGAAACTTTTCAGAGCAATGATAGGGAATCATATATATGATCAAATGGCAGCTGGGATTTGGAGAAAAGGCCCACAATCCAAAATCTTCATTATTGACCACTGCAAACCCATTTCTCATCTCAAACAATGAAAAGAAGAAGAAGAATACTTCCACATGCGTTACCAATCTGCCACATGCATATAACTAGTAGTTACACTTTTAGTTTTATCTTTTCTATAACTAGGTATTTTGGCCTATTTATGCGCAATTCGACAGTTTTTTTGTGATGAAATTATCGACCGAACAAATCTTCAATGATCTGGAGGATTGTTTGTAAAAACCTACAAGCGCAAGAGTATAAGACTCGTATTTAGGCTGCGTTCTTATGAACGTAACTTAAACTTAGCTTCAATCTAAGAGTTTTGAACTTATTTAATTTTTTTTCGCATTTGTTAGTTTTGCGTCAAACTTTTATGAGTTATTAATTCGTCTTGAAGAGAGGAATCGAAAAAGTAAAATTTTATTTTTTTTACTTTTACCTAAGTATTTTGAGAAATAACCACTTTTTAGCAACAAAAAAAAAGGTCACTTTTTGTGCTAAAAAATAGTTATTTCTCAAAATACTTGGGTAAAAGAATTTTTTTTACTTTTTCGATTCTTCTTGTTGAGATGAATTAATAACCCACAAAAATTTAGCGCAAAATTAACAAATGCGAAAAAAATTCAAATAAAGACAAAACTCCAATATTTAAGAAATTTTAGAGATTAACAAATGCGATTTTAGAGATTCCTCGAAGGCTAGAAGCTGAAAAAGACAATAGAATTTGATTTTAAAAAGAAGTTGGATTTAGAGTGCTTTTCAAATTAGTTTTTAGATCGTAAGTATTTTAAAATCCGATTTTCAACTTGTTAAACAATGCCTGTTTTTACCATAGCTTAATCATAATTTAGCATTATAGTAAATATATTTATCTGATAATTATACTTAAAATCCAAAATCTAGCTATAATTTGCAAGTGACACTCTTCAAACTCTGTTCTTTTGTCTTTGAATGTATGCAAGTGCAATTATGTGCGCTGAGCTATTTGAAACTGTGTTTGATGGGATTGATTCTGGACTACACGAAAAAAGAAGAAGAAGATATTTTGTGTCAATGTATATATGTAAACATATACAGTATTAATAATGTTTTCTCGGATATCAATAAATTTTTACGATTTTACCTATTATTCTACAACTTTTGAGTGGATGTTAGAATAATTCATATACATATATGTACCATATGCATATACAGTTTTTTTTTCTATCCACACCCTCTTACCATCCGCACCTCCCATTTTCCGATTGAATTGCGACGATCCGAGCTGCTCAATATGTTCAGAACGTTATTTTAAAGGTACCCGTGAGAAATCGACAAAAAAAAAAAGACTCGGAAGGACTTGATTTGAGCAGTTTTTTATTGAATGGAAAGGACTTGATTTGAACAGTTTTTTTATTGAAAAAAACTGTTCAAATCAAGTCCTTTCCAGTCATTATTTTTGCCGATTTCTTTCAGGTATCCTTAAAATTACGTTCTGAATTGAGTGGCTCGATTCGTTACAATTCGATCAGAATAGGAGAGGTGCGGATCGTAGCAAAATCAGGAATCTCTAACTTGAAAACTGGTGTATGCATATACACGTTTATATATGAGAATGTATATTCCCCAGCTGGATTTGCTTGGAGCGGAACAAGGACAGGACAGGAAAGGAAAGGGACCTGCCGGACAGGGGTGGTCTCCTTGTTTCAATGGACCATTTTTTTCCCGATCCGGTTTCAACGGACCATATCCACTTGTAGTTTGGAGCTTAACGGCACGCAAGGGGAGAAGTTTCCTTCCTAATTCCGGGTGTTCGGGTCACTTATGCACATGTCGTCTAATTTTTGGAAGTCTAATTCTACCATCCAATTACGGGAGCCCTTATAAATTGGCCCCATTAAAATTGATATATCCGGCATGCTAGGAGTTAGCGGTGCTGGTGTGGTTAATAAGGATCGAGGTTTGGTGGAGAGACTAGGGTTTTTCTTCACCGGTTCCTGTCAATGAGTTTTCTCCCAGCTGGGTCTCCTCCAGTCTGATTTTCTTAGCCCAGATTTTGGTCTCTTTAGATCTGATGGCCAATAATGTTTTATGAGTACAGGTGTTATTAGGGTTTCATTCGTCGGTTTCGTGTGGTTGTCGTGGCTGGGAGGGTTTGCCGGCTGGTCTTCGTCTAGGAGGTTGTTACTGGCTGATGATTAAGGGATCGCCGCATTGGTCCATGAGGTTCTAGATTTGAAGGCTTGTATATCTAGACCTTTTGGTTATTGTCTCCGTTTGGGATTGAAAACCCTCTTTAATGTATACTTATTTCTATCAATGAAATCTTCTACCATTTAAAAAATAATAATAATAGGTCCTATGAAATTTTCAATATATGAAATCAAAGACAAAGTAAACTGTTAAGTCTCCAATATATACCAATTTTTATTTATTTTTTATAATACAGTTTTCGAGTGATCTTATACGTAACTCAACTAATTTCAAGATCCAATTCTACTGCCTACTTGCGTATCTATAAAATAGACCAAACTTGGGGCTCCCAATGAGAAGTTAATTACAATAAGAAACAAACTAGTAGTTGGAAGAATTAAGCATTATTTTAATCTTTGTTCGTAACGGATAAAATTCTTAGATCTTAGGATTCTACAAATTTCATTTGACTTTAGATCTGTAGTAATTACTTTTTGAACTTGAAAATTAAATGCATTATTAAAATACATCTCATCTTGATTTTTGTATCTCATTGCAAATTAAACAAACTTCAACTGATCTCTAATAGAACATTTAGAGAGGTTGTTTGGTAAATATTTTATAGGAGATTTTAGGGGAAATAAGAGGAAAAAAAATAGATCGGGAGATAAAAGTAATAATTAGAAATAAAATTTATTGAAAATTGTGTTAAAAGAGAGGGCTAGTAGTTCTGAGAATCGAATATATAAGCTTACCGAATTATGTACTTCTTCCAAACAAATACAAAATGTACATTCGTATTAAAGTTTTAATTTGTTTATTTATGAGTTAAATCACCCCAAATATGTTGAGTTTGACCAAGCTTGAAGGGTGAAAACACCCAACTCTGTTAAAAGTTTTTTTACGGATACTAATGAAACTTTTATACTGTCTTACTTTACTTTTCTACTTCTAATTTACTCATTAGTACTTCTAATTTGCTTATTTTTCTTTATTAGTGATATCTTTTTAATTTTCATCAAAAATACATTTGCTTTTCTGTTTAGTAGAGAAATCCAATATAGAAAAATGTAGACTGAACGCTTTATAATTTTCGGTAGTCTATTGTTCTTGTCAAGATGCATAAATAATTTAAGCAAAATCCAAATTTAACAAAAAAATTAAAGATAATTTGCAAATTACGTTAAATAATTTAAGCAAAATCCAAACCTAACTTTACCAAAACTCGTGCTGGCTTCAACTTTGCCAAAACTCTATATGGTGAGAGACTTTTTTTGATATTCATATGGTGAGAGATTAACCCTTTCTCTTTCTAGGTGGAAAAACAGTGGTGTGGGGTAACTATTGTTTGTTTTTAGCAAAAGTAAATGAAAAATATCATTATCACTATAACGCAATAATGATGTTTTTTAATTTAAAGAAGGAAAAGAGGGAACCTAACCGTTTTAATGTGGGGAATTGCTGTCACTTAAAAATAGTCTTCCCATTCAAGTAAAGTTAGTTGAAGTTGGCCAATGCCTTCTTGAGTGAGAAAGTGGCCAACCCTCCAACCCCTTTCTTCTCTCTCCTCTCTCTCTCTTTCCTACCCCTTTCATCATCCATGATCAACCCACCGGAGAATAATAAAACCCACAAAAGTATGAAAGATTCAAAGTTCTAAAAGAGAGGAGGTGGTAAAAGCAAAGCGTCTGAACCCAATATCTGAAAGCTAGCTGCTTACTATTGAAGGGAAGAATCATGTTGTAAGGATGTTTAGAGAGAGAAATATCGAGTTTTAGAGAGAGAGAGAGAGAGAGAGAGAGAGAGAGAGAGAGAGAGAGAGAGAGAGAGAGAGAGAGAGAGGGCCTAATTTCTTTCTGTTGCACAGTTTCAGCCCTTTTGCTAGGTGCAGCTTTCTGAAAGGATTTTGGAGGATTGGCAAAAACTTCTCGAGGTATGAGTAAATTCTTGGTAGTGTCAATTGCACATACTGGAATTTTTGGGGAATTTTCTAAATTTATATGATTTATGAAATTGGCTGCAAAACTTGAAAAGATGATCTTTTTGATATTTGGTTTTAAGTTGCATGTAAATTTCCTTTGTGGGTATTTCTGTATGTACTGTCAATTGCACATAATTCAGTTTTTTCAGTCTGTCTGCTAATTAGGTTGGTTATGAAATTGGCCCTAAATCATTAAAATGCTTGCTTTTTCTGATGTTCGGAGGGAGTGAAATTCTTTTTTTCCCCCCCTTCCCCTTTGTGGGTATTTTTGTTTGTACTGTCAATTATTTTTAGTGTGTTTGCTAATTAGGTTGTTTATGAAATTAGCCATAAATGTGAAAAGGTTTCCTTTTTCCAACATTGGGAGTGAAATTCTATGTTTTGTGCTTTGCGGGTAGTGAAATTTTTGCTGGGTTATTTCTCCCATGAATTACCTTTCCCTTTGGCTTTATCTTGCCGGGTGTTGGGGATGTTCTTGAATCTTGAATCGGTGAATTGTTGTTTTGTTGTCTTTAAACTAGTGCAGTGGGAAAATATATAAACATATATTTAGGGTTCTTTAATATTTCTTTGATTTCTTCCCCTGGTCCTAAATCTTGAGTTTGTTGAAGGGGATTCAACTTTTTGCTCCTTGTACAGAAAAGCTACAGCAGGCTTATGATTGAATTTGTTCTTTTCTTCATTCATATACGTATGTGTGCTATGTACATACATATAAACATATGCATGTGTGTGTTTGTTTGTTTGTGTTTGTGTGTAGGTTGGATTTCACAATAATTTGAAAGGACATCTTTACCTGGAAAAACTATTTTTTTTTTTCCAACTTGTTTTCCTACCAAACACTGACTCCAGTGATCAAATTTGGCTCATAACATAGGAAAAGTGTGGGTCAAATACTAAGAACTTGAATCCCGTGTGATTTGTCTCCGGTGTTCTTCTTTACTCCACCTGTTTGAGTGATTTTTCTGCTGTTTCCTTTTTCATTCTTTGTTGTGAAAAACGCGGAATAGAGATGAAACTTTCTCTCACAGATCAACTAACGACGTTGAGACTGCAGACTCATTCTTTCCCTTTGGGGAAAAAATTTGTTGATTCCTCATATTAGTGGAATGAGAATTTGCTCTTGGAGTACAATATCATGTGTACTGTTGGAATGCAGACTCAATCTATGTTCATGGGACCTGGGATGCCTTAGATTCTAATAGTAACATGTCATGTCCACGGTTACTCAATATCTTGATTCCTGATCATCTAAAATACGGGTTTGTTTTCCTTTTTCAGGGAGGAATAGTGATGCTAGAAAAATGGGAAGGAGTTGGTTTTCTGCAATCAAGAGGGTTTTCATACCCAGTTCTAAAGATAAGCCAGTGAATGTAAGTGGAATGTTATTTTGTGGGTGTTGCTTGCAATTTCAATTCTAAACATTTTGTAACTTCTAAGTGCAAAAGTGCTAAGTAATCAGATTACAATCCCCAGTAATGCTGATTAATATTCTGCTTGATGTTTGCCACGTAACACCGAATTTCTGAATTTATCATAGTGCTTACTCATCTTGATAACCGACACATTTGTAGAATTGCTCAAGGCTTTTGGCTTAGAAAATGGTGCTCAAAAGTTTGTTAACGTGATACTTTGCTTGCCAGAAACATATTTACCATCATATCAAAGGTTAAGGGATCGACCAATCTTATAAAGATGCTTTTGTTCAACTTTTGGACGGTTGAATAACTCAAGTTTTGTTTGAACTGAGTGCTGTTTATAAGTTTGGAAGTAGCTTAGGAGAACAAATTCCACGACAGATTTTGCATCCGAAAGCATCAAAAGCACTTGTCATGGCTTCCCATAATAAAGATCTATGTTGTAGGGATCGGAGAAGAAAAGCACCAAGGAAAAGAAGAAGGGAAAACTGAGGCATGCAGAGACGAAATCATTCATCCGATTCAGGGAGCCAAGCAGTATCGAGAAGATACTCGGGGAAGTTGATCAACAGAAGTTACTTGTTAGACCTCCCACGCCTGCCGAGCAACCAAACACACCAACTTTGGCTGTACCCAGGGCTTCATCTCCTAGGGTTGCTTCTCCTAGGGTTGCTTCTCCAAGAGTTGCTTCTGCAAGAGTTACTTCTCCCAGAGTCGTTTCTCCCAGAGCCGCCTCCGCACAAGTTACTTCTCCGCGAGCTGCTTCTCCACGAGTTGCATCTCCGAAAGCTGCTTCTCCACGAGTTGCATCTCCAAAAGCTGCTTCTTCAAGAGGTGTTCATGATCAGCTTAAGGAAGTTAGATACAGGCCAGAACCAACTCTATGGTACCAACATCTTTCAGCCATCAAGATCCAATCAGCCTATAGAGGTTACAGGGTATGATTCTCAAATTTTTCTTGCTTTAGTATAGATTAGCATCATATCTATGTCGGAGGTAGGGTATGGAATTTTTATCTTTCTGAATTTCAGTGGATTAAAAATAATGGTATGTATGACAAGGAACTCATAAAAAAACTGCCCAACTTGATTCAATTTGATGAAGTTTTATGGTTGTTACTCCCGTTTTTTGTTTCAGTTCCTAAGGTAAAACTTAATGCATTGATCAGATTCGTCGGAGACAGAAATAAAATATTACATGGTTGCTGTATTTCCCAAAGATCCTGCAAGTTCAGTTATATGACCGAAGTATCGGGACTAGAGATCCTGATTAAGATTGAATATCAAGATTGAACAACCATGCACAAACATCTCAAGGAAGATGGCTGAATCACTCCCGTTGAACTTGAGACTTTTTATGACTTTGCTTGGATTTGGATTTGTCAAGGAATTTTTTCAGTCAAAAGAAAAAGAATGCGAAAATATTCAAACACATCCAAATTTTTGTCTATTTTTTCTCTCAACAAATCCTTCCGCATATCCAAGATCCAAATGCAACCTAGGTTGAGGAGTTACTCTTTGACCATCTGGGATCCATTGTGTCTCTTTGTTGGCATGACCTGAGTCTTATTGAACTAGACGTAATGTTTTATAATTTGACAATGCCCAAGCCTGGTATAGGGTTCTGTCTAGGATCAACCATTCATAGAATGGATGAGGCCAGAATTTGTTTATTTTTCCCAACTATTTCTGGGTATGTTTTGGCCTACTAGGATATTGAAGCCATCTCAGTATGGCACACAATTATTATTGTAATCCCTAGTTTCTAATTGTGCAATAACGTTGGGTTGGTCCGGGTTTATTGTTCACATATATGGCTCTATCCCAATTGACAGTATGAGCTTTTATTATGCAGGCTAGGAAGAGCTTTAGAGCTTTGAGGGGTCTTGTGAGGCTTCAAGGAGTGGTGAGAGGCCAGAACGTGAAGAGACAGACTATGAGTGCAATGAAAATGATGCAACTCTTAGTTCGGGTTCAAACTCAAATTCAGTCGCGGAGGATCCAGATGTTAGAAAACCAGGCACTCCAACGCCAGCCTTACAAGAACGACAAGGACTTGGAGAGTAACTTCGGCAAATGGACCGTGAGCCAGGTACTGTGTTTTTCGGTGATTCATCTTAAATTACACCCTTAAGGATGACCCCATTGCCCGCATTATTGGCACCTTGTGGGCGGTTTGCTCGACATTTGGAATGCAATTTTGGAGTTGGAAGATTTACAGCAGTTATAGTGGGATGTGGTTGGGTTGGTCTATTGGCCAATATGGAGTATGGTTCATAACTGAGGTGCATTTAACTGCATTAGTGGCCTTGTCTCGGCATAGCCTGGCCCCCCTCAACTACGGTAGGCTAAGGTCTCTGAAGCCCTTCTCATCTTGGTCTTTGCATAATTTTGGGAAAAAAAAAAACCATTGGCTTGTCAAAACCCCAGCCTGAGGCCTGACCTAGGGCCATGGGCTAGGCGTGGTGCAGAGATTTTGGCAATTGGACCACTCCAGTCCGGTCCGTGATTTGATGGGAGCCCAGCGAGCTCGGCCTGTTAGATGTATTGCTGACCAACCAAATGCATATTGGTGGATGAATCTCATTCCGTACCATGGTGTGATGATAATCATGTATGGATCCTTGTCGTAACCATGGGTGTTACTCTCCTTCGACCTATGTAACATGTTTATTCATAACCACTCAAACTTAATAGAATCTCGATTTGGTTGTGTTTGTACCTTGTATTCTTGTTTTCATGGAATCGGATAGTCTTAGAGTAACAGGCAAACCAATCAAAGAACCATATGATTTCCCAAAGTCAAGGAGATTAGGGTTATGTGGAAACGTTCGTCTTTGGTTTGAACTTACTCAGAGACTTATATTTACCACTTAAGCTATGCAAATCGCTAATTAGCAATGTTGTTGTAGTCTGAGGCAGGTCAAAAACGTTTGTCTTTGGTTTGAACTTACTTAGAGACTTATATTTACCACTTAAGCTATGCAAATCGTTAATTAGCAATGTTGTTGTAGTCTGAGGCAGGTCAAAACGAAAACTGGGACGACAGTTTGCTGACAAAGGAGGAAAGGGAGGCGAGGATGCAGAAAAAGGTGGAGGCCATGTTCAAGAGAGAAAGAGCAATGTCCTATGCTTATTCCCACAAGGTACTATACCTTCTCATTATAGTGTATTTCACTTGTATGCATTTTGTAAAACAGACTCGATCTGTTACTTAATCTGCAGGATCTGGTATTGCACACAAATTTTGCTAAAATTTGGCCCAAAACTGTGTTTTTAGATCATCAAATTCCACGAATTTCAACCATTTATACACGTCAGTGTGCAACACCCACCCACCCACACACACACACACTCACATATGTACGGAAACAGTTACTTTTTATAATAGGAACATATCCAAAGGAATCAAGGTAATGTCATTGAAATCCAATACAGATACAACCAAACACTACACTTGCATAAATAGCAGAAAAGAAAACAGAAACAAACCAAAACCGAAGGGGCAGAAACTAAGTCCCCCTAAGCCACATAATTCGCTTGCCTGTGCGGGAGTGTGAAAGCGTCTTTGATACACATCCCAATCTACTAAAATCCAAGAGAGTGAGATTGAGAGTGTGAGCACATGGCATTTTGAAGGATTATGTGAGTAAGCCCCTGACCAAAACTAAGACTAACTAGCCTTGCTTGAAGACATACTCAGGGATGCCCCACTCCAAACTCAAACTGTGATCGGCAGAAAGAGGGATATTTCTCCAATCACAAGCACAACCTATTGTCTCCTCCACAATACAGAATCCACACCAATTTTCTGGAAATTCCTACCATTTGCAGTGTGCAATATTTGATTTAATGTAATGTGGCAAGACACATTCTTCTCGTCTTTGGTAGATGAATTAATGAATGTGTGCTTTTGCCATGTGGACTAAGTACAGCCGTGAAAGGTTGCTAGAAAAACGAAAAAAAAAATTAAAAAATGGTGGAGTATATATGTATATGGTCACAGATGCCCCTGTAGCTCAATTCAATAGATTTGGGATGAGAAGTCCAGATAAAAAATAAACTATGTCTTTGAGGTGCTCCCACTCTATGGATCAGTCCTAAATCTTACAAAAGATCATGTACCGCACTTGTATGGGCATTCAGCTAATCCAATGTCCAAGGAAAATGGGATAGGTACAAGATGGTTCACTTGTAGGGCAAAATATTCATATTTGCTCATATGGTTCTTCTATTTAGAAAATCAAGTTTACAAGATGCCGTAGAGCATTTTTCTTGCACGCTTATCATTTCTAGGCACAAGAAAAATTCAAACTGGAATCACTAAATGTCCATTACACATGTTTTTGTTGTTGGTAAATAGCAATTAGAAAGGTATTCTAAATATAACTTACCTTTACCCAAGTGTCCGTGCCAAACATGGGTACTTCATAAGTATATCCTCTGATCTTAATCTTTTTGAATTGCCCTGTCTCAAAGGCTTGTTTATGTTACACACCGTAATCTGCCATAAAATCTGGTTATCAAAGCTAGTAAAAACCTTTTTCCTCTGAATTTCCTTGGGATAGGACTTATTTATGCAACACATCTTTGATTCGTTGTCATTTTCTTTTTCCCTTTGATTTTCATTTATGAATGTCTTCACTATCAGCTATGGAGAACCAATCCTAAATCAGCTCAAACATCAGTAATGGACACCCAAGCCGGTGGATTTCCCTGGTGGTGGAATTGGGTGGAACGGGAACTCCCACCATCAAATCCTGCTGAAAGCCAAACTGCAAAGAGTTTTCATCCAACGCCTCCAAAACCAAGCCCACGGCCTGCATTTGGAAACTTCAAGCAACAGAATATCAGATATGATAATTTTGAATCAAGTACGCCAAGGTCAACGAGATCAGCGGCTCCTATCGGAATCTACAAGCAACCGAATATCAGATATGATAATCTTGAATCAACTACACCAAGGTCAACAAGGTCAGCGGCTCCTATCAGAAACAGTCTGGGGCTGATGAAGAACTCGTATCAGGTATATAAAAGCAAAGAGTTGGACACATGACTTGTATTACATCTCATTGTTATGTGCACGGACACGCGATATGATGCTGACACATTGACACATGGGTTTTAAGAAAATTCAAGACACGACTAACGAAAGAAACACTTACTAGAAATGCAAAAACATATATTCTAAACATCTTCAAAATTAATACGTATTGGATACTAATGCAAATTGTAGAGTCCCCCTAAAAAGGTAAAACCATATTAAAAAGGTAAAACCATATACTCAAATTTTTTCACCTTGGCTTAAAACGTTACCAGACTCATTTTAACCTCCAAAAGTGTCTCTTGCCTGACCTAAGTAGTGTGTCCCCCTTTCTCCCAAACTTTTAATGTGTCCCCGTGTATCTTTGTGTGCATGCGTCCATAGAGTTACTAGTCCAACGACAAGTATGTCCATAGGCGAATCAACGAAACTTCATAGTTATTTATTTTTATAAACTTCATATTTACATTTAACTTTTTTTCCTCGTTTGTATGCCTATCCAAATTTTATTTTTGATAGAATTGATTACTTTGTGTATTGTCATCTGGATCCCATACCAAAGTATATATATTTTTAAAATGGGAAAATTAGATTAAAACAACAGCAGATTTTAGTACTGATTGGTAACGTTCATATTTGTAGAAACCAAGAACTAGTGCTGCCAATTCTGCTTTCGATGTGCCACTGAAAGACGATGATAGCCTCATGAGCTGCCCCCCATTCTCCGTTCCAAATTACATGACACCAACTGTTTCGGCCAAGGCTAAAGCAAGGCCTTTTAGTAACCCGAGGGAGAGGTTCCCGGGGACTCCTACTGGGACTCCTACTGGCGATCCCAATAGACGGTTCTCATTCCCTATGACGCCTAACATTGGTTCCTTCAAATGGAACAAAGGGTCTAGTAGTAAGGGTTCACCTTCAAAAAGGGTGTTTGAAAATCAGCAGTCTTTGCAATCTGTCGGGGATTTGAGTATCGACTCTACTCTTTCGATGCCTGCTGCTGTTGGGAGGAAACCGTTTAACCGATTTGTGTGATTGTTTTTGGGTTCTTTTTTTCTCCTATTACGTTTAACAGCTTTCTTTCTAGCTATTGGGTTTTAGTTTTCCTGATTGTATTGGTTTTTTTTTTTTGTTTCAATACTGAATGTGTTTGAGTTACAAATGCTGATCTTGTAAAATACTAATAAAGAAACAGTAGGATCTGTTGGCTTGAATGGAAGAGGATTTGGGTTTTGAGAACTGTGGTATGTGCATTTGTTCTGTTGGATGAGTAATTTTTCCCCCCCCTTTCTGATGAGAGCCTCCACTACTTCAGTCTGACTATACCCGCACACCTTTTTTTTTTTTTTTTCGAGTAACATTTTATAAAGAAAACTTTATAAACGGTACTATGATAACCTGAAGCCGAATACATGCCGTCTCTTGTTTCACACATCAAGTAGTTACGAAGTTACTTCGCGCGACTACCCGAAGCCGAACACATGTAAGTCTCTTGTTTCACATATCAAGCAGTTATATAATTTAGAAAATCTTTTTAACGGCGGAGCCGCAAATAGTTGTTTACGGAGTTCATCGCGATAGTCTAAAAATATTTTGGACGGTTCAGATGTTAATAAACTAATACTTTTGGATACTTTTGGACAGTTGCAATTGATTGCTATTGTAAAAAGTTTGTTCACGGCCGAGTTGTGAATAAGTTTCTCTCTATATATAGTTTTCTTTGGTTGGTTCATGGTTGAGAGAAATTAATTGGTAGGGAAATCCAAGAGGCTAAAGTAAAACCGCTAGATTCTAGTTGAACGGTCTGCTCTCGTTTCTATACTCGTAGCTGTTTGGGAAAATCACGGGACAGTGGTGTGCAGTGGAAATAATGACCACTTGATGGTACCGAGTTCTGAAATTACAAGAGCCATGGTATGCCCAAGAATATTGACCAAAGCATGGTAAGGCTTTGCAAGCTTACGATTTTACCCCTTTCTTTAACAGCCAACAACTTTATTATTCTCTCTCTTCCTTTACTACCTTGTACATCTCTCTCCTCTTTTAACAGAAAGTCTAGGTTCATCATATATGTCCACTATACGCATGTGGGATTCATTCCGAGTCTCATAAAAATACAAAAAAATATCCATAAATTTAAAAATTGTAACGACCCGGATTTTTGACCCAATTTTTTTTAATACAAATTTATATTGTTAAATTTCTAATTCAATAATTAATTAGATTGAATAATTAAAAAAATATTATTTTGTGTATAATTGATATTATTTGCACTATTGAATAAGATATGTATTTAAACTTTAGATATACAGGGAATCAGTGATTCATATTCATCTCTTATCTTTCCTATCTAAATCCTAAGTAGAACTCTATTCAAACTAACTCTCCACTTCTCTATCTCTCATCATATACATAAAAGCATCCAGATACACTCACCATGTACATACATGCGTCCACATACATTTGAATTGAAAACTCCTCCCAAATGTGGCACTTGTCCCATATCCTTTTATCATTATCAGTATCACTCTCCTTCCTCATTCCACCATTTCTACATTTAACCTCTCACCTTCTTACTATCTTATTCTCTCTCATTATACATACCCACATAAATCCGAAAATTTAACACCAGTATATTATTTCACTCTCAATTCTATTGTTGAGTCTAGAATAGAGAGAGAGAGAGAGAGAGAGAGAGAGAGAGAGAGAGAGAGAGAGAGAGAGAGAGAGAGAGAGAGTTGTGGCCATAGGTGTGTGCACACCGTGAGTTTCGTGGGCACACCGCTGCTGTGGACCTTGTTGGAATGCCATCGGATGCTGCCTCGAGATTTCAGAACCACCACGGCGATCTACGGACACCGTACAACATTTATTCGGACTTAGAATCGCGTTTGAGGTAGTTTTCCGAAAATCGAAAATCTTAATCTGCATATTAATGGAGTTAGGACTTAGATTTAAAGTTTATTGAAGATGATGATCTGTTGTTAAATTATTAATTTATTTTTAGTCCTGTTTATATTAAAATTCAGTCCGGTTGTGCTAAAATGATTAGTATTATACCCTGTGAAAATTTATGATCGTTTAACAAGTGTTTGATTGTGAAATTATTATTGATGATGCATTGTTGATTTGTATTTGAGTGGACGTTTACGTGTTTAATAAATTATTGGGGTAAATAAATGTTTATGAAATATTCACAAGAATATTTTACTAGTAAAAATTTATTTAGATTGTAAACAAGAAATATTTTAGATTATATATTAGTTAATCTTTAACTCTAATAAATATTGACTAAAATAGCCTCGCATAATTTTATTGTTATAAAAATCTCATATTAATATTTAATATAGTTAGTAAATACTAAATTTAGCAATAAGTATTTTTCAATAAAAATTTGTTTGTAAAATCTATGAATAATATGACAGTTAAAGAAAATGTTTAAATAGTAAAAATGTTTTATAAAATTTCTAAACGAGAGAAACAGACTTAATTTTAAGTGTAGTAATTAATTGTTTGACTGAATATTATTTTGTTACTTGCATGATTAATTCTATGACAGGATTAATTTTATCGCATGGTTATGTGTTGTTAGTACTTTTAGTTGAAATGTTGAACCGTGCGATATTTTGTTGTGGCTGTAGATTGGACAAATAGGTTCCCTGGGTGGTTACGAGTAGTGACTCATGTAGACGATGTTAAGTAAATGGAAATTGATAAAGTGTTGGAAGTGTGATTGTGTGGATTGTGATTTGAGCCATGGTGATGGCAAGGGTAACCTATGGGGCCCTGTGTTGAAATGGGTTACCTGAGGGGTCCGATTTTGTGACGCTAACGTATGATACGTCATGGGAAGTTTCTCTTCGAGGAAGAGAATGGGTCCCATGAGATGGTTATAGTTAGTGAGACGTTAATGTATGATACGTCATGGGAAGTTTCTCTTGGAGAAAGAGAATGGGTCCCATGAGACGGTTATAGTTAGCGTGGGGTAGTGGATGTCCGACCCTAATGTACGATACGTCATGGGATGACTCAATCCTCCTGTTATGGTCTTAAGTGAGAACATACTCGGTACATAACTTAGGTGCGCTCACCTAGGACCCTGGTGCAGGATAAGCAAGAGGAAGGGTGGACCCATGAGACGGTTGTAGTTAGTGGATGTGGGAGGAAAGGATCTCGCGGAGAGAATCCTTAGATTACATGTAAGATGATGGATAGTAAAGAAAAAGACGATGTGCTATTATTTTGTACCTTCGGTGTATTATGAATTATTATATTGTTGATCTGCATATTGTGGTATTGGGTTTTAGGATTTCTACTTGGTGAATTATCACTCAGGATACGTTTGTATCCTGGCAAATCGTTTGCTTCGGCGTTCAATTTATCAGAGTGTGCAGGATTCCGCAGTGGAGCAGTTGATACAGGTGGGACCCCCTGGAACGGAGTCTGGGCCAATGTTGCTTGGAATTCGTGTCAAAACTAGAGTCGCTCTGGAGTTGCTTTTGTTAAATAAATGTACATAGATTTTTGTATTATTTTGAAATTGTAATTTTTGTATAAGGATAAATAGGGGCCTAATAGTTTGTAAAATTTAGTGTATTTTAGGGTTAATGTTTCCGAAATTTTTTGAAAAATCGGGGCGTTACAAAAAAAATTTCTTATGGGGCCTTGTAAAAAAAAGAAATTCCAACGGATATCGGTAAGTATTTTTTTTGGATTCGTAGAGTAAAATTGTTTAACTGCTCAGTTTCGCCTTCGTAAATTCAAAAAAAAATACTTACTGATATCCGTTAAAGTTGATTTTTTATAAGACCTCATAAAAAATTATTTTTAAATTTATGAGTACTCTATTTTTTTAGGTCTCGGAGTGGGCACCACATGCATGAAGTGGGCATATGCGGTGGAACTGTAGCATTGTCTTCCAATATGTACAGCAAAAACTCTTCAAAAATCGTGTGTATCAATTGTGGGTCTGATTTATGTGAACAGAATCGTGGATCTTATAATTTCTATCAAAAATATGTTTGAGCCAAAGATGTGGACGAAAATTGAGCGTACAAAGAGGCATGAAGGGGACTCAAATTACCAACTTAAACACGTATTCGAACTCACACAAACGCCAGTTTAAAGCCACGCCAGAATAAACGGTGTTCTTGGGCCTTTCTCTTTGTCACTCGTTAACGAAACTGATCGAGATTGGGGAACCACTCAATCATCCGTCTGTAATTGTAACGATCCAGATTTTTGCCCTATTTTTTTTAATACAAATTTGAAATGTTAAAACTAATTCAATAATTAGTTAGATTTATTAATTATATTATATTATTATGTGTATATTTGATATTACTAAAAAAAAATCGTATTCGAAACATATTATACTTTAGAGATATACATTCATCTCTTATCCTTCGTATCTAGACGCTAATTAGAATTCTATTGAAATTATATCTCTCTCTCCTCCCGAATTCCACCACCTTTATACTTCTCCTCTATAAATGCCTCTCTCATCTCTCACAATACAACACTCCTAGTCCTCTACAAAAACAAAAAAAAACAAGAAAAGAGGGATCACACCCTTTCGATTTTCGTCCATATCACGTCCCTCTATTCACGACCTGTTTCCTCCTAGTTGTTGTCGTTTTTAGGCCTAAGTTTCTTCACAAAAGTTGTAGAGGGCGTCGAGAGCTTTGATTTCGACCCAAGAATTGCCCAAAATGGTCAAGAATTAATAGAGTTATCGCCATTCAAAATTAGGTAAAATTCTCGGATTCTGATTTCCAGGCAGATTTAGCGATCCTTCTAAACTTCCATTTTTCTACTACTTGGAGTGGTTTTTGGGCTTAGACTTCTTCATGAAAGTCGTAGAGCGTTTCAAGATCTTCGCGAGAGACACAAGAATCATCCAAAACGGCAGATGTTTGGTCAAGTTATTCCAGTCCTAAGTTGCTGCTAGAATATCAATCTTTCGCCACCAAACGAAAACCCACCAGACTCCACCGAATCGCCTTGTCCGGATTAAAGGTATTATAATCTATATCCTACCTTCTCCTAAGTATAATAAGTGTTTATGCATTGTTGTTTAACGTTTCGGAGTAGGAGAAATCAACCCCGACGTTGCACGGTATCCTACCAAATTTTTAACTTACTCGAGACCAAGTCCATATTGTCAAAAGGCTAAACTCTATGTCTGTGTGGATCACATGTTTATTGTATAAAGAGAAAGTCAAGTTTTTTTGCAAGGGATAAGTGAAAAGGTAGGTGGTAGTTCTTTCAAAATCAAGACCAAGTCTATATTGCCCAAAGACTACACTTTATGTCTGTGTGGACCGCATATTTATTGTATAAAGAGCAAGTCATATTTTTTGGCAAGTGATAAGTAAAAAGTTAGGTGGTGGTTCTTTCAATATTAAGACCAAGTCCATATTGCCCAAAGACTACACTTTATGTCTCTGTGGACCACATGTTTATTGTATAAAGAGCAAATCATATTTTTTGGCAAGTGATAAGTAAAAAGTTAGGTGGTGATTCTTTCAAGACCAAGACCAAGTCCATATTGCAAAAAGACTACACTCTATATCTGTACGAATATGAGTTTTAGGGTTGAATTCTTAAGGAACTTAAGAACCTAACTTGAGATCCCTTGGATTGAGTGTTTAAAACCTGTTTTGATGCACGGATTCGATGTTCTTAAAATAGCTCTTTAATATATCTGAGTTTGAGCATGATTAGTGAAGTTTTTGTGTGAGTTTGAAGTGTATTGAAAGGTTTTGGAGTCAGAAATCGAGAGAGGAACACGCTGCGTTTTTTTCTGGAAAATCTGCAGGATTGGAAACCTTGTGTCTGCCCTGATTTTGGAAATTTTTGTTGGGGCACTTCCTAAACTCCAAAAATCATGAGATTTTTATGGAGAGTTCCTCTATGAGTCTTTTGTCTATGGTAAAAATTTCAGGGTCAGACTTAAAGTATTCAATTCTATAAAAATTCATGACATTGCAGCGCACAGTTTCGGACTGTGCTGACTACACAGACACGTGTTAGGGAAACGGCCATAAGTTTGAGCTCCGGCGATGAAATTGCGATCCGATTTCTGATTTTGAAACTAGACTTATAGACCTAAAAAAATGCATGAAGATTGTGTCGTAGTTATTCTTGTGCAAAGTCAATTTTTGCGTTAAAGTAGATGGTACTGCAGATTCTGTGACTATTTTCTTGAGGCTAGCTATCTAACTTCATATGTTCACCTTAGGACCTTATGTTCATAAAGATAGGCTTGTTTAGCATTTTCTAATCCTGTTTTTATTGCCAAATTATTTTAGGAAGTTTGGGTGGTTTGTAGACCCATGTTGGGAAGGGTGGTACAAGGTAATGAGGCTGTAAGAAAAGTTGCACAAAGTGATTGTTCCCAACACGGGCAATAGCTATTTCAATGCGCTCTTGGGCTGGAACTGGAGGGGATCTCAATGGAAAGTGAGTAAAAGTTGCACAAAGTGAGTAAAAAAATAAGAGTAAAATTTCAATAACATAAAGAAATTTACTCACGTATATAATATTAAATAATTTAAAAATACATATAAAGAGTAAAAAAATAAGTGTTCCGATTTTTAATTCGTTTGAACCGGTGCGAAGATCTTATTTTTCTTATCATTTCATTCTAAATGGTCGTAATGAATTTTTGGCTCTAAGGCCTTTCAATGAGCACCATAAGAGAGACCTGAAACTAAATAATAAGTCTTAGAGTACTTGTTGAAAGGCCTTCGAGCCAAAAATTCATTATGATCATTGAAGACAAAATGATAAAAAAAACAAGATCTTTGCATCGATTCGACCGGATTGAAAATTGGAACACTTAAATAATATTAAATAAATAAAAATGAAAAAAGATATAAAAGTTATTAAGTAAATAAATAAGAAATAAGAAATTGCCGTGGGTTTAATTATTGCCAGGGTATAATATTAAATAATTTAAAAATACATATAAAGATTAAAAAAATAAGTGTTTCGATTTTTAATTCGTTTGAACCGATGCGAAGATCTTATTTTTCTTATCATTTCATCCTAAAAATTATTAAGTAAATAAATAAGAAATAAGAAATTGCCGTGGGTTTAATTATTGCCAGGGTATAATATTAAATAATTTAAAAATACATATAAAGATTAAAAAAATAAGTGTTCCGATTTTTAATTCGTTTGAGCCGGTGCGAAAATCTTTTTTTTCTTATCATTTCATCCTAAATGGTCGTAATGAATTTTTGGCTCTAAGGCCTTTCAATGAGCACCCTAAGAGAGACCTGAAACTAAATAATAAGTCTTAGAGTACTTGTTGAAAGGCCTTCGAGCCAAAAATTCATTATGATCATTGAAGACAAAATGATAAAAAAACAAGATCTTTGCATCGATTCGACCGGATTGAAAATTGGAACACTTAAATAATATTAAATAAATAAAAATGAAAAAAAATATAAAAGTTATTAAGTAAATAAATACTCCCTCCGTCCCTTTTTGAGTGTCCTGCTTCGTAACTCCAACTTATTAAAAAGACATCATCATTACACCTTTCACATCAACTTTTTCCTCCACTTTTCCTACTTACCCATCATCATTACACATTTACTCACTAACTTTCCAAAATAAAATCTACTTTTAGGGACAAAATAGACAATACACCAACTTTTACCCCCCTAACTTTACAAAATGGACACTTATTAAGGGACAGCCCAAAATGAAATACTGGACACAAAAAAAAGGACAGAGAGAGTAAGAAATAAGAAATTGCCATGGGTTTAATTATTGCCGGTATAATATTAAATAATTTAAAAATACATATAAAGATTAAAAAAATAAGTGTTCCGATTTTTAATTCGTTTGAATCGGTGCGAAAATCTTATTTTTCTTATCATTTCATCCTAAATGGTCGTAATGAATTTTTGGCTCTAAGGCCTTTCAATGAGCACCCTAAGAGAGACGTGAAACTAAATAATAAGTCTTAGGATACTTGTTGAAAGGCATTCGAGCCAAAAATTCATTATGATCATTGAAGACAAAATGATAAAAAAAATAAGATCTTTGCATCGATTCGACCGGATTGAAAATTGGAACACTTAAATAATATTAAATAAATAAAAATGAAAAAATATATAAAAGTTATTAAGCAAATAAATAAAAAATAAGAAATTGCCGTGGATTGAGTGGGTATTATTGCCAGGGGTAGTTTGGTCTGGGGGGTGGGGTCTTATTACCTCATGCCATGTATTGGTGATATTATTTGCAGGTGTCATGTCACTACAACAAATCTGACTTTTGGCGACACGCCCAAAAATACGTTGCCGTTGGGTATGTATTGGCGACACACTTTGATGTCGCTAATAATTTTCACATTCGGCGACAAGGATTGGCGACACAACAAAAATGCGTCGCCGTTGGATATGTATTGGCGACACATTTTGATGTCGCTAAAAGTCTTCACATTCGGCGACACGAGGTGCGTCGCCGTTGGGTATGTATTGGTAACACACTTTGATGTCACCAACAGTCTTCACATTTGCGTCGCCAAAAGGAAAATTTTTTGGCGGGATATTTGGCACCAACAATCTCTGCAATTGGCAACGCGAAGTGTGTCGCAGCTGGGTACAAAGTTTTTCATCGGTACAAAAATTCATTATTAGAATGATATATTACGTTCGATCAAATATGTAACGATAAGAGATTTACTTTATTTTTGGCAGTTATGATTTGATCTCTCTTATATAAAAGATAGACGGTTCCGATTTTAAAAAATAGCTTAAGTGGCCCTTGAGTTGTGCACTATAGGATTTTAATGCCTCTGGAACTACCGAATATGTTATGATCATGTAGTTGTCAAGATCAAATTATCACCGATTTTGGCGAAAATGATATAATTGATAAGACGTTAAATCTTAACGGTTTAGATTGACCATTCAAAAAAATAAGCCAGCAACTACGTACCATTAGAATCTATACATTCAATTTACTTGTTTCTAAACAAATGTCTTATGCTATAGTCTAATGTACAGTAGTCAGATGACCACAGCATAATCACGACGATCGGTACCGTTTATTTTGTTGTGGTAAGTGGTTTGATTATACTTGTAAATTTTTAGGTCTATCGGGTTTTGAAAGACCCTTCATTGGGACGCAGATTTATTATTAGAATGGTATTTTACGTCCAATCAAGTATGTAATGATAAAAGATTTACTTTATTCTTGGCAGAAATGGTTTAATTTTTCTTATTTATAAGATAGACAGTTCTAATTTTAAAAAAATAGTTCAAGCGGCCTCAAGTTATACACTATAGGACTTTAATGCCTTAGGAACCACCGAATGTGTTACGATCATATAGTTACTGACATCTGATTACCACCAATTTTGGAAAGAATGATACAATTGATAAGACGTTAAATGCTAAAGGTTTAGATCGATCATTTAAAAAAATAGCTGACCACTACCTTTAAAAGTTATACATTGAATTTATTTATTTCTGAAAAAAGATCTTGTGCTAATCATTCTTGTAAATTTTTGGATCTATTCAATTTTGAAATCCCTTTTATCGGGACGTAGATTCTTTATTAGAATGGTATTTTATGTCTGATCAAGTATGTAATGATAAGAAATTAAAAAAAAATCTAGTGAACCCGTAAAATTAATACATAGATATAGTATCGACTCCCTTCATCCCAATTTAAATGTTCTCTACGAATTTTTGTGCATTTTCACTTTAATTTAGTGAAAAAATTATATATATATATATATATATATATATATATATATATATATATATCAAAATATTTTTTGGGGTTTGAAAATGAACAAAAATTCGTAGTAGAAATTTAAATTGGGACAGAGAGTAGAAGAAATTAACAATCGCAAAAAAAAAATTATTAAAATACAATAACATAAAACGACGTCGTTTCGAGAAGACCCAGTCTTTTTCAAGTCCAAAATACTTAAATTGTTTCATCCTATTTGAATTTTGATAAGCATGAAAGTAATTGTTGACCATTTATGTTATTATTCAAACCCAATTTGAATTACTTCAATCACAATTATGAGTTAAAAGTTATGCCCGAAATACTAAATAAATTAACTCTGATTGGGGGTAAATAAATTGGGTTTGAACAATAACATAAAGAGCTATAATTTTTATGTTTATCAAAATTGATAATTTTAATGTTTAAAGGTTCAAAATCACGTTTGATTAAACTTTAATTACTATTTTAATGTTAAATATATACTATATATATTAGATATTCCAAATATACAACGAAAAGTGTGTCTAGTGCAATTGGTCGGAGCTGTGCGCGTAAAGGCTTGTGTAATCGGATGTCCCGGGTTCAAAACCCGTGAGGTGCAAGAAAATTGTATTTTTTCATCAAGCAACCTTTCGGCGACGCAACAACTGGTGTCGCCGATAGGCTTACCTTTTGGTGACGCAAAACACGTCGGCGAAGGTGTAATATGTTTTCCACATCAACCATACTTTCACCAACGCAAAGCGTGTCGCCAAATCTACTACCTTTTGGCGACAGAGGTGTTCACGTCGGCAAATACTATTGCCGACATAGCAACGGCGACGGGATGCCGACGCAAGGACTTGGGTCGCCAAAACCCTTTGCCGACGCAAATAAGCCTTTGCCGACATACTATTGTGCGTCGCCAGAATCGAATTTTGTTGTAGTGTGTCTTGGTAATTTGGAGACTTGACACCATGAAAGTGGTGATTTATCCTGCTCCACGCCACCTGTGGGTAATTTTCCCTAGCTGTTTTGGTGAGGAACACGTGGACGACTTCTGGCCCCATTGTGGGCACGCTATCCGGAAATTTTGTTTTGTAAAATTGGGTGAGGCCCTTTTGGTTGGAAAAGTGCGGCGAAACGCCTCGATTCAGAGTCGCCACTTGGGTTTTAGCGGTGAAAACACCCAAGGAACTGAACTTGAAAAACGTTTGCCACGTTTGTTTGATTTTTGTAGGGAGGTATTCCCGAGAACATACATCTAGTTGCCGAACACGTGATGTTTGGGAGCACGTGGTGAATACGACTGGACTTATCGCCGGGCAGTATGAAGAACAGCGATATGGAACAATGACATGTGAAGTTCTTGGTCCATGCAATCTGTTCGGCTGAATAAAGGCTAATGACATGACAAGTCACTGGTGTAAACTATCTGTTCGGCAGATAAGAGACATTCTGATTACGTTTGGACCAAGTTACATGTAAAGTCCTTGGTCCAGGTAGTCTGTTCGGCAACGAGATGGCCGAACAAAAGAAAGAACTTCAGTCAAGTATTGGAGCATAAGGAACATTCTGGAAGAATCTAGAAACAATAGTATTCCGTTAAAGAATAAGATCCCGAGAATATAGGATTTGAGAAAGATACCCAACGAGAATGGGATGTCCGGCCAGTAAAGGAAAAAGAATCCTAAAAGGACTCCTTTCTAATAAACTGATAAAGGAAACGAGAATCCTTGATATCCTGGGTTTCCTATACGAGTTGGGAATCCTATGGCAATAGGGATGCTTGGGCGCCAAGCATATGAATGTCTATATAAACAGAGTAAAACTAGAGGTAAAAGGTACGCAATACTTTGCATTCATGCTTTCCTACTGATAATTAGGGTTTGACTGCTAGTACGAGATACTAACAAAGGCATCGGAGGGCCTTTGCCACGAGAGGCAGAGGTGCGCTCACCCCCTGTCTATTTTGCAGATTAGGGTTCCGACGACGAATTAGGGTTTCGGTGAAGAGGCACGAGAAAGCCGTTGCAATCCAGCTGATTAGAAGGCATCAATTGTTTTCATCCCCCTACGATTTTGAAAAGGCTTTGTAGACTGGACCGTCGTCACCTTCGATATCTGAGGTTCGGAAGCCAGGTTACGAGAGGGGAAGGGTTTTATGGCACCCCTCTCACCCAATCCGGAGATCGGTCTCTACTCGGGCATTTTTTTATAAAACGTTTATATTTTTCTCTCATTTGATCATTTTTTTAGCCAGTTAGTGCGGGGGAACAGTTAATGGGGGTCGAAACGGTAACAAGTTGTGATTTATGTGGCAAAATGTTTATGGATGACTTGATTGCAATGCTAAATATAGATTGAGAACAAGCACTGAGCAAACTGGATAACTTGAAGTACGCTGCCTTACAGGGGCGCGAGCAGGTTCTGTGTCAGCATGCACTGGCCGAGCCACTGCATGCTGATACAACATGCGCACGCCACAACATAACTGGCGTACTCCACTTGTTTGTTTACTCAGTTTTTGTTTTCAACCCTCTGGGCTCTGGAAAGGGACCAGTGCACACCCAGGACAAATCATGCAGTTAAATAAAGCGGAATATATACTTACAGACAGATGAGATGGCTTGAAGCCATGAAAATAGACGAGAAACCCCCTAAACAGAGCGGGGACATGAAAGAGGCCAAGATTAAGCTAAGATGCAAGGGCTAGCCACTGGATCCTGGGACAAACTGCCGTACGCCACTTATGGATAGCCGTACGCCAGTTTGACCTTGATCCAATGCTTGGCTTTACATCATCTGGGCTCTGGAACATGACCAGAAGGATCCCAGAGGCCTTTTAAACAAGCAAAGAGTAAGCAATAACTACTATATCTAAACAGTTCTAATCATACAGAAAGCAGTAAACTGGTTATTTAGCATGCAAAGGGTGATTGACAGAAAGATAAGATGATAGAAATAGTGATCCATGATCCCCACGCCAGTAGTGCTCGTTTTGCCATTACTGGCGTACGACATAGGAGTACTGGCGTGCGCCATATTCCATCTCATACGATTGTTGTATTTCGCCAGTTTAAGGCCAGGACTAGTATTGTTTACCGGCCTGGGCCTTACTGGTTCCCCTCAGGGGTCGAAAACAGAAAAGAACGTAAATGTGGTATACCTTTTGGTATTGAGGTTTGAAGGTTGTGTTGAGCTTTAGAGGTTGAAGATGGAGGTTGTATGGAGACTGAACATCAGTGGGTGTATGGAAGTAGACTTCTTTCCTTTCTCTTTCAATAGAAGAAGAAGAAGAGCAAGAAGAGAGGAGAAGGGAGCTTTATGCTTCTTAATGAGGCTAACCCCTTGCAAATGAATGCAAGGGGGTATTTATAGTGGAGAGAGACTGAGATTAGTCTGGTGCTAAGGCCTGTTTGGCTGGCTTGGGTCAAGAAGAGAGCCTTCCCGTGCATTAAATGCATGGGACTAGTTGATGGGGGGTGTAGGAGAGAGAGGGAGCGGGCCTGGCCGATATAATCATCAGGGGCTACTGTGGCCGACGTCAGGGTGGCACAAAAGTCTCGTCCATGTGGCTGAATAAAGTTGATTTGACTGGCGTGCGCCACATATGGACCGGCGTGCGCCAGTAATAGCTGAGTCAACGGTCGATGACTGACACGTGGCAGCTAACTGGCGTACGCCTCCAATACACTGGCGTATGCCAGTTGGGTTTTGCTGGGGCTGTTTGGCTCTGGTTTGAAGGGTTTGAAAGGGGTTTGAGAGAAGCTAAGGACGCTCAAAGCTCAAACACAACATTATCCCCAGACTGTTTTCGACTATAATCATCATTGGGGAAATAAATGATCCGCAAATAACGTTATCTGGACAGTTCAGAATGGGGTGTCTACACCCATATTTTAAGAAGATTTTTAGTGCCGAGTGGGTATCACGTGGTGTCCGCTCGGCACATTCTAGTCGTCCATTTCGATTTTGGACAACTCAAATTTAGAGAGAGAAAAAGGAGAGAGAGTGTTGGAATGAGAAGAAAGAGAATGTTTCAATTTGGGCCGTCCAACACACTTTCGGACGGCCTAGATATATTGCTCGGGCACCACGTCGGCCGGGTGACGTGGTACCCTCCTGACACCCAAAAATTTCTCCCATATTTTGTTGTTGGACCGTGCGATAGTTTTCTCCTTGGAAAATAAAACAAACAAACAAACAAATAAAATATGAGCCCTTGGAATTTAGAAAAAGTGTTCTCGCAAAAAAAAAAAAAAAAAGTGCTCTCGTCCGTTATTCTTTTTTATTTTTATTTTATCCGCCTCGTCTTTTATTCTCTTTCTACATATTTTCTTTGATATGTAAGATTACAAACCTTTATTTCATGTTTTTTTTTGGTAAATACCCTTTCTCTTTTATTTATTTATTTATTGTTGTACATTTAATTCAGACTTTTTTTTTTTCTCGAAGAATAAGAACTTCATTTAATTCAGTCTTAGTTTTCTGGTTTCTTATCTTAATTTGATAAGGGATAGAGGGACCAGAGTCTCAAGGGTTAGTCCGATTGGTTGATGGATTTGCTTTTCATATAATTGACTAGGGTTCGATCTTTGGAATCAAGCCAGTAGAAGTAATTTCTTTTGAATTCCATAAATTAGGCATTGATGACCTGCCTTTGACTGCACCGGAAAAACGATTAATTGAAGTGTGCGTAAATTGACCCGAATGCTCCTAGAGAGAAAGAGAGAGAAGAGGGAGAGACGAGGAAAATAAGGAAACGGGTGGATCCATGTACGGGGGTTGTGGTGCCAAGTGGAACATCCCCCACTCTTTTGCGATCAATTCAACCATTTTGAATACTTTGGCTCTCTACCGTGGTCCAGCTTTGCTTCCTTAGACTGATTTCTCCTTCCAGTTCCCTACAGTTTTTTAATATTTTTAGGTTCAAAATCCGTGTCAAAAAAAAAAAAAATCAGAAACATTTATTTTGTAGAACTCGCTAAGAAGGTTTCCACGCTAAAATCAATTTAATCGGAGTTTGTTTTGTGACTTTTTTTATTTTTTTGGTTTTGTCATTATTTGAATTTTTTTCGCATTTGTTCGTTTTGCGCCAATTTTTTTTTAACTTTTTGATTCGTCTTTGTGAGACGAATCGGAAAAGTAAAATTTTTCTACTTTTACTCATATTTTGAACAAAGACCACTTTTAAGTAGAAAAAGTCAACTTTTTTTTTTTACTTTTTCTACTTCTTTGTTCAAAATATTTGGGTAAAAGTAAATGTTTTTTACTTTTTCAATTCGATTTGTCTTGTCGAGATGAATCAAAAAGTCAAAAAAATTTGGCGTAAAACGAACAAACGCAAAAAAAAATTCAAATAAGGACAAAACCACACTTTTTCTAAAAGTACGTGTTAGTGGTTTCATTTCGGCAGAGTTGTAAATAGTTGTTTACGAAGTCAATTGTGACTATCCAAAAGTGTTATGAACGGTCCGAATGTTAATAAAACTTTTCCGGGAAAGAGTTGTGAACTTTTCTCCGGAAAATTTTTATTAAAATCCGGACCGTCCAAAACACTTTTAAACGATCACAATTGGTTGGTTCATAGTTGAGAGAAATTCGTTGGTAGGGAAATCCAAGAGGCTAACTTCTGGTCCCATATTTTGTTGTTTAGCCGTGCGATACTTTTCTCTCACTAGCCGACTCCATTGGGAAAAATAAAATAAAATATGAGCCCTTAGAAAAAGTGTTCTCGCAAAAAAAAAAAAAAATGAAAAAAGAAAAAGGAAGAAGAAGAAAGAATAGCCTTGCCTTTATTTTTTTGTTCATTTAATTCAGTGCAAGTTTTCTGGTTTCTTATATAATTTCATACGGGAGAGAGAGAGGCGAGAGCTCCAAAGGTTAGTCTGATTGGTCAGTGGATTTGATTACCATGCAATTGATTAGAGTTCGACTCTTGAGATCATGCTGCAAGAAGTAATTTCTTTTGAATTCCATAGTTCCCGCATGAATGACATGCCTTTGACCGGACCGAGAAACGATTAGTTGAAGTATGCGTAAGTTGACGATCAGTAACTCATTCGTCATCAAAGTATACTTAATAAACTACTATTAAATCACCAGGGACGAAAATTCTTGTATATGGAGACTCCCGCAGGTACATCAAAACTTATGCGAGAAAAGAACGGCTAGCTCCTGTTTCGAAAGGCACTCCAACACGTGGAGGAAATTATTTTTGTTCTGGAGTTACAGATAAGGAACCACGCTTTCATTAAAAAAGGGAGACACCAAGTCATGCTCGCCCTTTGCCCATTGATGGCCGGGGAACACTATTATAACGTCAAGTCTAGAAAACAAAATAGTAAAAATTTAAGAACCACATTGTTTCAACTCGTAAACAGAATTACAAACTTTACCTTAGCTAGAGTTCTAATACACACGTTATACCGCTAACATTTCAAAAATCTATCGTAATAGATCTAGGTTTACATCTCCATATACTACAACTGACAAATGCTAGTTGATCTTATTAAAAAAAGGTGGGAAAAGAAAGATCTTACCAAATTATGAAGCTTGATGTATAGTGGCTCCAATGAACATAATGGGTCAGGATCATAATCTAGAGTCAAACTATATATTTGGGCATAAGCTAAAAGGAATGAAAACCTACGCCAACGCGATTGATGATAGGGCAGCTTCTCTTTTCTAGATTGGGATAGGGCCTAGGGGGGCTTCTGCGTAGCTTAATTATCAATCAAAGTTTGTAATGAGCACCTGTTGATTCGAAAGTTTCATGTTCAACTTCTGTGGATTGTACCTTAATTAACACATACGACATGTATCTTTTTCTATTCTATTGTAAAGATTTCATTTTTATCATTATATAACTAGTGTTTGTCTGTGCTTACGGCACTACTCACCCAACCAATTGATTGGAATTATCCTTTGAATCTGGTACAAAGAACACAACTATCAAAATCACCAAATACAATCAGAGAACTCAACCTCAATATTTCAAATTCGTGACTTTCCAATTTTTATGTTCTTAAATAGCCCCAATTTTTACGAAAATTGACAGAATCAACAATTAGTATAAAACTAAGTAAGAAAGAGGAGGAGAATTACTCTGGAACAATTTTTTATGCAACACCTACAAAGTTCTTTGCATGTAGACCTAGGTTTGTTCCCTTTGAATTTTCACCATTATCTGTGATTTTTCAAATTAATCGAACAAATAAAGTAGACCCATTACCATTGCTTCCAGATGTAGAACTCAATTTACCCCTCAACGTAATGTTTCTTACCTTCAAAACAAACCGACCAAAGCCTATTTGTTTACCTTCAAATCATCCGTCTTACTTGTGTGGACACCCTATTTTGGAATATCTGGATTAGTTTACGTACGGTCTTTGGTTCCCTGATGATGATTAAGGTCAAGAACATCTCGAGATTGTTGGTGTGTCTGAGCTTTGAGTGTTCCGAACTTCATTCAAACCTTTGTCAAGCCTCTTTCAAAACCCTTCAAGCCAGAACCAAATGGCCTCAAGCAAAACCCTACTAGCTTATGCCAGTATTGTGCTAGCGTGCGCCTATCAACTGCCACGTGTTAGTCATCGACCGTTGATTCAGTTATCACTAGCGCACGCGGGTATAAGGGTGGCGTACGCCAGTCAACTCTAATCAAATGTCACTATTCAACCACGTGCTCAAGACTTTTGCGGCCATCCAGTACATTGTACAATATCCTGATGATTACAAAAAATGCCGGGTTATCCCCTTCCCTCCTACATATCCTTTCAAGCCAAGTCCCATGCATGGGAGGCTCCTTCCTTAACTCAACCAGCCCTTAACCCCAACTGATGACAGCCCCTCTTCAGTCATTTTTGGCTATAAATACCCCCCTTGCATTCATGTGCAAGGGGTTACCACCATTAAGAGCATCCAAGTCGATCCTCTTTCTCTCTTTGTTCTTTGCTTCTTCTTTTTTCTTCCATTTTTAAAGAGTAAGCAAGGAATGCCTCCCTTCACACCATACTACCCTCACACTCTTCATCCATCTATTAAACTTCAAGCTCAAAGCTCAAACCCCTCATCAAACTCCATCTAAAAAAGGTATACCACCTTTTATCCTGCAACCTGTTCTGACCCCTGAGTGGTGCTAGCAAGGTCAAGGCTTGGCTCTAAAGCTAGCAAGGTTTCAAAGATTGCATTTGATGATAAGTGACGCCCGCCAGTGCCTCTAAGCTGTACGCAAGTTATGGCTGTACGTGCAATCCTGGTGTGGGGACCACTGATCAACTACTTTCTGCTTTTCTTTTTATTTTATCACCCTACTGCATGCTAAAAACTACTTTACAGCTTTCTGTATTTTAGGACTGTTAGTTGTTATTCATTTCTTCTGCTTTGGAAGGCCTCTGGAATCCTTCTGGTCATGTTCCAGAGCCCGGATGATGCAAAGCCAAACACAGGATAAATGAAGTGACTAGCGTACGGTCCCTTGAGACTGGCGTGCGGCAGTTCTGTCATGATCCAGTGGCTGGCCCTTGCTTCCCCACACTATTTATGGGGTGTCCTGTCCATTTTGTTTCTTTAAGATTATTTCAGCTATTTGTAATATTATATTTTGCATTATAAACTCCGTAGTTTGTCCTGGGTGTGCACTGGTCCATTCCAGAGCCCAAAGGGTTGAGAGTAGGAGTTGTGAACTTAGATCTACCGGCGCACGCCAGTCCTGTTGTGGAGTGCGCAGGTCATCTCTGTATGCAGTGGTATGGCCAGTGCATACAGGTTTCTTCCTGCGTACGTCATTCTGGGCTAGTGTGCTCGAGTTTGTCTAAATGCTCACAGGTACTTATTCTCAATCTATTATTCATTGTTTCTATAATCATCCATGCCATTTTGCCACATAAAATGCAACTTGTTACAGTTTTAATCCCTATTCATTGTCCCCCCCTCCCTAACTGGCCAAAAAAATGATTAACGAGAGAAAAATGCAAATATTTTACAAAGTGCCCGAGTAAAGACCGATCTCCAGATTGGGCAAGAGGGGTGCCATAAAAGCTTCCCCTCTCGTAACATGGCTCCCAAACCTCAGATATCGAGAAGGTGATGACGGACCAGTCTATGCTTTTTCAAAATCAAACAACGTAGCAAATGTTTCAAGTTCGGTTCCTTGGGTGTTTCACCGCAAAACCCGAGTAGCGACTCTGAATTGTAGCGTTTTGCCACGCTTTTCCAAAAAAGGGTGCACCCGATTTTAGGCACAAAAATGAATTTTTTGGGGCGTGTGCCCACAACTTGATGTTTCTTACCTTGCCGAGCATCTCCCAAAGCCGAGCTGTTTACTTGATGTCGAGATGTCATAGGGGGGGGGGGGGGGGGGGGGAATGGCGTTTGTGTAATATATTAGAAAGAGTGTGGATAAATTCTTAAGAGTAGGAGTTCACATCAACCATTGGATCAATTCAATCTTAGTCATTGCAATAACTTATCTTTTTGGGGGGCCCTACACCTTTCTGTTTTATATTATAGATTATTATTATTATTATTATTATTATTATTATTATTGAAGATATAGATGAAAACCTTTTGCTGATAAAAAAAAAAACTTGTGAGAGTTATCCAAGGTGATCTTCTATTTGAGATGTTCTCTTAAAAGGGTAAAAACTGTTAAATAGACAAAACTAGTAATAAAATTGACATGCTATGCCTAAAATTAAAATTCTAGTCACAGGTAAGCTGAAAGGATAAAGTTAAATAATTGAAAAAATTAACTCTGAAAAGCTTTTGTATGTCTTTCCAAATTACCTTTAAAATTTCACATTTACCCGTTTAAATTTTTGACTAATGATAATCTGACCATGGCATTCCGTGAAGCATTGGCTATTGCAGCAAATAGAGGTCTCTCAAAAATTATTGTGGAAGGTGATTCACTCCAAGTTGTTCAAGCACTCACCCAGGCAGGAAAATCATTTGTCGATTGTAGCTTTCTATTCTCTCGAATTGTTTAGTTATTTTGCCTTTGTTTTCCTCTTGTATTTCTGTGCATGTTAAACATTCTTGTAATAAGATAGCTCATTCGTTGGTTAAATGATCCTTATTAGGTACTAGACTAGAAGGGGGTCTTGTCTTCCGGTGGCTAGCTAGTCTTGTCTTTGATGATGTCCCATCCTTGGGCCGGATTCTAATAAAGTCCTATTGATAAGTAGAATATACCTAAGGAGCTCAGCACTACCAGGCCTACGAACCTGGGGAGTACGAGCTGTCTTCCCTCCAAGCCTCCTGTAGGGACCTACAAAGAACGGAGCAATGACCTTCCAGCTCCGTCCTTCGGCCGAAGCTTGAAGAAAGTCCAAGGACCAGCTCCGGCCCCTAGCTCCCTTGTAAAGCTTAACTTCTACAGTATTACACGAAAGATATGATTGTTAAGATAAAGATGCCACGACAGGAAGAATGAATCCTAAGGGATAAGGGAAGGATGGGATAAGCCCAAAGGGCCAGAGATATGAACAACCGTGATTGAAGATGGGATTCCTAGCCCTGGCAGGAATCCCGTGGATTCTTAGCTAAGGTAGGACTCCACACTCCTCACTCCTCAAAGAGGGGATCCGGAACCTACAAGATAAAGTCCTACAAGGACTCAAACTCCGATTGTAATGCCTATAAATACGACGGTAGAACACCAATAAACGGTACACACAACTCTAACACAAAGAACTTCCATTCATTTACAGCAAGGCTTCTACTGACTTAGGCATCGGAGGGTGGTTAGCACGCCACCATACCGGTGACACGAGTTATCACCTTTGTTTTGTAGGTCCAAGTCGGAGCTATCATCAAAGTTGCTTCATTAGCTGGCGTCGTCTGTGGGAAACCTATTTTTCCTTACGATGAATAGCTTTGTATGGTAGAAACCCGATCAAGCAGAACAATAATGGCTTCAAATCTCGAACAAACGGGTATCGAAGATGCTGCACAGGCCGCCGCTACGGCAACAACTACTGTTGCAGCCAAGGTTGCCAAGGCAGCCGAGGTTGCCAAGGCGGCTAAAGCGGCCAAGGTAGCCGCCGCCGCCGAAAAGGCTGCAAAAGCAGCAGAGGCTGCCAAGGCCGCTGCGGCGAATCTATCAGAGGGTAATCAGATCACCCTAGAAGCATTCGCCCATATGCAAGAATAGATAAAGACCTTAACCTAAGGGTTACAGATCGCGAGACAAGAAAACGCAAACTTGCGAAAACAAATCTCTGAGTCAAGTATCCCGAGATTACAAAATAGTCGCCATAACGACGACGAGGGTATGGAGGAAGGCGAATCCAGTGAAAAGGAAAGCCAAAACCAAAGAAAGTATGGTAATCCACCCCTAGATAAATCGCCTCACGAGCAAGGGATGATACTCAAGATGCAAAACCAGATCGAAGGATTAATGAAGCATGTCAAAGCACAAACCCCTGCCACGGTAGAGGAGTTGGTGCAAAACACGGATTCACCTTTCACTCCTGAAGTTATGAGACGCCCTCTCCCAAGGAAGTTTAAGATGCCCCAATTGGAAATATTCAATGGTTCTACAGACCCGTTGGATCATCTTGAGACATATAAGTCCTTGATGCACTTACAAGCAGTGCCAGATGAGGTAATGTGTCGGGCATTCCCAGTTACCCTTAAGGGAAGTGCCCGAGCATGGTTCAACAAACTCCCACCAGGAAGTATACGTAGCTTCAAAGAGCTTAGCACAAGCTTTGTAAGTTACTTCATTGCTGGTCAACGCTACGGCAAACCAGCAACGCATCTCCTGACAGTAAAACAAGGGAGATGGGAATCATTAAGAGAATACACTACAAGGTTTAATAAAGAGGTGGTCCAAATAGATGAAGCTGATGACAACGTGAGCATAACTGCGTATATTGCTGGGTTGTATTCAGAGCAGTTCCTATATCTTGTGTCTCAAGAGCCACCAAAAACCATGGCAGAGCTCATGCTCAGAGCTCAAAAGCACATGAACGCAGAAAAGACTGTCTATGCAAGACGAGCACGTGATGGTTTTGATCCCCAAGCAAGATCCAAAAAAAAGAGGAGATATCCATAATTTTCTCAGAAGAAGATCTCAAAGGGATCCAGATTCCCCATGATGACCCCCTGGTCATAACCATTGTCATAGCAAACTACCTCACACGAAGAGTATTGATCGACAGCGGAAGTTCAGCCGATATACTCTACCTTCATGCATATAACCAGTTAAAGGTCGGACGAGAAAGGCTAAGGCTTATGGTGTCACCACTAGTTGGATTTGCAGGTACACCTATTTACCCAGCTGGTCAGATAGCACTACCAATTACTATGGGAGAAGAGAAAAGTCAGATTACGCATATGATTGATTTCATAGTAGTCAACTATCCCTCAGCATATAATGCAATCCTAGGAATGACGACTTTGAACAAGATCGGGGCAATAATCTCCACTTACCATTTGATGATAAAATTCCCAACATCAGAAGGAGTTGTCTGTATCAGAGGAGAACAGAAAGCAGCACGAGAATGCTACGTTACTTCACTCAGAGGAGCTAACATTGCCATGAATATAGAGTGTCTCGACACTCGAGATGAAGAGAAACTCCAACATGGAGAACCCGTGGAAGAGCTTATAGAAGAACTCCTGGAGCCACGGCAATCAGGAAAGACAGTAAGGATTGGAACAGGATTGAGTACGACTGCAAAATCAGAGCTGTTACAATTCCTAAGAAAAAATAAAGACGTTTTTGCATGGTCCCATGAAGACATCCCCGAAATTGACCCAAGGGTCGTATCTCACAAGCTGAATGTCGACCCCATTGTACGTCCAGTTAAGCAGAAGAAAAGAGCCATTGCTCCAGAACGAAATGAGGCGGCAGCTAAGGAGGTAGATAAGCTCATTCAAGCGGAGTCCATCCGTGAAGTTCTTTACCCCGATTGGTTGGCCAACGTGGTCATGGTGAAGAAATCTAATGGCAAATGGAGAATGTGTGTAGATTTCACCGACCTCAATAAAGCGTGTCCAAAGGATAGCTTTCCCCTCCCCAGAATTGACTCTTTGGTAGATTCCACTGCCGGACATGAGCTTTTTAGCTTTATAGATGCATTTTCAGGATATAATCAAATCCAAATGCACGAAGGAGATCAAGAAAAAACCTCATTTATCACCGATAGGGGATTATATTGTTACAAAGTATTGCCCTTCGGTCTTAAGAATGCAGGGGCGACATACCAGGGGTTGGTCAACAGAATGTTTAAACAACAAATCGGACGCAATGTAGAAGTATATGTAGATGACATGCTGGTTAAAAGTGCTAAGGCACATAACCATGTTGATGATCTAGAAGAAACCTTCCAGGTTCTCAGAAAATACCGAATGAAGCTCAACTCAACAAAATGTGCTTTTGGAATCTCCTCAGGAAAATTCTTAGGTTTCATGGTGTCTCAAAGAGGGATCGAGGCAAATCCAGAAAAGATTCAGGCTATACTCGCCATGCGTTCACCGCGGAATATAAAGGAGGTCCAAAAGCTCACAGGACGAGTTGCAGCTTTGAGCAGGCTTATTTCACGAGCAACTGACAAATATCAAACATTCTTCAAGGTTTTGAAAAAGGCCTTTGAATGGACAACCACAGAGGAAATAGCTTTCACCCAGCTAAAGGAGTATTTGGCATCACCACCACTGCTGGGTAGGACTCAGGATGGAGAGAATCTATTCATGTACTTAGCTGTCTCCCCTCAAGCCGTCAGCACGGTTTTGGTTCGGGAAGAGCAGGGAACCCAACTCCCAGTATACTATACCAGCAGGGCATTACGAGGAGCTGAGTTAAGATACCCCAGAGCTGAAAAAATAGCCTTTGCAATGGTAATAACAGCCAGAAGGCTACGGCCATACTTCCAAGCTCATCCAATCAAAGTGTTAACAGACCAACCACTTCGAAGAATTCTCCACTCACCGGAGACGTCAGGCCGACTAATTCAATGGTCAATAGAGCTTGGCGAATTTGATATAGAATATAAACCTCGAATTGCCATCATGGCACAGGTATTGGCAGATTTCCTTGCAGAATACACATATCCAGAGCCGGAGGAGCTCCCTAGAGAAGAACCCAAACCTTGGGTCCTTCAGGTCGATGGATCAACGACTAAAGATGCAAGCGGAGCAGGCTTAATTCTAACATCCCCGAAAGGACAACGGCTTAGCTACGCGCTTAGGTTTGAGTTCAAAACGACCAACAATGAAGCCGAATACGAAGCCCTAGTGGTTGGATTGGAGCTGGCTAGTGCCATTAGAGCTAGCCATGCGTTGGCCAAAAGTGATTCACAACTGGTTGTGGGACAAGTCCTCGGGGAATACACCGTCAAGGAAGAGATCATGCAAAAGTATGTGGATAAAGTAAAAGCCCAAGTTGCGAAATTGCAAAGCTTCAATATTGTTAGAATCCCAAGGGAGGAAAACAATGAAGCAGATTATTTGGCAAAGCTGGCCACGGCTAAGGAGGACGCTATTCCATGGAATACACCTATAAGATACTTAGAGTTGCCAAGTATAGTCTCCCCAGATATACAAGTTCAAGCCATCAATTGCAGTGACTCATGGACTGGTCCCATAGTTGACTATATAACTAAGGGGACACTACCAGGGGATAAGGTCAAAGCCAGATAGCTCAAGATCAGAGCTGCAAAGTACTTGATGATGGGAGATGTGCTATATAGAAGGAGTTTTTCATTACCTTACCTAAGGTGTCTCACCACAACGGAGTCTTTGCAAGCTATGCAAGAGGTCCACCAAGGAATATGTGGGGATCACCAAGGTGGCCGCATGCTAGCTTACAAACTCCTTAGGTTAGGATACTACTGGCCTAGCATGCAAAAGGATTGCAACTCTATGGTGCAAAAATGTGAAAAATGTCAACGCTTTGTAAATATCATTCATGGATCACCTACAGTTTTAACCCCAATGAAAGGACCTTGGCCATTCGCCCAATGGGGGTTAGACCTGATTGGCCTGCTTCCTATAGCTGCGGGCCAAGTCCAGTAGCTGTGGATTACTTCACAAAGTGGGTTGAAGCTAAGGCACTGGCCACAATCACAGCGGAGGTTACCACTGGCTTTTTATGGAAGTTAATTATTAGCCGTTTTGGATTGCCACGAGTAATCGTTACGGATCGAGGGAAACAATTTGACATTACTCAGTTTAAAGCATACTGTATATCTAAGGGAATACATGTGCATTATGCCTCTAAAGCTCATCCAAAAGCTAATGGGCAGGTCGAAGTTACGAATCGAACCATCAAAAAGGGGATAAAGAAGAGGTTGCGAGAGGCCAAAGGAACCTGGCCGGACGAACTTTACAATGTGCTATGGGCATATCGAACAACACCCCGAACTGCAACTGGAGAAACACCATATTCTCTTGCATTCAGGGCAGAAGCAGTAGTCCCCATCGAAGTGGAACTCCTCAACTACAGGACTGTAAGCATCGACCACCGAAAACCAGGAGGATCTTAAGGCTGAGCTAGATCTCTTGGAAGAAACAAGGGAAAAAGCAATGGCCAAAATAGCCGTTTACCAGCAGAGGATGGCCAAGTACCATGAAGCACAAGTTAGGTCAAGAAGCTTTCGTACTGGTGATCTAGTTCTACGGAAAGTTGATCCCACTGGGAAGAAGGTGGGCAAGCTCGGCCCAAATTGGGAAGGTCCCTATCAGGTCCTACACCACGTCAAAGCTGGTGCATACAGGCTCACAACCCTAAGGGGAAAAGAACTACCGAACTCATGGAACGCAGAGCATCTCAAGAAATACTACAAGTAGGTGCTTACAGTGGAAGTATATTTTTGCTTTTCAATTTTCGCTTCTGTTTTTAGAAGATTTTCAGTTTTCAATAAAGCTTTAGTAGCAAAGATGTTTTTAGTACCACGTGTTTTACTTACGAGTCTGTGAGACCAATAAAAATCCCCACGAGGGACAATTGTTTGCTTTTCCTCCTAAACCAATGATTAGAAAAGAGAAGCAGAAATCAGAAAAATAAAACTCAAATTTTATTAATAAATCCACACCCTAAGGGGTGTGGACAGTTTTTTACATAAAAACTTCATGGGTAAACCCACAAAGTTACAGCCTAAACACTATCTCCCTCCCTTGGAGGGGAGGGAATAGGAAGGGTCGGCTGCCCTCGGAAAGCTTCCAACTGGTCCCAGTTGGCTATCAGCACCATGCGGACCGTCTTCTCCATGACAGAAATAGATTCTGCCATGGCCTCCATCTTTGAAGACAGCCCATCAATGGCTGCCTTCAAACTCTGCAGCTCTTGACGCAAGTCAGAGGTTTGCTCTTCGTTCGCCATCACAAAATAAGAATTGATTATGAAGTGAGAAGTAACCTCTGAAATTCGTCAGTATTTATAGCAAAATATGGGCGGTTCATTAACCGCTTGCTGAGCCAATTAGCACAATCATAATCAAAGCTGTGGGTAAAACCGCCACTCTAAAACTGCCTAGAATATTGGGAAGTTACACATCCGATTACCTCGGGTAAATTAAACGACGACTTTCAAATTTAAGCAACAAATTTAAAACCCCAAGGGCCAATCCGGTGTGTTATTAAATAGACGTAGCACAGCTATGCAAAATAAAAAGCTTAGGAAAAATATCCAAGCTCTTAGACGTAGCACAACTATGCAAAATAAAGAGCTCAGGAAAAATATCCAAGCTCTTAGATGTAGCACAACTATGCAAAATGAAGAGCTCAAGAAAAATATCCAAGCTCTTAGACGTAGCACAGCTATGCAAAATAAAGAGCTCAGGAAAAATATCCAAGCTCACAGACGTAGAACAGCTATGCAAAATGAAGAGCTCAGAAATAATATCCAAGCTCATAGATGTAGCACAGCTATACACTCCACAAAACTACAATTCCCCTAATGAATACCCATGGGAAAATCTAACAAGTGTATCCATTGTTTGGACACAAACGATGAACACACTTAGGGGAGTAAGACGTAGTATATCTATACAACAAACAGATAGAATTCAAAACTAGAAATCAAAAGCAAAAATATGCAAAAGCAATGCACAAAGACCATATGGAATTGCCATAAAACACAAAATGAAAGTATTCTTTCATTTTGTCTACACCTGTCATCCAAAACAGCCTCTAACAGGCTCCAAAAATGATCTCACTAGGATCATCACCAGCAACTATCAAGTTAAGAGCTAAGGCCAAATCTAACGGCCACTTCTAAAGAAACACAGTCAAAATACGAAAGTATTTAATTACAGACCCAAATGAATTTAAAGTTTCAAAGTCCCAAGATAGGACTATCAAACAGCCTTCCCATCACCAGATGATGGACCAGGAGGTGCTACCGCTGAAATTGGAGATTCGAGGGGAAGAGAAACTTTCTCTGGAGATTGGAGAAGGGATACAATTGCTGAACTCGGAGTGGATGTGTCTTTAGATGCTGCATCATCGCCTTCCTCTTCCTCCCTTCATCCCCCGTCAAAACTAGAAGGCCCCTCTTCATCATCAACTTCAAATTTGGAAAAATCCAAATTTGGAAAAGCTAACGCCGCTCGGCTCCTCATGGCTTCAAACCCGTCAAAATATTGCTGAGTTATGTCCTGACGGTATTCAGGGAACTGCAGGAAGAGTTCAATGGCTTCCCTTCGAGCATTCTTCACCTTCTCAAGCATCCCTTAGCTCATAGCCCTGTACTTTTCCATCTCCACGTCCCATTTAGAAATTTTCTGCTCCAAACTTCGAGCAGCTGCCACGGCAGTATCTCTCTCCACCTCCAGCTCTTTCTTTAACTTCAAAGCAACGTCTCTCTCAGTGGTAGCCTTCTGAAGCTCGGCAGTCATCGAGGCGCCTTGTTTTATAAGTTTAAAGTTGGCCTCCGTAAGGGTAACAACCTGCTTGCCTGCTTCGTTCGCTCTAATATTATGGAATAATACCCCAAGCGTAGGGTTTAACACGTCGGTTGAAGCATAATAAACTGGAAATCCGGGATCGTACCCAAGGGAATAATTATATGGCTTGATCGGATTTGTAGATGCAAGTAAGGGCTTTCGGCTTTTAGACAGCCAACTTTGTTTTACTTTAAACGGTGGAAATAAAAGGGCTAAATTAAAACGAATTAACTAGAGAAAAGATAGGCTAGGTCTAGGAATTATTAACACTCAAGACCCGAGCTAAGTCACACTTTTCACCCAACTACACAATTTAAGATACTTGATTATAGTTCTCAAATCGGAAGATAAAATAATTTGAAAACCAAGCTAGCTCTAGAATTCATTTGGCAAATACCTCGAGCGACAGAGCCCTAAGCATCATGTGTGGTGGGTAGGCGATGCTCCCACCTACACATGATCAAAGAGGTTAACACCTCGGTAATTTGTCAAACAAACCCGAACCCCACATCAATTTTCAAATCAAAGTTTAAAGCTTTATTGGGTGCAAAATGAAATTTTCGCTCGAGCCATGAGATGTTAATCATCCCATGACCTAACCTTGGAAACTACTCACCCATATCTAGAGAGATAGGAGCAAGTAAAAATCTATTTAACATAATTGAAAAGCAACACTAGAAGAAAATTAGAGATTATGATAGATCGGAAGAGTAGCAACAACTTTAATAAAGGCAATAATAACAAAACTAAACTAATTAAGGCAGAAAATTAAAGGATGAGTGCTTGAAAAATGAAGAACAACAAGAACAATTTGAATTGCAATGAAATCTAATCTAGATCTAGAAAGTAGTACTATTGAATCTATGCTACTTGTTTGTACAAAAAATGACATAAGCTTTTATATCCTGAAGATCCACGCCTGGAATATTCCCAAGATGCTCAAAAAATCCACCTCTAAGCCCCTCGGCATCGATGGCAACGGCCTTAGAGTGCTCTGCTATGGGGCTCGGCATCGATGTAATGTATTGAAGTCCATCGATGCCGAGATGGTTAAGGGACTGGGCCACTAAGGGGCTCGGCATCGATGGAATGTCTCCCTTGACATCGATGCCGAGGTTAATAGCTGAGTGCTTGGCCGTCATCCTCTGCCTTGGCCGCCTGCCTCTTGCTCGGGCAAATCTGGTGCTGCTCGGGCAATGACAACTTCTGCTCGGGCAAATCAACTTCTGCCTTGGCCATCCAGCTTCTGCTCGGGAAAATCCTAGGCCATCGGGTTCTTTTTCCGCCTTGACATGTCTTAGGCCTTTAAAGTTCCTTATTCGGTGGCTTTTCTGCAAAACAAAACTAGCACGCTCTACGAGCCAATTTAGTTAAAAACAACTAATTAACAATTAGATTAAGCTAAAAATAGACTCCAGCGCACCCTCCATTACATTCTCGGGTGCTTATCATTGCCCAAGCTATGGCTCTGAGAAGTAAGATATCGACCACGGGCTGCAGCCTGCCAGAACAGACAAAAAGTCAGAAAAGAAAAGTAACAAATCATAAAGTGATAAAGCCAGAGAAAAGGAGTATACCATGGCTAATTCAACTAACATTTGCTCCCCAACCTCTTGAAGAGACATCTCCCCCATCAATTCTTCATCTGTCGTATAAAGCAACTCGGAGGCATGCTTAAGAGCTTCCTGACGGTCACCAAAATGGAAGGACCAACAGAGACCTTCGACTTCTTTGCAGAAGGAGGACTTCCCACTACTGTACCCTTCGCTTTTCTCTTTAAATTCTCAACATTTTCGTTGACAATTTACTCGACTGCTAACTCAGGAGCAGGATTGATAAAGAGGTTAGCATCCAAGAAACTTTCAACATTCAGCTCTTTCTAAAAGACGAGAGCTTTTTCTTTTCGGAGCTACGGCCCTGGGCGACTGCCTGGCCCTCTCAGCTTTCAATTGGGCCAGTAAGGCTTTGTCCATCTTGGGTGCCATCTCTTTACCTTCACCTTCTTTTTCTGAAAAGAAAAGAAGTAAAAGCAATATGAAAATCAGCTAGAGGCATAGTAGCAAACCAAAATAGAAACTACCTCTAGAGAGTGCTAAGGCCTCACGAGTAGTCTCTGGACCCAACAAATATGCGGCCAACGACTCTGAAGTCACAAGCAATTCCCAACTGTGAACTGAGTAGCCCCTGGCTTGCTGTTTCTCTGCTTCCAGGGAAGGGCTCAAAGGAAATGGGACTCTAGCTGCCAAAATAAAAGTAAATCATGAGTATATGGATTAATTTGTAGAGACAACGAATTATAGAAAAGCAATGGCTTACAATTTGTAGTGGGAATTCCCCATCTATTGGGAATCCGAGGAGTATATGTTCAAATCTCCCAATTAGGAAGCTCCTAACCATCACCGCCAACAAGAATTTATCTTTCCAATTTTTACTCACAGTAGGAAGATCTGTGACTAGCTCCCCTCCACCAGGCCTCTTCGCAAAATAAAACCACCCAGAACCTCCGGGGGCTTCTTTAACGGAAAATTGGTTCAAGAAAGGTCCTTTCGTCAAAGAAATCTGCCCGTTAGACATTGCTCCCCACAGCGCGGCACAGCCTATTAAAAGGTGCCAAGAATTGGGGACAATCTGGCCAGGTGCCAAACCAAGAAAACTCAAGATATCCCTTACTACGGTGGGCAGGGGCAGGCGCAAACCCCCTTCTAAGGAACCAACTTAAAGGCAAGTCCCATTCTCGACAAAAGAACAAGCTCGTTCTAACCCAGAGGGTTTCCTAAGGGAAACAGATTCTGGAATAGAATATCTAACTCTGAGAGCAGCTAATTCGTCATTAGTGATAGTGGAGGGAATGTTAGAGGCAGAGAAAGCGAGAATCCTGCGAGAACCCTTTGACAAAGAAACAGGGGGCGATGGATGTCTATTCGAAACCTAGTGCGCGCCAATTTCGGGAATGAAATTGTTTTAAGGGGGATAGATTGTAACGCCCCTGAATATTGGTCAATAAAAATTTCGTTAAATATTTGAATTTTATTTGAATTACTTATTTTCTCTTGAGTGGCTATATGATTTCTTATTAATTTTCGTCGTAGTTAAATTTTGGTCTCGACTAGAAACCCTACTTGACCAATTTAGTTAGTCTCTAACTAACTAGTTGGAGGAACCAAGCAACCAACTCACCTAGTTACTAGATGAACCTTTTGAACATTTTGAACATTTTGCCTTTACCCATTGGTCAATAGAAGTTAGGATAATCTTTGTCCATTGGACAATAAGCTTTTCATTATTATATTTAACTAAAAGTACATGTAGTCTTTCAAAATCTTATTTTAAAGATGAAAAGTACTTGTACTTCTTTTATCCATTGGTTATTAACCGCTAGGGAATTTATTACCCATTGGGTAATAGCTCAAATCTTCCAACAAGGTACAAGGTTCTATTTAAATATTCAAGTATGGATTTTCCATGTGATTTTATGCATTAAAATATTGAGGTATATCTAAACCCTAGATTTTCAAGGTGCTTATATTGAATAAAATAGTACTTGTACTTTATTATTACTTTATTGGGGAGAATTCTAGCCTTTTATTTAATTGGGGTACTTGGTACCACACCTATATTTAAATATAGGGCTTTTGTCACATGCTTTAAAGGACTTTGATTATTTTAATATAAAAGTTTCCTTTTAACTTTTGTCCATTGGACAATAAAAGTTAGGGAATTTATTATCCATTGGGTAATAGGGTTATTCTTTCTACTAAGTACAAGGGTTTTAATAAACTAGTCTTTTTCTAAAAATCTCATGGGAAGGTACTTATTAGACTTTAGGACCTAAGATTCTCTAGGTACCCTAATATTATTTTGTATTGGGACTTTGTACTTAATTAGATTAATCTAATGGGGAGTCTTGATGTCCCTAGATTACTTAGTACCTTAGTTAATATTATAATGGTACTTGGATGAATATTGAAATGGCTTAGTACTACATTTATTTGTTTAATTGGGGCATGTGCCTAATTAGATTTCTTTAATGGGGTATTTGGATTTGAAAATCTAGTACTTGTACTTCTATCATTATATATGTATATATATGTAGTGTACTAAGAGAGAGAGAGAGAGAGAGAGAGAGAGAGAGAGAGGAGGGAGAGAGAGAGAGAGAAAAAGAAGAGAAGGAAGGTGGTACCTTGGATTGATTTTCCCTTGTACTTAAAATCCTTGGTGTATCTTCCTTCCTAGCCAAAAATCTATCCTCTCATAGTCCTTTTATGGTTGTTTAAGACTAAATCTTGTACAACCTAGCCTTCCCTCCATCAAATCTTCCAAGATCAAATCCAAGGTACAAATCATAGCCATGCAAGCCTAGGGTTGGCCTTTGATCTTTCAAAGATTTCATAACAAGTGTCAAAATTGAGAGAATGAGAGAGAGGGGGGACCGGCCTTGAAGAAAGGAGAGAGAGCCAAGATTTTGCCTATAAATAGCAAGCCATTCCAAGCATTTCAACTCACACCTTCACTTTTTGCTCTCACTTCTCTCTAGAAACCATTTCTGTTTTTCCAGGCAGCCTACTGCCCTTCGTAAATCCTCAGTTTTCTCCTGCTTAGGCTAGTTTCTAGAACCAACTCCATTCGGGAATGTTGTAGAGCACTTCGAGACCTTCAAGTTAGACCCAAGAACCACCCCAATCGGTGAAGAAATGACAAAGATATTGTCATCCAAAGTTCAGTAAAAATCTCGGATTTTCATATCCAGACAGCTTACTGTCCTTTCTTTTATCCCCATTTTTCTCCTACCTAAATTAGTTTCTAGGATCAACTTCCTTCACGAAAGTTATAGAGCGCTTCTAGAGCTTTGATTTCGACCCGAGAACGATCATATTCGGCCAAAGATTGACCGAGTTACGGCCATCCAAAGTTCGGTCCAGATTTGCGAGTTTTACCACCCGTAGAATCTTCCAACTAGCTTATTCGGCCCCGACTAGTTTCGGATCAAGGTAGATTATTCTTACCCCTAACTCTAAGTTTATGTTTACTCACTTACTTACTTATTCCAAGTAAAACGTATGTTGTTTGATCTTTAAGAAAGAACGGTTTTTCGAAAGTTAAAACGTTACCATGTGAATCGAAGTATTCGTATTCTGATATTTCAAGGAGTATGAGCTCGCATACATAAATCGATTGTGTTAATTGTGATATATTGTAGAGTTGGATGATCTTGTTAGATTACAATGAATGATTCATGCTTACTTTGTCCTACCGCGGAGTCTTTGCATGTAAACGAGACACGAGAACCAAGAAAATAGAAACATGACACCTAGGGTGTGGTTAATAAAGGAAAATGTTTTTCGAGGAAGGAAATATTTTGAAACTACATTATGACCGGTTTTGGTTGCATAATGTGAGTTGTGTGTGTGCGTGTGTAAAAGAAACATTTGAAAAGGGTGAAAAGTTTTGGAATCCGCAATGTGGCCGGACTTGCCCATTGTGTGAGGTGTGTGTGTGTTCCAATGGGAATCCGGGAAAAGCGGAACCATTGTGAGGTTGTGTGTGTTCCAATGGAGATCCGGAAAAGCGGAACCATTGTGAGGTTGTGTTCCAATGGAGATCTGGAAAAGCGGAACCATTGTGAGGTTGTGTGCGTTTCCATGGGAACCCGGACCGGCGGAACCATGGTGAGGTAAGGCTTGGTTATCCGCGGAGAGGAGCCAATGCAAGATTTTGTGTGCCAATGGGAACCCGGTGCGGCGGAACCATTGTGAGGATACTCGGGAACCCGGAACGGCGGAACCGAGGTTGGGTGTGTTAAACAAATGGTTTTTGAAAGGTTGATTTGTAAATGAAAATGTTGACACGGTCTACGAGGAGTCGCGTAGGAGAAACTCGGAGAATCTTGGACACCAACGATAGTGTAGACACCCCATTCTGGACTGTCCAGATAACGTTATTTGTCGATCTTTTATTTCCCCAATGATGATTAATGGTCGAAGACAGTCTAAGGACAAAGGTGTGGTTGAGCTTTGAGCGTCCCCAACCTCTCTCAAACCCCTTTCAAACCCGTCAAACCAGAGCCAAACAGCCCCAGCAAAACCCAACTGGCATACGCCAGTGTCCTGGAAGCGTACGCCAGTTATCTGCCACGTGTCAGTCATCGACCAGTGGCCCAGCTTTTACCGGCGCACGCCAGTTAATAGTGGCGCACGCCAGTCAAACCCAGTCAAATCAACTTTATTCAGCCACTTGGGCGGGACTTTTGTGCCACCCTGACGTCGGCTACAACGTCCCTGATGATTACTCTCGGCAGAGACGTTCCCTCTCTCTCCTACACCCCCCATCAAGCCAAGTCCCATGCATTTAATGCATGGAAGGCTCCCTTTCTCTCCCAACCAGCCAAACAGCCCTTTAGCACCAACTGATCTCAGTCACTCCCCCTCTATAAATACCCCCCTTGCATTCATTTGCAAGGGGTTGGCATCATCAAGAAGCAAAAGCACCCCTCTCCTCTCTTCTTGCTCTTTTTCTCTTTTTCTTCCATTGAAAGATAAAGGAAAGAAGCCCACTTCCATATACCTCCACTGACATCCAGTCACCATAGTTTCTACATGCCGTACGCCAGTCATGGCAGTACGAGCACGACTGGCGTAGGGATCATGGATCGTCATTCCTTTTGTTTTATCTTTCTGTCAATCACCCTTGCATGCTAAATAACCAGTTTACTATTTTCTGTATGTCTAGAACTGTTTAGATAAAGGTTATTGCTTATTCTTTGTCTGTTTAGAGGGCCTCTGGGATCCTCCTGGTCATGTCCCAGAGCCCGGATGATGCAAAAGCCAAGCACTGGATTAGGGTCAAACGTGCGTACGACAGTCCATGACTGGCATACGGCAGTTAAAACTTGGATCCAGTGGCTGGCCCTTGCATCTTAGCTTAATCTTGGCCTCCTTCCTGTCCCCACTCTGTTTAGGGGGTTTTCTGTCTTTTTCCCTTTTGTTGGCTTCAAGCCATTTCATCTGTCTGTAAATATATACATCCTGCTTGTTTAAACTGTATGGTTTGTCCTGGGTGTGCGCTGGTCCTTTTCCAGAGCCCAGAGGGTTGCAAACAAGGACTGTGAAACTAGATGAGTGGAGTACGCCAGTCTCTCTGTGGCGTGCGCAAGTCAAACCAACATGCAGTGGCTCGACCAGTGCATTGCTAGTAGAACTTGCTCATGCCCTTGAGGGGCAGCGTATTGCAATTTGTCCAGTTTGCTCAGTGCTTGTTCTCAATCTATGTTTAGCATAGCGATCAAATCATCCATAAACATTTTGTCACATAGCTGCAACGTGTCACAGTTTTAATCCCCATTAACTGCTTCCCCGCCCTAACTGGCTAAAAGATGATCAAATGAGAGAAAAATGCAAATGTTTTACAAAATGCCTGAGTAGAGACCGATCTCCGGATTGGGCGAGAGGGGTGCCATAAAACCCTTCCCCTCTCGTAACATGGCTCCCGAACCTCAGATATCGAAGGTGACGACGGACCAGTCTACAAGCCTTTTCAAAAAAAATCAAACAAACGTGGCAAACGTTTTCGAGTTCGGTTCCTTGGGTGCTCTCACCGCTAAAACCCGAGTGGCGACTCTGAATCGAAGCGTTTCGCTGCGCTTTTCCAAACAAAGAGGGCCGCACCCCAATTTTCATCAAGCAAAATTTCCGGGGCGCGTGCCCACAGATAGTTATATAGCGATTGCGGATGTGTTATTGATATTGTCTTTTGTAGCTGTGTATACACGTATCATGTGGAAATCGATGTATTTTTATAACCTTTTGATTGTAAGTTTAAGGTTGGTGGGTAGATTTTCTTATTGAGTGTTATAGCTCACGGTGTTACCTTTTGGTGACCCTGACATATTATATTAGTGGTGACGCCGGTATAATGTGTCAGACCTCATAGATGAATAGGGTGAGATGTACACTTTGGAGGCCTTCGGAGCCGAGGAGCTAGCCAGGATGGAGGAAGAAGCGGAGCAGTAGATAGGAACCCTAGTTCCCTCCGTTATTTGAATAAAAGTACTTTTGTAAGGTTTACGATGTAATAATGAGCCAGACTCACTTCGTTTTTATAATAAAATGTCTTATTTAACGTACCCAAAATTCGGGACGTTACAGAAGCAGATAGATAAAAGAAGTCGCGGAAAACCCTGTTCTGAAGAACAAGAGAGTAGGGTGCAAAATCCTCTATAATGGGAGAATGCAAATTGATACAAGAAAAACCAATCAACCTAGCACAGGTAAACCCCCCAGGAATGACCCTCATCGGGTCAGTAATCTCTATACTAGAAGGAGGATCTAGCGTAAAAACGAAGAAAGAACAGCAAAGAGAGAGGAAACGTACCTACGGGGGATAAGCTCTAACGTGATGACGAAGAAGAACGACGAAGGAAAATCTCACACTGAAATCGCTTGAGAAGATTCGAACGTCGCTCTAAAAGATGGGTGATCATAGCAGGAGGAAACCTAAAAGATCATCACTAGTCCCGAGAACGGTTCCTGAATCTTCGTCGCCCACCTCATGAAACCGAAGTAGCAAGAAATCTCGACACCTGTCCATGAAGGGACCCGCGTGTTTAAAACTTTCTGAAGAATAAAAAAAAGCGGTAACCGCCATTTGAGCTTTTCCAATGTTCCCAACCTCTAGAGCGAACCTAGAGCTTAGGAACATGGGAGTACCTGATAAGTAGAATATACCTAAGGAGCTCAGCACTACCAGGCCTACGAACCTGGGGAGTACGAGCTACCTTCCCTCCAAGCCTCCTGTAGGGACCTACAAAGAACGGAGTAATGACCTTCCAGCTCTGTCCTTCGGCTGCAGAAAGTCCAAGGACCAGCTCCGGCCCCTAGCTCGTAAAGCTTAACTTCTACGGTATTACACGAAAGATATGCTTGTTTAGATAAAGATACCACAACAGGAAGAATGAATCCTAAGGGATAAGGGAAGGATGGGATAAGCCTAAAGGGCCAGAGATATGAACAACCGTGATTGAAGATGGGATTCCTAGCCCTGGCAGGAATCCCGTGGATTCCTAGCTAAGGCAGGACTCCACACTCCTCAAAGAGGGGATCTGGAACCTACAAGATAAAGTCCTACAAGGACTCAAACTCCGATTGTAATGCCTATAAATACGACGGTAGAACACCAATATACGGTACACACAACTCTAACACAAAGAACTTCCATTCATTTACAGCAAGGCTTCTACTGACTTAGGCATCGGAGGGTGGTTGGCACGCCACCATACCGGTGACACGAGTTATCATCTTTGTTTTGCAGGTCCAAGTCGGAGCTATCATCAAAGTTGCTTCATCACCTATCTTTTTTTGTGTTTAGAAAAATAAAAAATTGCCCCAAAAACATTAATATACTTACCATCGGGGATAAGTGATAATCTCAAGTCATGATGCAATACTAAGTTTCAAAAAAGCAATAATATGCTTTATCATCTGCCTTTCACTTTATTGTAATTGATACAATAATTCACATGCACATTTTACATACTGTTTCAACAGGTGTCATATGATATGATAAATACAAATGATAAAAACAATCATAAATGCAATTCTTATTTTGAAATACAATAACTTGACAATACTTCCTCCATCTTAATTTGCTTGCCTCTTTTGGGGAATGATGATTTTAAGAGGACAAGTAATGATGACATTCACATTTAATTTGAGAGGTATTAATACCTACTGTTTACACGATATATTACCGCATGTCGATATCGATAGAAATGTGGCAATTATGAGAATGCTTTCTATTTTATTTTATTTTTATTATTACTTTGAATTAATGACTAATATTAGTACTTCTTTTATTTGTTTCTACTTTTAATAAAGTGCAGGACACGTGGCATGCTCCTACACATTTGAAAGTTGAAGGGAAGTTATTTGAACAAGTGGAAGCAAAGAAGAGTGAGGAGCAGTGAAGAAGTTAGGAAGTAATTTCTTACACATTGTTGTTTTCTATAAATAGTCTCTTTAGACTTCATTGTAAAATCTCTCTCACAAATCAAAGTCTATCTTTATTTGTTCTTAATTTTTTGTCTTACCAACCCAATTCTGGGTTATAATTAGGATCTTCGATGTATCGCAGAAGAATCTCTTCCACTTTTTTTCAATTTGTAAATTAGATTATCTCTCACCTCTTGTATCGATTTCGTTCTTGAAGATTAGTATGCCTTGTATCAACGATTTTCTTTTATGTGTCGAAATGCTTCTTTCTTATTACTAATTTCACATTTGACTACCCTCGCTCGTAGAAAAAAGCTGGCTCTCTCTCTCCCTAGGCTATTCAACCCCTTGGGCTTCTGCCGCGGCCGCCTGCTACTGGGGGGGGGGGGGGGGGGTTGTGCCCTCCTTCCCTCTTCCCCTCAGGTCAGATTTCTTCTCTTATCCCCCTCTATCTCTCTCTCCTACTCTCTCCTCCTTCAGATCGTGTCCCTTACCCTCTCCTCCTTCGATTTTGATGAGTTACCACCTTCCCCAGTGTGGGAGGGTAAGGCGTTTCGTCTCCAACCGGTGGTTCCTTGGCTTCGTCGGTATGCCTAGTGGCATGGGTGTCTTGTCGGTCGTGGGTGATTCGGTCTGGTGGCGTTTTGGTCTGGATCTGGTGGGCGTAAGTGGTGAGCAGTGGTGGGGTGGTGTTCCAGTAGTTTTTTTCTAATTTCTGTTTTGCAGGTTTTTTTTTATATATTCAGGAAATGATCGGTGAAGATGGCGGTTTTGATCGATGGTGGTTCAATCTGGTGGTGGTGAGGTGCTTGACCGATTCCGAGTCCTAAATTAATGGGTTGCCCCAAGCGTAGGGCGGAGACCGACGTAGCACAATATCCGGTAAGACCGGAGTCGAATCCACAGAGACGGTGATGTGTGCTGACTAAAAATTCGGGTTATTATAATTTAAATGGGCTCTTAGGTAGCCACCCCTTGTCGTTTGATTGAGATTAACTAAAACTAAGATATAACTATTCTTTTAAAAATAATTAAAAAGCAAGGTACGGTCGTAGGGTTCATAGCATTCGCAACCAGTCCGGATTAACCTGCTTCATTCAGTGTCCTTAAAAACGTTTGATTTTAGAGAGAAAAAGATACCCCGAGAGATGCGAACCTTTATGGTCGCCGTTTACCCATGCGCAGCGGAGAATAAGTTTTGGTCCCCCATTCTCCCGTTTACATGGGCTCCGACAATGCCTGGGTTCGTTTAACGAATGTTCTTTACTAACCTAAAATTGCCTTTTCTTTACTGTTTGAAAATAGGAGCAGTGCCCGAACTGGTCACAGCGTGCTAATCATCCCGCAACCCTACCTATACAACTACTCAATAATCATTGCACATAAAATTAAAGAAACCCTAGTTCGGAACATGCTTCTATTATGCGAGATAAAAAATAAACAAAAGATCTAAGTTAAACAACAACTTTTATAAAAAAACATAAATTAAAACGAAATACCGAAGTGCGAATAATTAAGCAAAACTTAAAATAACTTAAAGAAGAGAAAATACTCTGAATGAACGAACTTAATCTGAAACTGTAAAGTAATTATTCCCACAAACTGTCGTCGCCCGTTCCACTTGATCTCGGCAACAGCAGCCTTCGGTCCTGTATTCTTCTGTCCGTAACTTTTTTTCCAAAAGCTGCCGAAGACTCTTCTAAAGGTAGTAGGCTGACTTTATATATTGGAGGAGTAGGGTTTTAAACCCTAATAACATAAAAGCCCCTTGAGCTTTACATTATAAGACATTAGTCATTCAACTTTGAAGGACTTTGCATTTTGATCCAGAACTTCTTTAAATTCTTCTTTTTCCTCAAATTATTGGAAACCGAGCTCGAACAACCTATAAACATAAAAACACATAATAAAAATCAGTTAACAAAAATAAAGGACTAATAAATGTAGATTGGAGGACCAAAATATGTATATTTTGGCACTTATCACGCCCCCCAACTTACACTTTGCTAGTCCTCGAGCAAAGAAAATAAAAATAAAAAAATAAAATAACTGACTAAGGGATAGATCTTTTAAACCCCTGGGTGGCCCCGGTAGGACGAGTGAAGTCTCGTGAGGGTTTTCAGCAATGATTACCCACAAAACACCGTGAATCTTGTCCTCATAGAACCCAAAAACTGCAATGCAACTCATTGATACACCAATGCCAAGAATATAGCATACGCAACAGTAGTTCTAGATGCTATCAAAACATAGAAATTAATCATGGCATCCAAACTTAGCGTGAGTGAGTAAAGACCTGGACCACAAGTGAACCACAACCAAGTACTCTCTCCGGACCGAGTCTCGACTTCAATTCTTACCATGTCATGCACTCAACAAAAGAAAACGCTCGAAACGAGGTGCATTTAATAAACTCTCAATGTGTGCAGGCGGAAGTTATGCAATAAAGAATCAAAATACCCTGCACACTTTAGACACGAAGGGAAAGCTTTTTAAGGTAGACACATGATCTCATGAAAGGAATGTCAAGCATTAAAGACTATGTATTCATCGAACCACAACCCATTACCCCTAGGATCAAATAGGACTTTTATTCGGTTATATCGTTAGGTAAGGAGAAATGCTTCAAAGGTTAGGATAAATCATAAGCAAGTGTCCGAAACTAGGCCAAAACGACATAGGGCAAGTATAACGATGTGCACCCTCTTTCAACTCTTTTCAACTCCGCCATATCCCTCGCACAATTCCACGATGAAACAACTGGTTTCTTTCTTGCAACAAGTATATTGGTGTCTTCCTCTTTTCTTTCTTTTTTTTTTTTCATTCAAGTTTCAACCTCTTTTTTAAGCATCGGGAAGAACACCGCAACTCGAGTACAACATTCTCGAATACACTTACCCTATTCTCTTCAAAAATTAACCTTCACATGACTAGCTTGTCATTCTCAGGACACAATATGTGGTTAGTGAAGTTTAACAAGAAAAAGGCTCATGCAAGAAGCTCAATGTGGCTCGCAAGGATACGTATTGAAGAAAAAGAAACGAACCGGCTCAATTAGCAAAGATGGCCTATTATCCTCTCCTAGGGGCAATACAACCAAGTAACGGTCCAATCCCAAAGAATACAATAACAGGCACGTATTAAGTCTCAACACTTGACGACAAAAGATAATGAGATCAACAACAATTAAGCCTTTTTTTATTTTACGACAAACAAAGAATTTATGTGACACCACTCCAAAGAAAGGTAAGGCACTAAAGCTCACATGGGCATAAGTCTCCACTAATCTAGCCATTGAAAGCACTAGAGTCACAACTCACAAATAGTCAAGGTCCAAGAAACGTGCAGTGCAAGATGCTAAGAGTGTATGCCAGGATAAATTCCTATCGTCAAATTAGCAAAAAGAACTACCATGCAATATCAATATTCAATTAATGCCCAACAATTCTCAACACTAGCAACCAACAAGTAGATATCGCAATCTCCGAGATTCAAGCAAACAGGATCCAACAAGTATTTTTTTAATTTTCAATTTTTTTTTTGTTAACAAGATAAAGAACAAAGTGATCCCTCCCCCCAACTTGAACTATTCAATGTCCACATTGAAAGCAAAAGAATAAAAATATAGGACATAAACGTATAAGAGATGAGAGATATCACCTCGAAAATGAGGGGCTAAGCAGAATAAATGATAGAGAGAGGAAGACCCCCCAACTTGAATTGAACAATCTGCAAAATATTAGCCTCCAAGATAACAAGAAAAATAACTAAAAGAAATAAACAAGGTAGGAAATAAAATGAAAAACAAAAAATTAAACCATCCACTTTCTTCACGCGAAAGACACGGGTACTACTTTTCTCCCCATTTCTCAAGCGAGAAACGGGTGGCTATACCAGACCAAAAAAAAAAAATGTACGAACAGCCAAACACAAGTACCGAACATTTATTATGCCAACGAGAGCTAAGATAATGAACATAATACTCCATTCTACACCTTCTATCAAGAATTGAACTCGACCACGCCACAAGATAAGATACTTCGAGTAGCGTATTTGCCGAATTCGTTTTAGATATTTAAGTTCCAGCAAGTGTGCAGCCCAAACTAGATTAATTTTTAAATTGTTGACAAAATCCACAAGATATGGATAAACTGAATTAAATTCATCAACACTAAGAAAATCAATCAGTTCCACCTTTAAAAACTCTTGCAAAAGAGGAGATTCAGAAGCAGGGGTGGCACAATCTAGAGTTGAGAGTACTGGATTATTCAGTGCAACTATTGACAATGTCTCCTCAAAAGGCATATAATCTAGTGCAACTATAGGCAATGACTTCTCAAAAGGCATATAGCTTTTACTAATGACAAGTAGCTCTATTTCCTCTTTTTCCCTCGCATCAGAATTCTTAGGAAGTGGTTCTATTTCCTCTTTTCCCCTATCATCAAAATTGGTATCATCAAAACTTTCAGTCAACTCACAAAATTGGAGTTTTTGGGTTAATTCATCTAAGAAATTCCAAGCATCTTCAGGTTTTTTATCCAGAAATTCATCAGTGGACCTAAAATCCACCTCGCATATCTTAGGGTTTAAACCACGGCAAAAGATAGCCAGAAGACTGCCAAGCTCACAATTATAACTCGACCAAGAGAATACGACAAATTTAAATCGCTCCCAACACTGTGACAAAGACTCATCATCTTGTTGAGAGAAATCTGATAGTTCTTGTAAAAGCATATGAGTCTCATACGAGGGATTGAAAGTTTTAAAAAACTGTATGACAATTTCACTCCATGTTAATCCTGGACTCAAAAAAATAAACCAACTTTGAGCACGACCACGCAAAGATTTTGGGAATACATGTAAAAGAGCCACTTCATCGATAGCAAAAGCTTTCTCAAGGTTAGCAATATGCGAAAAAGGATTTTCTGAGGCCAAACCATAAAATATAGGAAGTGATACTGAACAATCAAATTGTTTTGTATAACCTCCATAGCACTTTGCAAAATCGGCCATTTTTTTTTCAACAATTTTAAAAAATAAATAAATAAAATAAAGAACTAAAAAGAAAACAGATAAAAAAAAAAAAATAACTACCCGAATTCTTAACACACGTTACCGTCCCCGGCAACGGCGCCAAAAATGCTTGACCGATTCCGAGTCCTAAATTAATGGGTTGCCCCAAGCGTAGGGCGGAGACCGACGTAGCACAATATCCGGTAAGACCGGAGTCGAATCCACAGAGACGGTGATGTGTGCTGACTAAAAATTCGGGTTATTATAATTTAAATGGGCTCTTAGGTAGCCACCCCTTGTCGTTTGATTGAGATTAACTAAAACTAAGATATAACTATTCTTTTAAAAATAATTAAAAAGCAAGGTACGGTCGTAGGGTTCATAGCATTCGCAACCAGTCCGGATTAACCTGCTTCATTCAGTGTCCTTAAAAACGTTTGATTTTAGAGAGAAAAAGATACCCCGAGAGATGCGAACCTTTATGGTCGCCGTTTACCCATGCGCAGCGGAGAATAAGTTTTGGTCCCCCATTCTCCCGTTTACATGGGCTCCGACAATGCCTGGGTTCGTTTAACGAATGTTCTTTACTAACCTAAAATTGCCTTTTCTTTACTGTTTGAAAATAGGAGCAGTGCCCGAACTGGTCACAGCGTGCTAATCATCCCGCAACCCTACCTATACGACTACCCAATAATCATTGCACATAAAATTAAAGAAACCCTAGTTCGGAACATGCTTCTATTATGCGAGATAAAAAATAAACAAAAGATCTAAGTTAAACAACAACTTTTATAAAAAAACATAAATTAAAACGAAATACCGAAGTGCGAATAATTAAGCAAAACATAAAATAACTTAAAGAAGAGAAAATACTCTGAATAAACGAACTTAATCTGAAACTGTAAAGTAATTATTCCCACAAACTGTCGTCGCCCGTTCCACTTGATCTCGGCAACAGCAGCCTTCGGTCCTGTATTCTTCTGTCCGTAACTTTTTTTCCAAAAGCTGCCGAAGACTCTTCTAAAGGTCGTAGGCTGACTTTATATATTGGAGGAGTAGGGTTTTAAACCCTAATAACATAAAAGCCCCTTGAGCTTTACATTATAAGACATTAGTCATTCAACTTTGAAGGACTTTGCATTTTGATCCAGAACTTCTTTAAATTCTTCTTTTTCCTCAAATTATTGGAAACCGAGCTCGAACAACCTATAAACATAAAAACACATAATAAAAATCAGTTAACAAAAATAAAGGACTAATAAATGTAGATTGGAGGACCAAAATATGTATATTTTGGCACTTATCATAAGGTGGTGTGGCCCCCGTGGCTGGGTTGCTCTAGTCGTTTTGTGTGCTGAAGTCCGATTGGCGGCCACTCCGAGCTCTCATTCGGGTGCAGGGCCAACAGTTCGTCCTTCTAGGTTATTGCTGTTGCTGGTAATCATTGGTGGAGATCGTGTTCGTGTTGGGGTTCATTTGGGGCTTGCTAAAATTGGTAGTGATTTGCCTCCCTGTGCCTTGATTGCTTTGATTTTTATTGTCGTAGGCCGGTTTTTACTGCCGGTCTCTACATTCTGGGAGAGGCCGGCTTGGCTTAACGGCGAGACTGATTTTTTGGTGGTTTGTGCGGTGGTGGAAATTGAAGTGGATAGGGTTTGGGTGGCCGGTCCTTGGGTGGACCGAGTATGGTGTTTGGGCTTTCATCTGTTTTTTTTTGGGTGTAGGGTTGAGCTTTATCGTTTTATTTGTTTTGGACCCTTGTAGACCTTTGGGAAGTTTGGGCTTTGCCCTCATGATGGATCATCCAACTTTTTGTTTGATTCCCTTCCCCTTTCCTTGTTTTTAATAAAATTTCATCTTTTGCCGATCAAATTTTTTTTACATTTGACATGACTGCCATTTCACATCCGATGAAGTCCTGAGATATGACAAGGAACCACATGTTCGCCTTTGGAGACAAGCCGCATCACCCTTTTTATTTCGTTGTTGCCTTTGTTTTTTTTCTCTATCAGGTGCTCCGGAAAAGAAAAATATTGGTAAATAATTTTTGGCGCTAGAAGGAGGGCAAGCATTTCTAAATTGGAAGTGCTGGCAAATGCTAAAATGAAAGCCTTGCATGTAAGGCTTGAACAATTTACGGAAATGGATGGTTCCTTTATATCAGGTGTCGATTTTCCTCTCTGTGAAGGATTTGCTATGTTTTCACTCTTTTCAACTTCTTAGCTTTGGGAGGGCTAAGAGATGTTTTGGGGTTGCCAATCCAGAAGGAAAGTTGCTGAAAAGGCCCTAATATATTTGCCTACTAAAGTGAAAGTAAGGGCCTCAAGGTGGATCTAGTTTGCTTTCGTTCGTGACTGTGCTCCTTTTTGCCTTACTATTCTGGTAACAAAAGTGCTAGAGGCACATCAGGTGTGGCACACCTCAGCCACACCCCTCTCACATATAAGTGGGGCCTACTGAAACTGGCCCCACCTGTATGTGAGAAGGGTGTGGCTGAGATGTGCTATACCTGATGTGTCCCTAGCACCTCTCTTCTGAACTCTGCTTTTGCTAACTCTGCTTTTGCTGCTCGGATGTTGCCAGCTATGACAGACTAAAAAAATGTGTGCTGTCGAAAAGAGAAAAACAAAAAAGAGTTCAAAAGGATTTATAGTGTTGAAGAAGCCATTATTGGGGCAGTTCTCGGATCACTAATCGGTGGTACGTTGTGAAGGTTAATTGACCATTCATTGGAGCAATCTGTGAATAATGGCCGCAAAAGAGAAACAAGCAAAGATGAACATTACCTCCATTAATTGTGGTAGTTGAGCATTGTAAGGCCACTCCATCTGTAATAAGACCCGTCGATACTATCTTCTACAAGCATGCTGTACTCAGTACGACTTCTGCTTCCGACCCACTGCCTTGGCTTGGGTACTTTTGCTTCCGATCCACAAGGGTCTGAGTACTTTTGCTTCGGATCCACTACAAGGATGTTGTACTTGGTACTTTTGCTTCCAATCCACTGCCACCATGCATCCACTATTGAATTTGGGTGGTTGTTTGGTGGTTTTAATTACGATGATGGCCTAATATCCATTGCCCTCTTTTGGATATTGAATTTGCGGGGGGGGGGGGGGGGGGGGGGGAGTTGGGGTTTGCAAAAATTCATTTTTTTGAAGAGCCGGCAACTATAAAATTTAAATGGTTCGAAAGTTCGAAACTCAAAGCAAGTCGAGTCTCATGAAAATATTCATTCGACTAGAGTTTTGTCAATTTAGACCACGGATGGTCAAAGTAGAAAATGATCTCTCCCCGCTCCAGTACTTGTATTGGTTGAGAATGGTGAAAAACTTAACTATGGAGTATGAGTTCAAGCCAATTATGGCTGTGAATTATGAACTACCGGCCGTCTATTTAATATGGAATTTTTTTGATCAAAGCCAGTCGAGTGAAGCGTTTGTGTATATGCCAAGTAATGCTGGTGAAAATATTCATATGCTCGACGGTTAAAGGTTTGTATTTGTCAAGTGTCCTACTGGATTTCCAGAGCCATTTGTATGGCTTTGGTTGGAATATGCCCAGTGTGGGTACGGTTGTCATCCACAATTGATCTTCCGCTAAAACTAGTTTGATCTTCTCTCAGAAGGAAGGCTAGCTATATGCTCAACAATTGTAAGTTCGAAACTCAAAGCAAGTCGAGTCTCATGAAAATAATCATTCGACTAGAGTTTTGTCAATTTAGACCACGGATGGTCGAAGTAGAAAATGATCTCTCCCCGCTCCAGTACTTGTATTGGTTGAGAATGGTGAAAAACTTAACTATGGAGTATGAGTTCAAGCCAATTATGGCTATGAATTATGAACTACCGGCCGTCTATTCAATATGGAATTTTTTTGATCAAAGCCAGTCGAGTGAAACGTTTGTGTATATGCCAAGTAATGCTGGTGAAAATATTCATATGCTCGACGGTTAAAGGTTTGTATTTGTCAAGTGTCCTACTGGATTTCCAGAGCCATTTGTATGGCTTTGGTTGGAATATGCCCAGCGTGGGTACGGTTGTCATCCACAATTGATCTTCCGCTAAAACTAGTTTGATCTTCTCTTAAGGCTAGCTATATGCTCAACAATTGTAAGTCGAAACGTTGTTTTCGAGGAATCTGGGTAGAAGGAATGAAAACTTACGCCAACTCCACTGATGATAAGGCGACTTCTCTTTTCTATTAAGATAGGGATAGGAGGCTTCTGCGTAGCTTATCAATTAAGATTTGTAATGACCATCCGTTAATTCGAAAGTCTCGTGTTCAACTTCTGCTGATAGTACCTTAACATAGCAAACACATACAACATATGTATCTTTTCCTATTGTAAAGACTTCATTTTTAGCGTTATGATAATGAAAAAAAAAACCGATAAAAAAAAAAAAAAACTTGTGAGAGTTATCCAAGGTTATCTTCTATTTGAGAGGTTTTCTTAAAAGGGTAAAAACTAGTAATAAAATCGACATGTTATGCCTAAAATTAAAATTCTAGTCACAGATAAGCTGATCATGAAAGGATAAATTTAAATAATTGAAAAAATAAACTCTGAAAGGCTTTTGTATATCTTTCCAAATTATCTTTAAAATTTCACATATACCGTTTTAGAATTTTTGATTAATGATAATCTAACCTTGCTCAATTGCTCCAAAAACATTAATCATTAGGGATAAGTGATAATCTCAAAGTCATGATGCAATACTAAGTTTAAAAAAAGCAATAATATGCTTATCATCTGCCTTTCGATTAATTTATTGTCATCAGGACAATAATTCACACCATTATTCTACTACCACACCCATTTTATACACTGCGCGCACACTACACACTTGTGTGTGGGTGTGTATTTGGCATGGGTGTAGTTGTAGAATAATTTTAATTAACATGCACATTTTACATACTGTTTCGATGCACATTAGTATTGGTCTATTCTTTGCATTAAAAGAGATATGTGTGGTGGAAAATAGAATTGGGCACCACGTGACAATATCCTAGAAGTACAGAATGATTTTTTCTCCATATTCAACTCCCCATTCTATCTCTCTCCCTCCCTCTCTGCTTAGCACTCGAAGAACGGAATGCCCTGAGCGTAGGGACGTTAGAACGTCAATAGCATAATAATCTGGAAAACTGGAATCGTACCCATAGAGAAATTCCAATATAGCAGCTTGTTTAGATTGTAGATGTAAGCATTTCGGCGTTTAGACGGCCAACTTGATTTTTCTTGTAGAAGGTGGAAATTAAAAATGAGTTTTAAATATATTAACGAGCGGTAAGGTCTTGGCGATCAACCGACCTGCGACTTGGCCGGCTAATGGTTCTCTTTTATAACTCAAGTGAGAGTCACGACCGCGCGATCTCACTCGGAAGGTTGGACATTAAAATCAATAGCAATTCACAAAATGGAGTCCGGAAATGGATCAAAATTCATTTAGACATTTAATCAAACACCCGAAGTGCCAAGGTTCTAAGCATCGCACGTGGCAAGATAAACTTGCTGACGCATGATCAAAGAAGTTAACAACTACACGCTTTGAACGAAAATAAGAGATTCTCAATCCATCTACGAACCGGCTTTAAGCTCAAAAGGCAAGATAAACCACTTAACCAACCAAGTCTCGAGGGTAGGAATTGCCCATTGACCAAGCCTAATTAACTACTCACTCATGCTTAAAAGGTTAAGAACAAAGCTAAAAATGACAAACATATTTAACCAACAAAACTGAAAATAAACTTGATATTAAGTAAGATCTAGAGCATAGGTACAACTTTAATAAATGAGAAGTTAACAAACAACAATTAACTAAGGACAGATTGAGAAACTGGGGTATGGCTTTGGATGCTCTTTGCTGCCTCTGCCAGGATGAGGAGGAATCACATCATCACTTGTTCTTTGATTGTTCATATTCTACACGTGTTTGGCAGTACTTGGTGTCAAAGAATAGAGTGGCTGGCATTCCTAATAATATGGGAGATGTCCTTGATTGGTTGCAGGGCAATGTATCTTGGGATACTTTCAGATTTGTTAGTTTGAAGAGTACATTGGCAGCTACTGTTTATGGTCTTTGGCAGGAAAGAAACTCTCGTATTTTCTGTGCAAAAATGAAGGATCATACTCAGGTGGCAACAGATATAGCCAATGGGATTCGTGCTTTCCTTAGCTCCAGAAGGAATGTAAAACAATCCTTGCAAAATCGGAGTATTTGTGAGATATGGAGCTTGCCTCATAGGATCATGCAATCTGTATAGTTTTTTTTTTATAGGGTGTTCTTTGATTTTGTTTTCTTGTTTAGAGCTGTTACGTATGGCTGCCTATTTTGTTGTTTCTTGTAAGGGGATTCTATCCCTTATACTTTGTTTCTTGGTTTGAGCCTAATAAAATTTTGTGCACTTATCAAAAAAAAAAAAAAACAATTAACTAAGATGGTTCTACAAAAATTAACTAAGAAAGCATGAAGAACAACAATGGAGAAAACTTAAGCAAAAAGAAACAAATCTAAGGCAATCTAGATCTCATCTAAGGAGAGAGAAAATATTATTTATACTCATGGCTTTCTCTCTCAAAAACAGCTCAAAAACTAACACTTAAACACACCTTGGTATCGACACAACCAAAAGGGGGTATCGATGTTTTTGGTTGTATAGATACCGAGCAACTTAGCAAAAGGGCTCTTGGCCACCGTAACGTCTTGGTATCAATACAACCAAAAAAGTTGTATCGATACCATAAAGTTAAGATCACTATCTTCATGGTTGCTAAATGGTATCGATACAATCAGAAGGCTGTATCGATACCGTCTTACTTAAAGTCAGATCGTTAGCTCTACAGCTTCCAGCAGCTTTCATAGCATTTTATTTTCATTCCCTTAACCAAAAGGCTGTATCAATACCGCCTTGTTAAAGTCAGATCTTTAGCTGCATAGCTTCCAATAGCTTTCGCAGTATATTATTTTCATTCCCTAAACTTAAGTAAAGACTGCATTTTAAACATTTCTTTTAACTTTTCTTTACTTCAATTTATTTAATGAAAATAAGGAAATACTCCCCATTTGGATCCAACGGCATTGCCAAAAAAATTGAGATTTCAATTCAATCAAAATGTTGACCTCCAGCTTTTTGTGTAAAACAAAAAACTGCACATTTTTCTCTAAAAGTAATGGCTCAAAACATGACATTTCTATTCAAATAAAACCTAGCAAATTTGCAGTTACTCTTAGAAACATTCAAGGATCAATTACCGCCATTTTTTATCACGAAAATTGATACTTTTTCGAAAAGTCATTTTTTCATACTTAGACAAATTTTAAGGGACCGACAGGGTCTTCCTTAGTTTCTTGGGTACTTGGACGCACTCAGGCCATACATAGCGTCAAAATACGTCTTATTCACACGATTTACTTGAAAACACTAAAAACATACCATACATGCAATAACAAAAAAGGGGGAAATAATGGCCATGGACATGTTTTGATAATTAATATATGCCAATGACATTTTCAGCATTAACAAATGTTCTCAGCATATCTTTGGTGAGTATTAATTATCAAAACAAGTTCTAAGCCATCATTTTTTCCAAAGAAAATACTAACTTTATAAACATAAATACGACAAGCTAAGGACTAAAACACCAAGAATATGTATTATTGAATGCTTATCATTCTCCCATGCCCCCCGGACCCCCTCTAACAAAAAAAATATAAAGTATTGATTGATACTTTTGAAGATTTGGATACTTTTAAAAGAAAAAAATACACATTTGCATAGATTAAGTTTACCCAACTATAATAACTATGCAACCAGTAAACACCCCCTGTTATTTCACCGAAACAACCAACTCAATTATCTATGGCTTGGAGCCCAACTTCAATTCCAATACCCTCTTTAAAAGAGGGTGAACATTACATTAATTTCTTTTTATTTGTTGAAATCGTGTGAATCTCATCACAAAGTAAAGTCATGAAAAAATGTATTGCAGTGGTGAGAGACCTGCATCATTTTAACCAATAAAAGAGGCAGCAACATTCACCCTCTTTTGAAGAAGGTGAACAAAATTGCACTCCCTTTCCTATTCCAAAACTCTCACACATAATGACCCCACTTCATACACTATATAGTAACAACAAAGAACTCCTCCTCTTCTCTATTAATTTCTCCATTCTCCCAGTGAAGAAAACCTCTCGAGCAACAAGAAAGAAGAAAGAAAGGAAAATGGCTCTGAACCTCAATCCCATCGCCTTGAAATATTCCCACAAGTACCCTTCCTTTGCTCTTCCCCCAAAGCCAAATCTCCAATCTCCAAAGTTTCTGAGGGCCTCCACCCTCAGCTCCGGCTCCACGTTAGTTTTTTTCTCACCTCATTTGAATATATATATATATATATATATATATATATATATATATATATATATATATATATATATATATGATATACTTCTATACCAAGCCGCTGCAAAGCGGCTCTTTATAGAGCTCAGTGATATCAGCCGTCCGTTACGGTATTGGACGACCCAGATTGAAAATAAAAATACTTGTTTACAGCTGCTCTGTAAACAAGATTTCCTCAATATATATACTAGTATTGTGCCCATTCTAAGCACGGGATAAAAAAAATCACATTGGTGTTTCTTTCAACTTTGTATATCAAATGGGCACAACACTAGTTGATAAAAAAATAGTTTAATTTTTTTTTGTCTCGTGTTCGATGCGCACTAGCAGTGTTTCCGTTATATGTACTGAGAAACATACGTGTGATGGAAAATAAGTTTAAAAACCACATGACCGTGCTCCATGAGCGTAGAATAATGTTTTCTCCATGTCAGATCTCTCCACGTCTCTCTAGCTCCCTCTCCCTCTCTCTGTCTCTCTCTTTTTACAAACATAAAAAAGTAAAACTGTGCTTATGTGCTTCATGATCATGGATCCATTGTCTTGGCCTTGCCTTGTACCCAAACAGAGCATTTAATTCCGTTTCTCTCTTATTTAGAGAGGTTGAGAGTCTCAAGAAGCCTTTCAGCCCTCTTCGCGAGGTTCATGTTCAAGTAACTCACTCAATGCCACCCGAAAAGATAGAGATCTTTAAAAACCTGGAGGATTGGGCCGAGCAGAACATCTTGGTTCATTTAAAGCCGGTGGAGAAATGCTGGCAACCGCAGGATTTCCTACCCGATCCTGCTTCCGATGGATTTCATGATCAAGTCATGGAATTAAGGGAAAGGGCAAAGGAGGTTCCAGACGATTACTTCGTTGTTTTGGTTGGAGACATGATCACAGAAGAAGCACTTCCTACTTACCAAACAATGCTAAATAGCGGAGATGGTACGAGGGACGAGACAGCGGCGAGCCTCACTTCTTGGGCAGTGTGGACGAAGGGATGGACTGCTGAAGAAAACAGGCATGGCGATCTTCTCAATAAGTACCTCTACCTATGTGGACGAGTAGACATGAGGCAAATTGAGAAGACAATTCAGTATCTGATTGGGTCAGGAATGGTAAGATGCATGCTTCCAATAATTTTTCAGCTGTTTCTTGTCTTTTTTTTTTTTCTTTTGTCTATGTCAACTTAGCGATTAGGCTTTGGTCAATATTTGAATTTGACATAGCGAAATTCACAAGATTGAGATTAGTTAACGTACTAATCCAAACGAGATGGAAACTCCTAGCTTCGAGCAATTTCTTGAATCCACAAGAGGAAAGACAAAGTTTGTAATATTATTGATGAAAATGTGAGGCAAACATTAGATTACAACCCTTTAATAGGCCCGAAACCTTAGAAATCCTAAAAATAAAGTCGGAAAATAAAAAGTCCCAAAATTTGGGGCTTTTTCTAAAATTAAAAACGGGAAGAAAAACAGGACTTTCCCCCAAAAGAACCAACTAATAAGGAATTACGGTTTAAAAGTTATTAATGAATCAAAATTTTTCTAAAACAGCAAAAACGTAAATTGAATGCCTAAACGAAGGAATTAGGCTAAAAAACACCATTAGCCACGTCTTAGGGTGGTGTGAAATGACCGAATCGCGAAAATATGTCAGCCCACCAAGTTGCCTATTCCGAGCTTGTCCGAATTTTGCCAAATCGGATAATCGGAAACTAAACATCGTTTGGGCTTCAAAGGCTTGACACGGTCCAGCTGATCTTGAAATTAGGTCTTCGTGTGTTCTACATCAGAATTACATTGCGAAACATTACCTAGTTGTAGCGTCTTCTTACATCGACGGGAAGAAACAGACATTTAAAATGTCTTGTTCTCTTTGCTTTTCAAAAAGTATTTTTCAAAAAATACCCTTAAATTCTTCTTAGATTTCCTCTACTTTCAACATTTCTCACTCTATCTCTCTTCACCTATTACCCCTATTATTTTTTTAAAAAAATTTCAAATCCAAATCCAAACTCAGCTAAGTTCTTGAAAGCAGGGTTTTCCCTACTATTCTAATTGAGAGGAACAGTTCTTTTTGCTCAGTCAAGTTAAGCTATAACACTCTCCAACTATATTGTCAAACTTAATTCCTGATTTTAATTGTAGAAGAACAACAATATATTTGGACTCCGAGTTCTAATCCGGCATAAGCGTGTCCTAACCTCTGATTTTTACTGGTGGACGGCCTTCTCTTTCTTGTTTCAGGATCCTAGAACCGAAAACAGTCCCTACCTCGGTTTCATCTACACGTCGTTCCAAGAACGAGCAACTTTTATCTCTCACGGGAACACAGCACGGCATGCCAAAGAGTACGGAGACTCGAAGTTGGCTCAAATTTGCGGGACCATTGCCTCTGATGAGAAGCGCCACGAGACCGCTTACACCAAGATAGTCGAAAAGCTCTTTGAGATCGACCCGGATGCAACCATGCTGGCTCTAGCCGACATGATGAGGAAGAAAATAACTATGCCAGCCCACTTGATGTATGATGGTCGCGATGACAATCTGTTTGACCATTTCTCGTCCGTGGCTCAGAGGCTTGGAGTTTACACCGCCAAGGACTACGCTGATATATTGGAGTTTTTGGTTGGGAGGTGGAAGGTGGAGGGCATAACTGGGCTTTCTTTGGAGGGACGAAAAGCCCAGAATTATGTTTGTGGGTTGCCTCAGAGAATTAGGCGGCTGGAGGAAAGGTCTCAAGGCAGGGCAAAAGAAGCACGTTATGTTCCGTTTAGCTGGATCTTCGATAAACAAGTGAAGCTCTGAGGGTCTACTGCAGGTGAATTTTTAAAACAGGTGAATTTTTTTGTAAGATTTGTGTTATGGAGACTCTCGCAGGTACGTCAAAACTTATGCGAGAAAAGAATGGCTAGCCCCTATTTCGAAAGGCACTCCAACACGTGGGGGGAAATTTCTATTCTGGAGTTCCAGACAAGAAACTTCATTCAAATACTACTTCCTCCGTCCCTTTTTTAGAATTCAATATTCCATTTTAGGCTGTTCTTTAATAAGTATTCATTTTGTAAAGTTAGTAGATAAAAGTTGGTATATTTTCCATTTTACTTCTAAAAGTATATTCCATTTTGAAAAGTTAGTGAATAAAAGTATAATTGATTGGCTTTGTTTGGTTGAGAGTTTAGTTTAGTTTAGTTTTGGTAGTGGGTAGAGAGAGAAATAGGGTAATGATTGAAAATAGAGATAATGATTTGAGAGAGATAGAGATAGATGAAAAAGTAATAATTGAAGAAATAGGATAATGATTGAAAAAAGAAGTAGAGTAATAATTGAAAAACAAAACAAAATCAAAACAAAACTTAGAAACGAACATAGCCGAAGAGGATGAGGACTTGGTCAAATAGGACACATGGATGACAATATCTTTATAGAGGGTAAGTAGGAAAAGTGAAGATAAAAGTTAATATAAAATGTGTAATGATTATATTTTTTTAATAAATTAAAATTATGAAACAAGACACTTAAAAATAGATGGAGAAAATACATCTCGTACTTTTTCATAGTCAAAATTAGAGTTTGATCCTGACTCAGAAGGAAGGCGGCTAGCTATATAAGCTTAACAAATCTAAGTCTGTTTGGGCCATATTTGGGCCGTTCTAAATTAATTACGTGATTAGTTAAATAATGTTTGAATTAATTAATTTATTTCGGCAAGATAAAGCCGAAGAGGATGAGGACTTGGTCAAATAGGACACATGGCAGCCTTGTCCCTTCTGCCAAAGAGGATGAGGACTTGGTCAATATTGAATTAATTAACAGTTTAGAGCATCCGCAATGGAGTTTGGTCAATGTGGCTTGGTTATCTGCGGAGAGGAGTCAATACAAATTATGTGTCAATAGAAATCCGGGACGGCAGAATCATTGTAAGAATACGCGGGAGCCCGAAACGGCGAAACCGAGGTTGGGTGTACACAAATGATTTTTGAAATATTGATTTGAAAAGTGAAAATGATGACGCGGTCTACGAAAATGTTGCGTATGAGAAACTCTGATTACACAGACACTGATGCCAGTTGAATAGTGAATGTGCATGTGTTATTGTTGACTGCTTATCTGAAAGTTGTTGAATATGCATGTGTTATTTTAGAAATCGCTGAATTTACATGAGCTAATATACTACTTCTATGTCCTTTTGTTTATAATTATGGGTTAGCGGTATGAGATTATTCTTCTGAGGTTTTGTAGCTCACGGTGTTACTGTTGTAACTTTGACATATATATTATACTGAGGGTGACGCTGGTATAATGTGCCTGACTTTGTAGAGGAGCAGGATGAGTTCTACACTTTGGAGGCTTTCGAAGCCGAGAAGCTGGGTAGGATGGAAGAGCAAGTGGAATAGTAGATAGGAACCCTAGTTTCCGTCCCTTTGTTGAATAAATGTACTATTGTAAGAATTATGCTCTAATAATGAGCCAGACCCTATTTAGATTTTCAATAAAAAAATGTTTATTTAACGTTACCAAAATTGAGAGCGTTACATCTATCTCCATTAATTTAGTCAACTATGAGTTGGATCAAAGAAGCCTTCTTCTTACCTCTTTAAAAGGAGGGAGGAAAGCTACGGGGAAAAAAAACCCTACTCAATTTTCTACTTTAATTTTGTTCTCTTGTAAATACTTTGGTACTTGTGATCAAAGAAATCAAGGAGGACAATTGTTTGTAAATTTATTTATGCATTTTAATAAAGTTGTTTTTCACCGAATCATTAAAATTGGATTTTAATTATGTTTTGTTAAATTTAATTTATGTTTTGTGAATTACAGATATAATATAATTCAATAAATTTATAATCAATTAAACTCTTTTCCAGGAAGCATCCAACTGACACTTGGCCTATGACAAACAATTTCCCCAAATGAACCCTCCACCAATTGTCTGGTTCTGGTGCCACATAGCCAACAAAATAATTCAATAAATTTATAAGATCATGGAATCGGAACATCTGAAACATGTGTCATAATAAGTCATGAGTCATTGGCCAACCATATGCCATGACATGATGAGTCATAAGTTATCCTTAGAGTCGGCCCAACAAACATTCCATGTTTCGTAAAACTATTCATTAATTTATTTTTGTCTGGATCAGTTTACGCATATTTTAGAAATTAATCTCATTGTCCATCAATAAGAGGCTGATGTAAAATCTGAGAAAAAAAATTCCATATGAATTGGCTCATAATAGTTGATGAAACCTGAAAGGTTGCGAATCTCAAATAGTCAAACCTTAATTAGAAGAAAGTATTCCAATAAGTATCATGCAATGACTATCAGACCAACCCTTGAGATTATTGTTTGAACAGTCCTTCTATCCGCAAAGACAATTTGCAGAGAACCACGCAGAGACAAACGCGTTTGGTTCCATTTCGGGTCCCGAAAAAATCTAGAAAAATATCCATAAATTTTTGACCCTACGAATCCAAAAGTAATACTTAACGATATCCGCTGGACCTGATTTTTTACAGGGCCCCATAAGATAATATTCAAAAATTTATGGATATTTTTCTAGATTTTTTCGGGACCCGAAATGGAGCCAAACGCGTTTGTCTCTGTGTGGTTTTCTGCAAATTGTCTCTGCTCTTAAAATTTAAAAAGAAAAAAAAATGGATAAGGCTCAACTTCAAAACCTAAAATGTGCCTAAAGTTAATTAAGAGCTTAAAATGATTGCTAAAATATAAATTCAAAAAAGAATCCAAATACAAAGTATCACTAAATTCCTATGGCGCAGTGCACATAAACGGCCAAATCAGCTGCTCTGCAGGGAGCTGCTCGACAGCATCCTCGGTTAATAGAAAAAATGTTCTCACAAAAAAAAAAAAAGGTGTTCGCGTCCTTTATTCTCTTTCCACATAGTATTTTCTTTTTCTTTTTTTTTTATCATCACATAATATTTTCTTTGATATGCAAGATTACAAACCTTTAATTTCATGTGTTTTTTTTTTTTTTTGGAAATTTGCAATTACACCCCCTGTACTATCACTAATTTAAAGATACACCTCATGTACTTTAAATTTAAGCATTTACGCCCCTTGTAGGTAAAAATACAGGGGGGCATAAGTGCAAATTCCCATTTTTTCACTTGAAAGCATAGGGGTGTAAGAGCATACGCAGTGGAATAAGCAAAAGTGAATAATCAAAATATGTCATATTAGATTTTGATTATCCATTTAAAGGTTGCTAAAGTTAGTAATGTCATGTCTCATATTGGTTATTTTTTGCTCATAATCAAAACCAATGGGACCATTGCTTCCTTCCCTGAGTTTTCTCCAAACTTTTCCCCTTCATTTCATGTAAATCTTTTGAAAAATTGTTTATGTTAAAAAAAATTTTTAAAAATTTTTGTTCTTGAAAAAAAAACAGTTTATTAAACAGTTTGTGGAAGAAAAAAAACAGTTTAAGTTAAAAATAGTTGGATAAAAAAATAGTTTATGAAAAAAAATGTGTAAAAAAATAATTTTGTGTAAATACAATTTTAAAAAAAAATAGTTTTAAAAAAAATTGAAGAAACAGTTTTTATAAAAAAATTAAATAAATATAGTTCATATAAAGATGGGTTTTTTTTTTTACAAAAAGTTTCTGAAAAGAATAGTAAGAATAGTTTTTTATAATTATTTTTTGAAAACATTGTTGAGAGAGAAGATTTTTGTGTAATGATGGGTATACTTGATTCAGAAAATGTGGAGATCGCTAAATTTGGTTATTGGCAAAAGGGTGCTAGTTTTGATTATTCAAAAGCCAAAATTTGATGAGTTGCTAAGAGGTTGTTAAGTTTAGTTATTCCAATGTAAGCATTTTTTTGAATAAACATTGCTAACTTTAGCAACTTTTTGTTTTGCTTATTCCACCGTGGATGCTCTAAGTTCTTAAATTTGAAGTACAAGGGATGTATCTTTAAATTGGTGATAGTACAAGGGGTGTAAGTTCAAATTATCCTCTCTCTTTTTTAGTAAATACCTTTATTTATTGTTGTGTGGATGCCAATCAGAAAGAAGAACGTTGATCGTTCGATAAGAAATGAAAATTTTCTTATTTATTTTTGTAAAATATGGGATATTTTCCCTTTAAATGTCCACATTTAACGGAGTTCCAAAAAATATCAAACGTAAAACGTTTTAAAACTCCTTGCTATATGTAAAGCGATTTCTGAAAACTGCTAGAAAAAAATAGCCTTTTCTTGTCTTTACTATTTTCTTTCCATTTAATTCAGTCTTTATTTTTTTTAGAAGAAAAGTAACAACTTCTTTTAACTTGAGTCGTTTTCTGGTTTCTTATTTCATGAGGGAGAGAGAGAGAGAACCGGGAAGCCCTAAAAGGTAGTCCGGTTGGATGATGGATTTGTATCCTATGCAATTGATTAGGATTCGATTCTTAGGATCAAACCGCAAGAAGTAATTTCTGTTGAATTTCATAGTTCCGGCGTGAATGCTCTGCCTTTGACCAGACTGGAGAGACGATTAGTTGGGCGTGGAAAGTTGATCCGAACACCCAAAGAGAGAGACAGACAGACAGACAGACAGAGAGAGACTGACTGCTGACTGGTGGATTCCATCCCATGCACAGATTTCTGAATACTGCTAGCAAAAAATAGCCTTTACTTGTCTTTATTTTTTGTTCATTTAATTCAGTCTTTTATTTTTGGGAAAAGTAACTACTTCATTTAATTCAGTCTCCTTGTCAAAAAAAATCAAGAGTGGGTATGGATAAAAAAATCAAGAGTGGGTTTGGATAAAAAAAATCAAGAGTATCTATTTTTTTTTGAACGGCCAAAAAAATCAAGAGTAACTAGTTCTTAGTTTTCTGGTGTTTTAGGATGGGTTTGGATTAAAAAATCAAGAGTGACTTTTTTTTTTTTTTTTGGTCTTTATATAGCTTTTTGACTTCTTTTTTTTTCTGTTGTCTTTTTTAAAAAAAATATGAGTTTCAATAAAAAAAATTTGTAATTTTCGATTTCTTTCGCCAAGACGAATAAATAAGTCACAAAAATTTGACGAAAAACTAACACATGGCTGTGCCCACATAGTGTCCGAGCAGCGTATCCGGGCCATCCAAAAGTGTGTTGGACGGCTCAAATAGAAACACTCTCTGCTAGAACCCCACTAGTACTCTCTTTCCTCTGTCTCTCTCCTTTTTCTATTCAAATTTGAGCTGTCCAAAACTAAATTGAACGGCTAGATGCACTCCTTGGGCCCCGAAAATTTCTCCTCAACTTCAATTCCAAGTACTCCTTTCTTGTTCCAAAACACTCACATGCACATAATGACCCCACTTCATAACAAGAAGAAAATCTCCTCTTCTCTCTTCTCTTCTCTATTAATTTCTCCATTCTCCCAGTGAGTGAAAAAAAAACCCTCTCGAGCAACAAGAAAGAAGAAAGAAAGGAAAAAATGGCTCTGAACCTCAATCCCATCACCTTGAAATGTTCCCACAAGTACCCTTCTTTTGCTATTCCCCCCAAGGCAAATCTCAGATCTCCCAAGTTTCTCAGGGCCTCGGCCACCCTCAGCTCCGGCTCCACGTTAGTTTTTCTCACCTCCTTTGAATTTTACTCCATCATTCTTCTTTAATCAATTGTCTATTTTTCTATCTGGGTTTGTGGTACTTTTCTCCTAATAGGTCAAAACGACTTATTTATTTGTCTTTATTCAAATAAAAAAAATTATATTTGTTAATTTTACTTCAAACTTTTGTGGTTTATTAATTTGTCTCGTTGAGATGTATTGGAAAAGTAAGAAAATTTGATCGAAACTCATAAAATAATTTTTTACTTTTTCGATTCTTCTTGACGAGAAGAATCAATAAGTCACAAAAATTTGACGCAAAATGAACGAACGCAAAAAAAAAAAAAAAGAATAAAGACAAAAAAAAAATACTTAACTTTTTAATCCGAACAAAAATTTGGCTCTGGAATGGTGGAATTTGCATGGGTATGCTCCGATCTTTATGTCAGTTTCTGCTAAATGTCAAATGAATCGTGACACGTAAGTCGTGAGCAAGTGTTTTGCTGAGAACGAAAAAAGCTGTGGGAACTGATCATATAAGCACCTACCGTACAAAGATTGGCATGCGGGGCCACTCTTGATCCCGCACGGATAATCCAAGTTCAAGGATCAAGCACCTACACTCACTTATCGTATTGAGCTGATCTATGTTTCGCGGGCCACTCGAAAAAATTATTACTTATCATATTTAGCTAATTTTTCGCGGGCCAACTTGGAAAATTATTTAACAATTATTGAACGGCTCGGACCATATAAGCCCCGACCTTGCACAGTTTGGCATACGGGGTACACTCCTTGCCCTGCATGGATAATCCGAGTCCAGGGATCAACACTTGCACTCATTTATCATATTGAGCTGATTTTTCGCGGACTCACTTGAAAAATTATTTTGCAATTATTGAATAGCTCGGATTATTCCATGTGGAACTGGAATGGGTTCCGCGCGCCGTACCGACGGTGCACAGATGGTAGGTTCCCATAGAAGGGCTCTACTGAGAATGTGTTTGTTTTGGGTACATAAGCATCTTCTTTCAAGATTTAGATGCATGGGCCATTATTTGACTATCAATTGTAACTAGAGGGGGGCATCGTATCGTGTCCAGTCGTGTTTGTATCGTGTTGTTTCGTATTTCGTGTCTTATTGGGTTCTTGTCAAAACAACTATTAAAATAAAGGGAAAATGACGGCTAAGGACGTGTTTTGATAATTAATACCCGCCAATGACATTTTCAGTATTAACAAATGTTCTTAGTTTATCTTTGACGAATATTAATTATCAAAATACGTCATGGGCCGTCATTTTCCCTAAAATAAATGTGTCAAATAGCTTGACACTAACCCAATCTGTTTAAAATCGTGTCGTGTTCTAGACCCGAAGTTTGGGTTAACACTAATAAGACCCTTTTATTTTTTTTAGTATTTACACATAATTATATACTTTCCAATGTTTAGAACGAACTACTTATTTAATTTAATAAAAAAAATTGAAGACATTTTCAATACCATCATAATCATAGAAATGATAAAACCGGCCTAATCATGATATTGAAAAATGTCTGAAGTCACAACTTGGCATAGGTCTCAAAATTGCATAATTTTGTAGGATTTTCAGCTAAAATAAAATAAAAAAAAGCACCTAACAACTGTAGAATAACTCTATACAAATTTTAAACTAAAAGATTAGGCCTACATAATGAAAAAAAATTCCAATAAGCACCAACCATGCACAGATTGGCACGCAGAGCCAACTCCCGGTCCTGCACTGATAATTCAGGTCCAGAAATCAAGCACCTACACTCACTTATTGTATTGAGCTGATTTTTCGTGGGCCCACTCGAAAAATTATTTTAGAATTATTGAATAGCTCAAATTATCCGTGCGGGACCTGGAGTGAGCTCCGCGCGCGTGCCGATCTTCGCACCGCACCGATGGTAGGTTCCCATGGAAGGGTTCTACTGAGAATGTGAAGTATGTATTTGTTTTGGGTACGTACGCATCTTCTTTAAAGATTCAAAAGCATGGGCCATTATATTTGACAGTCAATTCTAACGGTGAATTAATTCTCAGATTTAAGGGCAGGGAGCTTGTTGGGGTCCACCCATAGTGGTGGGTTATTTTGTGTAACACCCATTAGTGTTGGGTGTTGAGCGTATTTACCCTTGGAGTCCCTTATATATAGTTGTAAACCCTATTAGGATTAGTGTGTGACATAATGTGAGGGAGAAGGTGAGGCGAGCGTGAGGGGCCGGTCTGTGGCCTCCCGGAGAGGAACCGGTGTGTGGTTCCTGGAGAGTTTTTTTTATCTTTATTGTATATTGTGTGAATATATAATCAAATAGAGTTTTTCTCTGAAATCACTGCGTGTGTTTGTGTGTGTGGTGTCCCTCACGGTCCTAACAGAGCTCGAATCCCTCGTCTGAAATCCATCTCTATATGCTTGCTTCCCTATATATCAATGTACTAATTTTCAAACCACTCAATGCACTAATTTTCATACTCCTTTTTTTTTTTTTTTTGGTAGTAAAACTGTGCTTATATGCTTCTGAGTTCTGATCATTGATCCATTATTTCTATCGGCATTGCCTTGTACCCAAACTGAAATCGAAGCATCTAATTCCGTTCCTGTCTTATTTAGAGAGGTTGAGAGTCTCAGGAAGCCTTTCAGCCCTCCTCGCGAGGTTCATGTTCAAGTAACTCACTCAATGCCACCCGAAAAGATGGAGATCTTTAAAAACCTGGAGGATTGGGCCGAGCAGAACATCTTGGTTCATTTAAAGCCAGTGGAGAAATGCTGGCAACCGCAGGATTTCCTGCCCGATCCTGCTTCCGATGGATTTCATGATCAAGTCAGGGAATTAAGGGAAAGGGCAAAGGAGATTCCGGACGATTACTTCGTTGTTTTGGTTGGAGACATGATCACAGAAGAAGCACTTCCTACTTACCAAACAATGCTAAATACTACAGATGGTACTAGGGACGAAACGGGGGCGAGCCTCACTTCTTGGGCAGTGTGGACTAGGGGATGGACTGCTGAAGAAAACAGGCATGGCGATCTTCTCAATAAGTACCTCTACCTATGTGGACGAGTAAATATGAGGCAAATTGAGAAGACAATTCAGTATCTGATTGGGTCGGGAATGGTAAGATGCATGCTTCCAATAATTTTTCAGCTGTTTCTTGTCTTTTTTTTTCCCCCCTTTTATCTATGTCAACTTAGCGATTAGGCTTTGGTCAATATTTGAATTTGACACAGTAGAATTCACAAGAGATTATAGTTAGCGTATTAATCCAAACAATATAGGAACTTGTAGCTACGACCAATTTCTTAAATCCACAAGAAGAAAGACAAAGTCTGTAATATTATTGATGAAAATGTGAGGCAAACATTAGGTTACAACCCTTTTATAGGCCCGAAACCCTAAAACCCTAAAACCCTAAAAATAAAGTCGGAAAATAAAAAGTCCCAAATTTTTTTCCTAAAATTGAAAACGGGAAGAAAAATAGGACTTTCTCAAAAAGAACTAACTAATAAGGAATTATGGTTTAAAAGTTATTAATGAATCAAAATTTTTCTAAAAGTAAATTGAAGGTCTAAACAAAGGAATTAGGCTAAAAAACACCATCCCTCACGACTTAGGGTGGTTTGTAATGACCGAATCGTGAAAATAAGTCAGCCCACCAAGTTGCCTATTCTGAACTCGTTCGAATTTTGCCAAATCGGATAATCAGAAAGTAAACATCGATCACGGAATTGGGCCTTCATATATGTGTTCTACATCAGAATTACATTGCGAAACATTACCTAGTCCTACCCTCTTCTTACATCTACGGGAAGAAGCAGACATTTAAGTTCTTGAAAGCAGGGTTTTCCCTACTATGCTAATTAGAGAGGAACAGTTCTTTTTGCTCAGTCAAGTTAGGCTATAACACTCTCCAAGTACTATACTGTCAAACTTAATTCCTGATCTTAATTGTAGAAGAACAACAATATATTTGGACTCCGATCGAGTTCTAATCCGGCATAAGCGTACCCTCACCTCTGATATTTACTGGTGGACGGCCTTCTTTGCCTTGTTTCAGGATCCAGGATTCGAAAACAGTCCCTACCTCTGTTTCATATACACGTCGTTCCAAGAACGAGCAACTTTTATCTCTCACGGGAACACAGCACGGCATGCCAAAGAGTACGGGGACTCGAAGTTGGCTCAAATTTGCGGGAGCATTGCCTCTGATGAGAAGCGCCACGAGACCGCTTACACCAAGATAGTCGAAAAGCTCTTTGAGATCGACCCTGATGCAACCGTGCTGGCTCTGGCCGACATGATGAGGAAGAAAATAACTATGCCAGCCCACTTGATGTACGATGGTCGCGATGACAATCTGTTTGACCATTTCTCGTCCGTGGCTCAGAAGCTTGGAGTCTACACCGCCAAGGACTACGCGGATATATTGGAGTTTCTGGTTGGGAGGTGGAAGGTGGAGGACATAACTGGGATTTCTCCGGAGGGACGAAAAGCCCAGGATTATGTTTGCGGGTTGCCTCAGAGAATTAGGCGGCTGGCTCCAGGCAGGGCAAAAGAAGCACGGTATGTTCCGTTTAGCTGGATCTTCGATAAAGAAGTGAAGATCTGAGGGCCTACTGCAACTCTCTTGCCACAAAAAAAAAAAACAGAAATTGAAATAATAGAAGAGGTGAAATTTTGAAGTTTTGTGACGTACACGTTTTAGTGTATATATTATACAACTGTTAAACTAGTACTTTGTTAGACCTGTTTTATATTTTTATCATTCTTATTTTTTAGTTATTTTATATTTGCAGGTATCAAAAAAAAGGTTGCTTAATAAATTAGAATTTACGGAGGAAAGAGTAAGCAATAAACATGGAGCAATTAGGAACAAGTATGTTTCGTAGCTCAAGGGGCAAAAAAGTGTTGGATAGGAAGCTGAAGGTCTACAGATGAAGACCTTGGAAGTGCATCATAGAAGTTTTTTTATGCATTTTAATAAAGTTGTTTTTCACCGGACTATTAAAATTGGATTTTACGTGTGTTTTGTTGAATTCAATTTATGATTTGTGAATTACAGATATAAATTGTGTTTTGATGGATTTAATGAATATTTTGATTTTATACAATTGTTTGGCAAAAGAAAAAACTAAAAATAGTTAAAAGCTACTAAAAAAAAAGAAGTTGTCTTGAGATAGGTGCTAGAATGCACCAATTTAATCCACCTAATTTTTACACTTTGTCAGTCCATTTATATTGTTATTTGATATATTTGTGTTTGTAGGCCTTTGAAAATCGTGCAAATTAAAAGGTCTTACAAAGGATTGCACGAAGATTTACTAGCATTTATTTGGTGGAGAAAACAAGATAGCAATAGAATTAACTTCCAAAAAAAAAGATAGCAATAGAATTGGGCTTATGAATTTTGGTCCTGTTATCCACGTGGGCTTAGAAGTGAAATTGTTATTCGTAGAATTATTATGCTGCGAAGGGAGCTGCTAGAGCCACCGATCCATCCCATCCCCATTTTGCACCGACCAACACGTGGAACCCATTTTGAGTTCCGCACGGATGATGCAAACTGTTCAATAATTTAAAAGAAAAAACCAAGTGGGCCTCGTGAAAAATCAGCTCAATTTGATAGGGAAAATGACGGCCCAGGTGGTGTTTTGATAATTAATACCCGGCCAAGGACAAGCAAAAAACATTTGTTAATACTGAAAATGTTCTTGATGGGTATTAATTATCAAAACACGTATTTGGCCATCATTTTCCGAATTTGATATTTATAGATACACGATATGTGTAGAGGACTCTGTGTGCCGGTCGTTTTAAAATTGGGATGGGATAGGTCGGTGGCTCCAGGATAACATTGCTATGAAACAATAAAATTTACAATAAGTCTATTGACACAGATTTGTTGTACGAAGATCCAGCACAGATTTTTGTGTCGGGCCCACTACGTGTCTCACACAAACAATCCAAGTCATTCATTAAATGTAAAATATTTTTTTTATTGCCCTCACAAAAAATTAGCTCAATCCGATACTTAGAGCATCCCCAATGGGGATGTATTTCAGAAGAGGATGTATAGTTATTTTAGATGTAAAAAGTGGTTAAAAGTTGGTTAGATGTAAAATAGAACCCATCCCTATCCAATTGTGAGATGTAAAAAAAAGATGGATAATTAACCAACTTTCCATTCTCCTTAATTTTTCTCAACTTTCTTAATCCTAATTCAAGTACTACTTCCGTTGAAAAATAATTTTGGTATTCGGTAATTGAGAACTTAAAAAAAAAAAATTCCGGAAAAAAAAAATACTTCCGTCCCGTATTTTTGTTTTTACTTCTCATCCACTTCAGTAACACAATTTACTTCATCCATTTAGATTGTGGTTGGTTGGTACCGATAATCGAATCTTGACTAACACACAAGTAAGCATTACAAATTGCTTCATCTTGATCAGAGTTGAACGATTTTAAGGTTGGACATTAAAATCAATAGCAATTCACAAAATGGAGTCCGGAAATGGATCAAAATTCATTTAGACATTTAATCAAACACCCGAAGTGCCAAGGTTCTAAGCATCGCACGTGGCAAGATAAACTTGCTGACGCATGATCAAAGAAGTTAACAACTACACGCTTTGAACGAAAATAAGAGATTCTCAATCCATCTACGAACCGGCTTTAAGCTCAAAAGGCAAGATAAACCACTTAACCAACCAAGTCTCGAGGGTAGGAATTGCCCATTGACCAAGCCTAATTAACTACTCACTCATGCTTAAAAGGTTAAGAACAAAGCTAAAAATGACAAACATATTTAACCAACAAAACTGAAAATAAACTTGATATTAAGTAAGATCTAGAGCATAGGTACAACTTTAATAAATGAGAAGTTAACAAACAACAATTAACTAAGGACAGATTGAGAAACTGGGGTATGGCTTTGGATGCTCTTTGCTGCCTCTGCCAGGATGAGGAGGAATCACATCATCACTTGTTCTTTGATTGTTCATATTCTACACGTGTTTGGCAGTACTTGGTGTCAAAGAATAGAGTGGCTGGCATTCCTAATAATATGGGAGATGTCCTTGATTGGTTGCAGGGCAATGTATCTTGGGATACTTTCAGATTTGTTAGTTTGAAGAGTACATTGGCAGCTACTGTTTATGGTCTTTGGCAGGAAAGAAACTCTCGTATTTTCTGTGCAAAAATGAAGGATCATACTCAGGTGGCAACAGATATAGCCAATGGGATTCGTGCTTTCCTTAGCTCCAGAAGGAATGTAAAACAATCCTTGCAAAATCGGAGTATTTGTGAGATATGGAGCTTGCCTCATAGGATCATGCAATCTGTATAGTTTTTTTTTTATAGGGTGTTCTTTGATTTTGTTTTCTTGTTTAGAGCTGTTACGTATGGCTGCCTGTTTTGTTGTTTCTTGTAAGGGGATTCTATCCCTTATACTTTGTTTCTTGGTTTGAGCCTAATAAAATTTTGTGCACTTATCAAAAAAAAAAAAAAACAATTAACTAAGATGGTTCTACAAAAATTAACTAAGAAAGCATGAAGAACAACAATGGAGAAAACTTAAGCAAAAAGAAACAAATCTAAGGCAATCTAGATCTCATCTAAGGAGAGAGAAAATATTATTTATACTCATGGCTTTCTCTCTCAAAAACAGCTCAAAAACTAACACTTAAACACACCTTGGTATCGACACAACCAAAAGGGGGTATCGATGTTTTTGGTTGTATAGATACCGAGCAACTTAGCAAAAGGGCTCTTGGCCACCGTAACGTCTTGGTATCAATACAACCAAAAAAGTTGTATCGATACCATAAAGTTAAGATCACTATCTTCATGGTTGCTAAATGGTATCGATACAATCAGAAGGCTGTATCGATACCGTCTTACTTAAAGTCAGATCGTTAGCTCTACAGCTTCCAGCAGCTTTCATAGCATTTTATTTTCATTCCCTTAACCAAAAGGCTGTATCAATACCGCCTTGTTAAAGTCAGATCTTTAGCTGCATAGCTTCCAATAGCTTTCGCAGTATATTATTTTCATTCCCTAAACTTAAGTAAAGACTGCATTTTAAACATTTCTTTTAACTTTTCTTTACTTCAATTTATTTAATGAAAATAAGGAAATACTCCCCATTTGGATCCAACGGCATTGCCAAAAAAATTGAGATTTCAATTCAATCAAAATGTTGACCTCCAGCTTTTTGTGTAAAACAAAAAACTGCACATTTTTCTCTAAAAGTAATGGCTCAAAACATGACATTTCTATTCAAATAAAACCTAGCAAATTTGCAGTTACTCTTAGAAACATTCAAGGATCAATTACCGCCATTTTTTATCACGAAAATTGATACTTTTTCGAAAAGTCATTTTTTCATACTTAGACAAATTTTAAGGGACCGACAGGGTCTTCCTTAGTTTCTTGGGTACTTGGACGCACTCAGGCCATACATAGCGTCAAAATACGTCTTATTCACACGATTTACTTGAAAACACTAAAAACATACCATACATGCAATAACAAAAAAGGGGGAAATAATGGCCATGGACATGTTTTGATAATTAATATATGCCAATGACATTTTCAGCATTAACAAATGTTCTCAGCATATCTTTGGTGAGTATTAATTATCAAAACAAGTTCTAAGCCATCATTTTTTCCAAAGAAAATACTAACTTTATAAACATAAATACGACAAGCTAAGGACTAAAACACCAAGAATATGTATTATTGAATGCTTATCATTCTCCCATGCCCCCCGGACCCCCTCTAACAAAAAAAATATAAAGTATTGATTGATACTTTTGAAGATTTGGATACTTTTAAAAGAAAAAAATACACATTTGCATAGATTAAGTTTACCCAACTATAATAACTATGCAACCAGTAAACACCCCCTGTTATTTCACCGAAACAACCAACTCAATTATCTATGGCTTGGAGCCCAACTTCAATTCCAATACCCTCTTTAAAAGAGGGTGAACATTACATTAATTTCTTTTTATTTGTTGAAATCGTGTGAATCTCATCACAAAGTAAAGTCATGAAAAAATGTATTGCAGTGGTGAGAGACCTGCATCATTTTAACCAATAAAAGAGGCAGCAACATTCACCCTCTTTTGAAGAAGGTGAACAAAATTGCACTCCCTTTCCTATTCCAAAACTCTCACACATAATGACCCCACTTCATACACTATATAGTAACAACAAAGAACTCCTCCTCTTCTCTATTAATTTCTCCATTCTCCCAGTGAAGAAAACCTCTCGAGCAACAAGAAAGAAGAAAGAAAGGAAAATGGCTCTGAACCTCAATCCCATCGCCTTGAAATATTCCCACAAGTACCCTTCCTTTGCTCTTCCCCCAAAGCCAAATCTCCAATCTCCAAAGTTTCTGAGGGCCTCCACCCTCAGCTCCGGCTCCACGTTAGTTTTTTTCTCACCTCATTTGAATATATATATATATGAGATATACTTCTATACCAAGCCGCTGCAAAGCGGCTCTTTATAGAGCTCAGTGATATCAGCCGTCCGTTACGGTATTGGACGACCCAGATTGAAAATAAAAATACTTGTTTACAGCTGCTCTGTAAACAAGATTTCCTCAATATATATACTAGTATTGTGCCCATTCTAAGCACGGGATAAAAAAAATCACATTGGTGTTTCTTTCAACTTTGTATATCAAATGGGCACAACACTAGTTGATAAAAAAATAGTTTAATTTTTTTTTGTCTCGTGTTCGATGCGCACTAGCAGTGTTTCCGTTATATGTACTGAGAAACATACGTGTGATGGAAAATAAGTTTAAAAACCACATGACCGTGCTCCATGAGCGTAGAATAATGTTTTCTCCATGTCAGATCTCTCCACGTCTCTCTAGCTCCCTCTCCCTCTCTCTGTCTCTCTCTTTTTACAAACATAAAAAAGTAAAACTGTGCTTATGTGCTTCATGATCATGGATCCATTGTCTTGGCCTTGCCTTGTACCCAAACAGAGCATTTAATTCCGTTTCTCTCTTATTTAGAGAGGTTGAGAGTCTCAAGAAGCCTTTCAGCCCTCTTCGCGAGGTTCATGTTCAAGTAACTCACTCAATGCCACCCGAAAAGATAGAGATCTTTAAAAACCTGGAGGATTGGGCCGAGCAGAACATCTTGGTTCATTTAAAGCCGGTGGAGAAATGCTGGCAACCGCAGGATTTCCTACCCGATCCTGCTTCCGATGGATTTCATGATCAAGTCATGGAATTAAGGGAAAGGGCAAAGGAGGTTCCAGACGATTACTTCGTTGTTTTGGTTGGAGACATGATCACAGAAGAAGCACTTCCTACTTACCAAACAATGCTAAATAGCGGAGATGGTACGAGGGACGAGACAGCGGCGAGCCTCACTTCTTGGGCAGTGTGGACGAAGGGATGGACTGCTGAAGAAAACAGGCATGGCGATCTTCTCAATAAGTACCTCTACCTATGTGGACGAGTAGACATGAGGCAAATTGAGAAGACAATTCAGTATCTGATTGGGTCAGGAATGGTAAGATGCATGCTTCCAATAATTTTTCAGCTGTTTCTTGTCTTTTTTTTTTTTCTTTTGTCTATGTCAACTTAGCGATTAGGCTTTGGTCAATATTTGAATTTGACATAGCGAAATTCACAAGATTGAGATTAGTTAACGTACTAATCCAAACGAGATGGAAACTCCTAGCTTCGAGCAATTTCTTGAATCCACAAGAGGAAAGACAAAGTTTGTAATATTATTGATGAAAATGTGAGGCAAACATTAGATTACAACCCTTTAATAGGCCCGAAACCTTAGAAATCCTAAAAATAAAGTCGGAAAATAAAAAGTCCCAAAATTTGGGGCTTTTTCTAAAATTAAAAACGGGAAGAAAAACAGGACTTTCCCCCAAAAGAACCAACTAATAAGGAATTACGGTTTAAAAGTTATTAATGAATCAAAATTTTTCTAAAACAGCAAAAACGTAAATTGAATGCCTAAACGAAGGAATTAGGCTAAAAAACACCATTAGCCACGTCTTAGGGTGGTGTGAAATGACCGAATCGCGAAAATATGTCAGCCCACCAAGTTGCCTATTCCGAGCTTGTCCGAATTTTGCCAAATCGGATAATCGGAAACTAAACATCGTTTGGGCTTCAAAGGCTTGACACGGTCCAGCTGATCTTGAAATTAGGTCTTCGTGTGTTCTACATCAGAATTACATTGCGAAACATTACCTAGTTGTAGCGTCTTCTTACATCGACGGGAAGAAACAGACATTTAAAATGTCTTGTTCTCTTTGCTTTTCAAAAAGTATTTTTCAAAAAATACCCTTAAATTCTTCTTAGATTTCCTCTACTTTCAACATTTCTCACTCTATCTCTCTTCACCTATTACCCCTATTATTTTTTTAAAAAAATTTCAAATCCAAATCCAAACTCAGCTAAGTTCTTGAAAGCAGGGTTTTCCCTACTATTCTAATTGAGAGGAACAGTTCTTTTTGCTCAGTCAAGTTAAGCTATAACACTCTCCAACTATATTGTCAAACTTAATTCCTGATTTTAATTGTAGAAGAACAACAATATATTTGGACTCCGAGTTCTAATCCGGCATAAGCGTGTCCTAACCTCTGATTTTTACTGGTGGACGGCCTTCTCTTTCTTGTTTCAGGATCCTAGAACCGAAAACAGTCCCTACCTCGGTTTCATCTACACGTCGTTCCAAGAACGAGCAACTTTTATCTCTCACGGGAACACAGCACGGCATGCCAAAGAGTACGGAGACTCGAAGTTGGCTCAAATTTGCGGGACCATTGCCTCTGATGAGAAGCGCCACGAGACCGCTTACACCAAGATAGTCGAAAAGCTCTTTGAGATCGACCCGGATGCAACCATGCTGGCTCTAGCCGACATGATGAGGAAGAAAATAACTATGCCAGCCCACTTGATGTATGATGGTCGCGATGACAATCTGTTTGACCATTTCTCGTCCGTGGCTCAGAGGCTTGGAGTTTACACCGCCAAGGACTACGCTGATATATTGGAGTTTTTGGTTGGGAGGTGGAAGGTGGAGGGCATAACTGGGCTTTCTTTGGAGGGACGAAAAGCCCAGAATTATGTTTGTGGGTTGCCTCAGAGAATTAGGCGGCTGGAGGAAAGGTCTCAAGGCAGGGCAAAAGAAGCACGTTATGTTCCGTTTAGCTGGATCTTCGATAAACAAGTGAAGCTCTGAGGGTCTACTGCAGGTGAATTTTTAAAACAGGTGAATTTTTTTGTAAGATTTGTGTTATGGAGACTCTCGCAGGTACGTCAAAACTTATGCGAGAAAAGAATGGCTAGCCCCTATTTCGAAAGGCACTCCAACACGTGGGGGGAAATTTCTATTCTGGAGTTCCAGACAAGAAACTTCATTCAAATACTACTTCCTCCGTCCCTTTTTTAGAATTCAATATTCCATTTTAGGCTGTTCTTTAATAAGTATTCATTTTGTAAAGTTAGTAGATAAAAGTTGGTATATTTTCCATTTTACTTCTAAAAGTATATTCCATTTTGAAAAGTTAGTGAATAAAAGTATAATTGATTGGCTTTGTTTGGTTGAGAGTTTAGTTTAGTTTAGTTTTGGTAGTGGGTAGAGAGAGAAATAGGGTAATGATTGAAAATAGAGATAATGATTTGAGAGAGATAGAGATAGATGAAAAAGTAATAATTGAAGAAATAGGATAATGATTGAAAAAAGAAGTAGAGTAATAATTGAAAAACAAAACAAAATCAAAACAAAACTTAGAAACGAACATAGCCGAAGAGGATGAGGACTTGGTCAAATAGGACACATGGATGACAATATCTTTATAGAGGGTAAGTAGGAAAAGTGAAGATAAAAGTTAATATAAAATGTGTAATGATTATATTTTTTTAATAAATTAAAATTATGAAACAAGACACTTAAAAATAGATGGAGAAAATACATCTCGTACTTTTTCATAGTCAAAATTAGAGTTTGATCCTGACTCAGAAGGAAGGCGGCTAGCTATATAAGCTTAACAAATCTAAGTCTGTTTGGGCCATATTTGGGCCGTTCTAAATTAATTACGTGATTAGTTAAATAATGTTTGAATTAATTAATTTATTTCGGCAAGATAAAGCCGAAGAGGATGAGGACTTGGTCAAATAGGACACATGGCAGCCTTGTCCCTTCTGCCAAAGAGGATGAGGACTTGGTCAATATTGAATTAATTAACAGTTTAGAGCATCCGCAATGGAGTTTGGTCAATGTGGCTTGGTTATCTGCGGAGAGGAGTCAATACAAATTATGTGTCAATAGAAATCCGGGACGGCAGAATCATTGTAAGAATACGCGGGAGCCCGAAACGGCGAAACCGAGGTTGGGTGTACACAAATGATTTTTGAAATATTGATTTGAAAAGTGAAAATGATGACGCGGTCTACGAAAATGTTGCGTATGAGAAACTCTGATTACACAGACACTGATGCCAGTTGAATAGTGAATGTGCATGTGTTATTGTTGACTGCTTATCTGAAAGTTGTTGAATATGCATGTGTTATTTTAGAAATCGCTGAATTTACATGAGCTAATATACTACTTCTATGTCCTTTTGTTTATAATTATGGGTTAGCGGTATGAGATTATTCTTCTGAGGTTTTGTAGCTCACGGTGTTACTGTTGTAACTTTGACATATATATTATACTGAGGGTGACGCTGGTATAATGTGCCTGACTTTGTAGAGGAGCAGGATGAGTTCTACACTTTGGAGGCTTTCGAAGCCGAGAAGCTGGGTAGGATGGAAGAGCAAGTGGAATAGTAGATAGGAACCCTAGTTTCCGTCCCTTTGTTGAATAAATGTACTATTGTAAGAATTATGCTCTAATAATGAGCCAGACCCTATTTAGATTTTCAATAAAAAAATGTTTATTTAACGTTACCAAAATTGAGAGCGTTACATCTATCTCCATTAATTTAGTCAACTATGAGTTGGATCAAAGAAGCCTTCTTCTTACCTCTTTAAAAGGAGGGAGGAAAGCTACGGGGAAAAAAAACCCTACTCAATTTTCTACTTTAATTTTGTTCTCTTGTAAATACTTTGGTACTTGTGATCAAAGAAATCAAGGAGGACAATTGTTTGTAAATTTATTTATGCATTTTAATAAAGTTGTTTTTCACCGAATCATTAAAATTGGATTTTAATTATGTTTTGTTAAATTTAATTTATGTTTTGTGAATTACAGATATAATATAATTCAATAAATTTATAATCAATTAAACTCTTTTCCAGGAAGCATCCAACTGACACTTGGCCTATGACAAACAATTTCCCCAAATGAACCCTCCACCAATTGTCTGGTTCTGGTGCCACATAGCCAACAAAATAATTCAATAAATTTATAAGATCATGGAATCGGAACATCTGAAACATGTGTCATAATAAGTCATGAGTCATTGGCCAACCATATGCCATGACATGATGAGTCATAAGTTATCCTTAGAGTCGGCCCAACAAACATTCCATGTTTCGTAAAACTATTCATTAATTTATTTTTGTCTGGATCAGTTTACGCATATTTTAGAAATTAATCTCATTGTCCATCAATAAGAGGCTGATGTAAAATCTGAGAAAAAAAATTCCATATGAATTGGCTCATAATAGTTGATGAAACCTGAAAGGTTGCGAATCTCAAATAGTCAAACCTTAATTAGAAGAAAGTATTCCAATAAGTATCATGCAATGACTATCAGACCAACCCTTGAGATTATTGTTTGAACAGTCCTTCTATCCGCAAAGACAATTTGCAGAGAACCACGCAGAGACAAACGCGTTTGGTTCCATTTCGGGTCCCGAAAAAATCTAGAAAAATATCCATAAATTTTTGACCCTACGAATCCAAAAGTAATACTTAACGATATCCGCTGGACCTGATTTTTTACAGGGCCCCATAAGATAATATTCAAAAATTTATGGATATTTTTCTAGATTTTTTCGGGACCCGAAATGGAGCCAAACGCGTTTGTCTCTGTGTGGTTTTCTGCAAATTGTCTCTGCTCTTAAAATTTAAAAAGAAAAAAAAATGGATAAGGCTCAACTTCAAAACCTAAAATGTGCCTAAAGTTAATTAAGAGCTTAAAATGATTGCTAAAATATAAATTCAAAAAAGAATCCAAATACAAAGTATCACTAAATTCCTATGGCGCAGTGCACATAAACGGCCAAATCAGCTGCTCTGCAGGGAGCTGCTCGACAGCATCCTCGGTTAATAGAAAAAATGTTCTCACAAAAAAAAAAAAAGGTGTTCGCGTCCTTTATTCTCTTTCCACATAGTATTTTCTTTTTCTTTTTTTTTTATCATCACATAATATTTTCTTTGATATGCAAGATTACAAACCTTTAATTTCATGTGTTTTTTTTTTTTTTTGGAAATTTGCAATTACACCCCCTGTACTATCACTAATTTAAAGATACACCTCATGTACTTTAAATTTAAGCATTTACGCCCCTTGTAGGTAAAAATACAGGGGGGCATAAGTGCAAATTCCCATTTTTTCACTTGAAAGCATAGGGGTGTAAGAGCATACGCAGTGGAATAAGCAAAAGTGAATAATCAAAATATGTCATATTAGATTTTGATTATCCATTTAAAGGTTGCTAAAGTTAGTAATGTCATGTCTCATATTGGTTATTTTTTGCTCATAATCAAAACCAATGGGACCATTGCTTCCTTCCCTGAGTTTTCTCCAAACTTTTCCCCTTCATTTCATGTAAATCTTTTGAAAAATTGTTTATGTTAAAAAAAATTTTTAAAAATTTTTGTTCTTGAAAAAAAAACAGTTTATTAAACAGTTTGTGGAAGAAAAAAAACAGTTTAAGTTAAAAATAGTTGGATAAAAAAATAGTTTATGAAAAAAAATGTGTAAAAAAATAATTTTGTGTAAATACAATTTTAAAAAAAAATAGTTTTAAAAAAAATTGAAGAAACAGTTTTTATAAAAAAATTAAATAAATATAGTTCATATAAAGATGGGTTTTTTTTTTTACAAAAAGTTTCTGAAAAGAATAGTAAGAATAGTTTTTTATAATTATTTTTTGAAAACATTGTTGAGAGAGAAGATTTTTGTGTAATGATGGGTATACTTGATTCAGAAAATGTGGAGATCGCTAAATTTGGTTATTGGCAAAAGGGTGCTAGTTTTGATTATTCAAAAGCCAAAATTTGATGAGTTGCTAAGAGGTTGTTAAGTTTAGTTATTCCAATGTAAGCATTTTTTTGAATAAACATTGCTAACTTTAGCAACTTTTTGTTTTGCTTATTCCACCGTGGATGCTCTAAGTTCTTAAATTTGAAGTACAAGGGATGTATCTTTAAATTGGTGATAGTACAAGGGGTGTAAGTTCAAATTATCCTCTCTCTTTTTTAGTAAATACCTTTATTTATTGTTGTGTGGATGCCAATCAGAAAGAAGAACGTTGATCGTTCGATAAGAAATGAAAATTTTCTTATTTATTTTTGTAAAATATGGGATATTTTCCCTTTAAATGTCCACATTTAACGGAGTTCCAAAAAATATCAAACGTAAAACGTTTTAAAACTCCTTGCTATATGTAAAGCGATTTCTGAAAACTGCTAGAAAAAAATAGCCTTTTCTTGTCTTTACTATTTTCTTTCCATTTAATTCAGTCTTTATTTTTTTTAGAAGAAAAGTAACAACTTCTTTTAACTTGAGTCGTTTTCTGGTTTCTTATTTCATGAGGGAGAGAGAGAGAGAACCGGGAAGCCCTAAAAGGTAGTCCGGTTGGATGATGGATTTGTATCCTATGCAATTGATTAGGATTCGATTCTTAGGATCAAACCGCAAGAAGTAATTTCTGTTGAATTTCATAGTTCCGGCGTGAATGCTCTGCCTTTGACCAGACTGGAGAGACGATTAGTTGGGCGTGGAAAGTTGATCCGAACACCCAAAGAGAGAGACAGACAGACAGACAGACAGAGAGAGACTGACTGCTGACTGGTGGATTCCATCCCATGCACAGATTTCTGAATACTGCTAGCAAAAAATAGCCTTTACTTGTCTTTATTTTTTGTTCATTTAATTCAGTCTTTTATTTTTGGGAAAAGTAACTACTTCATTTAATTCAGTCTCCTTGTCAAAAAAAATCAAGAGTGGGTATGGATAAAAAAATCAAGAGTGGGTTTGGATAAAAAAAATCAAGAGTATCTATTTTTTTTTGAACGGCCAAAAAAATCAAGAGTAACTAGTTCTTAGTTTTCTGGTGTTTTAGGATGGGTTTGGATTAAAAAATCAAGAGTGACTTTTTTTTTTTTTTTTGGTCTTTATATAGCTTTTTGACTTCTTTTTTTTTCTGTTGTCTTTTTTAAAAAAAATATGAGTTTCAATAAAAAAAATTTGTAATTTTCGATTTCTTTCGCCAAGACGAATAAATAAGTCACAAAAATTTGACGAAAAACTAACACATGGCTGTGCCCACATAGTGTCCGAGCAGCGTATCCGGGCCATCCAAAAGTGTGTTGGACGGCTCAAATAGAAACACTCTCTGCTAGAACCCCACTAGTACTCTCTTTCCTCTGTCTCTCTCCTTTTTCTATTCAAATTTGAGCTGTCCAAAACTAAATTGAACGGCTAGATGCACTCCTTGGGCCCCGAAAATTTCTCCTCAACTTCAATTCCAAGTACTCCTTTCTTGTTCCAAAACACTCACATGCACATAATGACCCCACTTCATAACAAGAAGAAAATCTCCTCTTCTCTCTTCTCTTCTCTATTAATTTCTCCATTCTCCCAGTGAGTGAAAAAAAAACCCTCTCGAGCAACAAGAAAGAAGAAAGAAAGGAAAAAATGGCTCTGAACCTCAATCCCATCACCTTGAAATGTTCCCACAAGTACCCTTCTTTTGCTATTCCCCCCAAGGCAAATCTCAGATCTCCCAAGTTTCTCAGGGCCTCGGCCACCCTCAGCTCCGGCTCCACGTTAGTTTTTCTCACCTCCTTTGAATTTTACTCCATCATTCTTCTTTAATCAATTGTCTATTTTTCTATCTGGGTTTGTGGTACTTTTCTCCTAATAGGTCAAAACGACTTATTTATTTGTCTTTATTCAAATAAAAAAAATTATATTTGTTAATTTTACTTCAAACTTTTGTGGTTTATTAATTTGTCTCGTTGAGATGTATTGGAAAAGTAAGAAAATTTGATCGAAACTCATAAAATAATTTTTTACTTTTTCGATTCTTCTTGACGAGAAGAATCAATAAGTCACAAAAATTTGACGCAAAATGAACGAACGCAAAAAAAAAAAAAAAGAATAAAGACAAAAAAAAAATACTTAACTTTTTAATCCGAACAAAAATTTGGCTCTGGAATGGTGGAATTTGCATGGGTATGCTCCGATCTTTATGTCAGTTTCTGCTAAATGTCAAATGAATCGTGACACGTAAGTCGTGAGCAAGTGTTTTGCTGAGAACGAAAAAAGCTGTGGGAACTGATCATATAAGCACCTACCGTACAAAGATTGGCATGCGGGGCCACTCTTGATCCCGCACGGATAATCCAAGTTCAAGGATCAAGCACCTACACTCACTTATCGTATTGAGCTGATCTATGTTTCGCGGGCCACTCGAAAAAATTATTACTTATCATATTTAGCTAATTTTTCGCGGGCCAACTTGGAAAATTATTTAACAATTATTGAACGGCTCGGACCATATAAGCCCCGACCTTGCACAGTTTGGCATACGGGGTACACTCCTTGCCCTGCATGGATAATCCGAGTCCAGGGATCAACACTTGCACTCATTTATCATATTGAGCTGATTTTTCGCGGACTCACTTGAAAAATTATTTTGCAATTATTGAATAGCTCGGATTATTCCATGTGGAACTGGAATGGGTTCCGCGCGCCGTACCGACGGTGCACAGATGGTAGGTTCCCATAGAAGGGCTCTACTGAGAATGTGTTTGTTTTGGGTACATAAGCATCTTCTTTCAAGATTTAGATGCATGGGCCATTATTTGACTATCAATTGTAACTAGAGGGGGGCATCGTATCGTGTCCAGTCGTGTTTGTATCGTGTTGTTTCGTATTTCGTGTCTTATTGGGTTCTTGTCAAAACAACTATTAAAATAAAGGGAAAATGACGGCTAAGGACGTGTTTTGATAATTAATACCCGCCAATGACATTTTCAGTATTAACAAATGTTCTTAGTTTATCTTTGACGAATATTAATTATCAAAATACGTCATGGGCCGTCATTTTCCCTAAAATAAATGTGTCAAATAGCTTGACACTAACCCAATCTGTTTAAAATCGTGTCGTGTTCTAGACCCGAAGTTTGGGTTAACACTAATAAGACCCTTTTATTTTTTTTAGTATTTACACATAATTATATACTTTCCAATGTTTAGAACGAACTACTTATTTAATTTAATAAAAAAAATTGAAGACATTTTCAATACCATCATAATCATAGAAATGATAAAACCGGCCTAATCATGATATTGAAAAATGTCTGAAGTCACAACTTGGCATAGGTCTCAAAATTGCATAATTTTGTAGGATTTTCAGCTAAAATAAAATAAAAAAAAGCACCTAACAACTGTAGAATAACTCTATACAAATTTTAAACTAAAAGATTAGGCCTACATAATGAAAAAAAATTCCAATAAGCACCAACCATGCACAGATTGGCACGCAGAGCCAACTCCCGGTCCTGCACTGATAATTCAGGTCCAGAAATCAAGCACCTACACTCACTTATTGTATTGAGCTGATTTTTCGTGGGCCCACTCGAAAAATTATTTTAGAATTATTGAATAGCTCAAATTATCCGTGCGGGACCTGGAGTGAGCTCCGCGCGCGTGCCGATCTTCGCACCGCACCGATGGTAGGTTCCCATGGAAGGGTTCTACTGAGAATGTGAAGTATGTATTTGTTTTGGGTACGTACGCATCTTCTTTAAAGATTCAAAAGCATGGGCCATTATATTTGACAGTCAATTCTAACGGTGAATTAATTCTCAGATTTAAGGGCAGGGAGCTTGTTGGGGTCCACCCATAGTGGTGGGTTATTTTGTGTAACACCCATTAGTGTTGGGTGTTGAGCGTATTTACCCTTGGAGTCCCTTATATATAGTTGTAAACCCTATTAGGATTAGTGTGTGACATAATGTGAGGGAGAAGGTGAGGCGAGCGTGAGGGGCCGGTCTGTGGCCTCCCGGAGAGGAACCGGTGTGTGGTTCCTGGAGAGTTTTTTTTATCTTTATTGTATATTGTGTGAATATATAATCAAATAGAGTTTTTCTCTGAAATCACTGCGTGTGTTTGTGTGTGTGGTGTCCCTCACGGTCCTAACAGAGCTCGAATCCCTCGTCTGAAATCCATCTCTATATGCTTGCTTCCCTATATATCAATGTACTAATTTTCAAACCACTCAATGCACTAATTTTCATACTCCTTTTTTTTTTTTTTTTGGTAGTAAAACTGTGCTTATATGCTTCTGAGTTCTGATCATTGATCCATTATTTCTATCGGCATTGCCTTGTACCCAAACTGAAATCGAAGCATCTAATTCCGTTCCTGTCTTATTTAGAGAGGTTGAGAGTCTCAGGAAGCCTTTCAGCCCTCCTCGCGAGGTTCATGTTCAAGTAACTCACTCAATGCCACCCGAAAAGATGGAGATCTTTAAAAACCTGGAGGATTGGGCCGAGCAGAACATCTTGGTTCATTTAAAGCCAGTGGAGAAATGCTGGCAACCGCAGGATTTCCTGCCCGATCCTGCTTCCGATGGATTTCATGATCAAGTCAGGGAATTAAGGGAAAGGGCAAAGGAGATTCCGGACGATTACTTCGTTGTTTTGGTTGGAGACATGATCACAGAAGAAGCACTTCCTACTTACCAAACAATGCTAAATACTACAGATGGTACTAGGGACGAAACGGGGGCGAGCCTCACTTCTTGGGCAGTGTGGACTAGGGGATGGACTGCTGAAGAAAACAGGCATGGCGATCTTCTCAATAAGTACCTCTACCTATGTGGACGAGTAAATATGAGGCAAATTGAGAAGACAATTCAGTATCTGATTGGGTCGGGAATGGTAAGATGCATGCTTCCAATAATTTTTCAGCTGTTTCTTGTCTTTTTTTTTCCCCCCTTTTATCTATGTCAACTTAGCGATTAGGCTTTGGTCAATATTTGAATTTGACACAGTAGAATTCACAAGAGATTATAGTTAGCGTATTAATCCAAACAATATAGGAACTTGTAGCTACGACCAATTTCTTAAATCCACAAGAAGAAAGACAAAGTCTGTAATATTATTGATGAAAATGTGAGGCAAACATTAGGTTACAACCCTTTTATAGGCCCGAAACCCTAAAACCCTAAAACCCTAAAAATAAAGTCGGAAAATAAAAAGTCCCAAATTTTTTTCCTAAAATTGAAAACGGGAAGAAAAATAGGACTTTCTCAAAAAGAACTAACTAATAAGGAATTATGGTTTAAAAGTTATTAATGAATCAAAATTTTTCTAAAAGTAAATTGAAGGTCTAAACAAAGGAATTAGGCTAAAAAACACCATCCCTCACGACTTAGGGTGGTTTGTAATGACCGAATCGTGAAAATAAGTCAGCCCACCAAGTTGCCTATTCTGAACTCGTTCGAATTTTGCCAAATCGGATAATCGGAAAGTAAACATCGATCACGGAATTGGGCCTTCATATATGTGTTCTACATCAGAATTACATTGCGAAACATTACCTAGTCCTACCCTCTTCTTACATCTACGGGAAGAAGCAGACATTTAAGTTCTTGAAAGCAGGGTTTTCCCTACTATGCTAATTAGAGAGGAACAGTTCTTTTTGCTCAGTCAAGTTAGGCTATAACACTCTCCAAGTACTATACTGTCAAACTTAATTCCTGATCTTAATTGTAGAAGAACAACAATATATTTGGACTCCGATCGAGTTCTAATCCGGCATAAGCGTACCCTCACCTCTGATATTTACTGGTGGACGGCCTTCTTTGCCTTGTTTCAGGATCCAGGATTCGAAAACAGTCCCTACCTCTGTTTCATATACACGTCGTTCCAAGAACGAGCAACTTTTATCTCTCACGGGAACACAGCACGGCATGCCAAAGAGTACGGGGACTCGAAGTTGGCTCAAATTTGCGGGAGCATTGCCTCTGATGAGAAGCGCCACGAGACCGCTTACACCAAGATAGTCGAAAAGCTCTTTGAGATCGACCCTGATGCAACCGTGCTGGCTCTGGCCGACATGATGAGGAAGAAAATAACTATGCCAGCCCACTTGATGTACGATGGTCGCGATGACAATCTGTTTGACCATTTCTCGTCCGTGGCTCAGAAGCTTGGAGTCTACACCGCCAAGGACTACGCGGATATATTGGAGTTTCTGGTTGGGAGGTGGAAGGTGGAGGACATAACTGGGATTTCTCCGGAGGGACGAAAAGCCCAGGATTATGTTTGCGGGTTGCCTCAGAGAATTAGGCGGCTGGCTCCAGGCAGGGCAAAAGAAGCACGGTATGTTCCGTTTAGCTGGATCTTCGATAAAGAAGTGAAGATCTGAGGGCCTACTGCAACTCTCTTGCCACAAAAAAAAAAAACAGAAATTGAAATAATAGAAGAGGTGAAATTTTGAAGTTTTGTGACGTACACGTTTTAGTGTATATATTATACAACTGTTAAACTAGTACTTTGTTAGACCTGTTTTATATTTTTATCATTCTTATTTTTTAGTTATTTTATATTTGCAGGTATCAAAAAAAAGGTTGCTTAATAAATTAGAATTTACGGAGGAAAGAGTAAGCAATAAACATGGAGCAATTAGGAACAAGTATGTTTCGTAGCTCAAGGGGCAAAAAAGTGTTGGATAGGAAGCTGAAGGTCTACAGATGAAGACCTTGGAAGTGCATCATAGAAGTTTTTTTATGCATTTTAATAAAGTTGTTTTTCACCGGACTATTAAAATTGGATTTTACGTGTGTTTTGTTGAATTCAATTTATGATTTGTGAATTACAGATATAAATTGTGTTTTGATGGATTTAATGAATATTTTGATTTTATACAATTGTTTGGCAAAAGAAAAAACTAAAAATAGTTAAAAGCTACTAAAAAAAAAGAAGTTGTCTTGAGATAGGTGCTAGAATGCACCAATTTAATCCACCTAATTTTTACACTTTGTCAGTCCATTTATATTGTTATTTGATATATTTGTGTTTGTAGGCCTTTGAAAATCGTGCAAATTAAAAGGTCTTACAAAGGATTGCACGAAGATTTACTAGCATTTATTTGGTGGAGAAAACAAGATAGCAATAGAATTAACTTCCAAAAAAAAAGATAGCAATAGAATTGGGCTTATGAATTTTGGTCCTGTTATCCACGTGGGCTTAGAAGTGAAATTGTTATTCGTAGAATTATTATGCTGCGAAGGGAGCTGCTAGAGCCACCGATCCATCCCATCCCCATTTTGCACCGACCAACACGTGGAACCCATTTTGAGTTCCGCACGGATGATGCAAACTGTTCAATAATTTAAAAGAAAAAACCAAGTGGGCCTCGTGAAAAATCAGCTCAATTTGATAGGGAAAATGACGGCCCAGGTGGTGTTTTGATAATTAATACCCGGCCAAGGACAAGCAAAAAACATTTGTTAATACTGAAAATGTTCTTGATGGGTATTAATTATCAAAACACGTATTTGGCCATCATTTTCCGAATTTGATATTTATAGATACACGATATGTGTAGAGGACTCTGTGTGCCGGTCGTTTTAAAATTGGGATGGGATAGGTCGGTGGCTCCAGGATAACATTGCTATGAAACAATAAAATTTACAATAAGTCTATTGACACAGATTTGTTGTACGAAGATCCAGCACAGATTTTTGTGTCGGGCCCACTACGTGTCTCACACAAACAATCCAAGTCATTCATTAAATGTAAAATATTTTTTTTATTGCCCTCACAAAAAATTAGCTCAATCCGATACTTAGAGCATCCCCAATGGGGATGTATTTCAGAAGAGGATGTATAGTTATTTTAGATGTAAAAAGTGGTTAAAAGTTGGTTAGATGTAAAATAGAACCCATCCCTATCCAATTGTGAGATGTAAAAAAAAGATGGATAATTAACCAACTTTCCATTCTCCTTAATTTTTCTCAACTTTCTTAATCCTAATTCAAGTACTACTTCCGTTGAAAAATAATTTTGGTATTCGGTAATTGAGAACTTAAAAAAAAAAAATTCCGGAAAAAAAAAATACTTCCGTCCCGTATTTTTGTTTTTACTTCTCATCCACTTCAGTAACACAATTTACTTCATCCATTTAGATTGTGGTTGGTTGGTACCGATAATCGAATCTTGACTAACACACAAGTAAGCATTACAAATTGCTTCATCTTGATCAGAGTTGAACGATTTTCCTCTCGCACTACAACTTCCGTCTACCATAATTGATACACTATTTTTTTTGGAGGGTGTTTGTGGAGAATGGAGAAAATTTTTGTTGTGTAAAATCCTCTTAGAAACACACATTTATAGGTAGGAAAAAAATAATTACCGTTGCTATTTTTTTTTTTTCCGTTGGCAGCCAACGGTCGGATTCCCATAAATAAATGAAAAAAAAAAAAACCAACGGTCGGATCAAATGATCCGTTGGCTCACTTTACTCTTTCTTTACTGTCCTCTCTCTCTCTACGAACAAAACAGAACCAGACCCTCTCTCTCTCTCTCTCTCTCTCTCTGTGAACCAGGAGAACCCCCCGCCCCTCTCTCTCTCTTTCTCTCTCTCTCTGAACGGAAGAGAAATCTTGGCTGGAACTCGACGAGGAAAACGAAAGGGGCTAGACGAGGGTTTCTGAAGGGGCTGGACGAGGCTTCCATCTGCTCCGTCCATGAATCATCAAGAATCGGGGTTGGAGATGGTGATCTCCAGACCTGGAATCAGTTTTCGGCGAGATTCAGGAGTGTTGCAGATGCCGGCGTGTTCATCAAAATTCCGACGACTTTCCGACGAAATTAGGTAAATTCTGGCTGTCCAAAATTTTGGTATTTTCAGTTGCGTGATGATCTGTCAATTATAGCTGTAGTTAAATGGGGATGGAAATATCCATCTCCTTTTCCATCTCTGCCATTTTACCACCTTATTTGTTCCATTTTACATCCCCATTGGAAGGGTTTTTTTTTTGCATCTGGTGCTATTTTAAGTATAGCACCTGGTTTTACATCCCCATTGGGGATGCTCTTCTAGGTACTTGATCCAATCATTTAACATTTTATTATTCTGAAAATCGAATGAAAAGTTTGATGATTGGATCTAGCATCTATAGGTATCGGATTGAGCTGATTTTTCACAAGGGCTCTTGAAAAAACGTTTTACATTTAATGAACGGGTTGGATTATTTGTGTGAAATCCGTAGTGGGCCCCACACAAAAATCTGTGCAAAATCTGTTACATATTTATCTGTGTGTATAACACAGTTCTACAATTTATGTAGTGGGCTCAAGTAGTAAGGAATTTAACATAAAATCATTGTCCCTTTAGGAAAGTCTTGGACGGCAATACTTATTTAAGTGGACAGAACGGCCCGATTGGAAGCAACCATAGCAATGGGATGAGCTAATCTGCCCGAATGAGCACTGAAACCAAGGTTTGCCTTGGTTTGGCAGTTCATTTCCATACCCAAATGAGTTATGCCTGGGACTAATTAATCCGGCCTAGGGGTGATTAAATATGGATGGGTTGAAGCCAGTTCATAAATAATCCGGCTAGATTTTGACCATATTACCCCTCCTCATCCACCCCCAAATCTCAGTTTACATCCGTGAAAAAATCTTAGATTACGTAATCATAAACAGAGACAGCCAAAGAAGAAGAAGAAGAAGAAGAAGAACAACAACAACAACAGAAGATCGATCTGCTTCAATATTGAAATCACAAATAACAACTCTGATTTGCTTCAATAACGAAATCAAAAGATTTTACAACCAAAAGCACCAAATTTGAAGCACCAAATTAAAAACAAAAACACGGTCTATCCCTACGGATTTGTGAAAGAGGGGAAGAAATTTTTTAATTTTGACCTGTAATCAGACCATAATCGTCTGAACATAAACCGTCTTCATAGTGGATTGGACCATCGTCGTCATCATCAAGAGCAAAACTTTTGATCTCTGTCGTCATTTGCCATTTGAGCTCTAGTTATATAATTTACTTTGGTTGGTTCATGATTGAGAGAAATTCGTTGGCAGGGAAAATCCAAGAGGCTTAGTATGGAATTTAGTGGAAAGAATAAAACTGAATCAAGAACACATCAAGAGGAGGGGGAGGAGGAGGGAGAGAGAGAGAGAGAGAGAGAGAGAGAGAGAGAGAGAGAGAGAGAGAGAGAGAGAGAGAGAGAGAGAGAGAGAGAGAGAGAGAGAGAGAGAGAAAGAGAGAGAGACATAGATGAAGAATCGTCAGGGTGACTCATCTCTGAACAATGGGACCAGACCCCAACATAATAGACATAGATGAAGAATCGTCCGATAGAGAGCCTCCTCACGACGAAGTAGAAGAGGGAGAAGACGCCGAGGGAGCAGACGAAGCTGAGTCGAAAAAAGAAACTCCAGTCGCTTCGTCAATCCGAACGAACGAGGGAGCAGGCGTCGTAGGAGAGTCTTCATCGTAACCTCCGAAGGCGAAGAGGAAAATCGTTCAATTGGACCCCGACGTAATTCCCGACCGAACGGGGAAGGACCTCTGCCCTTACTTGGAGTGCTTCCAAGACAAGAAGAGCTTGAACCTCTTTCGAGCCGTTTACGACGTTCCCGACGATGTCATTATCACGCCGGTCCAAGGCCCCCGAATAAGATATAGTGACGAACACATCACCGTTCCTTTGATGGCGATAACAGAAGGGGCCTTTGGTTCCCGATGCATAAGGTCTTGAGAGAGAACCTTCACCGTTTCAATCTTACTCCATGCCAGTTGAGCGTGAACTCTTACCGTATAATTCACTCGATAATCAAGCTCGCTGAGGTAAAGATGTTCCGACTCGAGCCCTACCATTTTTCGAGAATTACATGATGTCGAGAAACGTTCGGTATTCTCGATACTACCTTTGCTCCCGAAGGAAGATGCAAAAAATCATTCCCGAGGGCATGTATGACTCGGAGAAATGGGCCTTCGACTACGTCGAGGTTAGGGGGAATTTCCAATTCCCCGAACGAGAATACGGCCAATTCGAAATCGCCACACGAAGGAGAACTCCGAGTAAGAATAGTTGCCCGTTATTTTAATGCTATTCCTTTTGTTGTTCTTATTATACTTATCTAATTTTTTTTTTGTGTGCTTTTCTTCGGCAGATACTACCAAGCTCAACAAGGTACTCTTAAGGGCGGCAAGAGGTTGTGGTCTTGCTGACTCCCTTCTCACCATTCCAGCGGAGGAAAGGGACGCCCCAACAATCCTCGGGTACAAAGCCACGTACAGAGGTCGGATCCGACGAAAGGTAACCGACGAGCGTGAGCAGGCTTCCGAAGTTGGTTCCGAAGAGATTCCAGAGGAACTTCGCCCGAGCTCGGATAAACCTCTCCGAGGGACAATTCGCCTTCCCACAGAAGAAGAGCCTTTTCAAGAGCAAGAAGAGATGCCTCCGAGGAACATGAAAGCCGTTCTCCAGCAAAAGTTGAAGGAAAAAGAGAGGGAGAAGGCTGAGCTTCGGAAGGATGGAGCCCCGGGTGCTTCGGGCTCGGCGCTAAGCAAGAAAACCCCCCCCCCCCCCCCCCCCCTTCTAAAAAACGTTCATTGAGCGCCCCTCATTCCCCGAAGGAACCACTTGCAAGCAAGAAGACAAAAGTGGCTCCGAAGGGGAAGAGCCAGGAAGTTGAGCTTCCGAAGGAAGCGCAGGTAGAGGGAGAAAGGAGGGAGCTTGCTTCGGACCTTGACACCCCATGGGTGCCGAACTTTGTCACCCCAAGCAAAAAACAAGTGTTAAAATCTGACAGCCTCAAGGAGGATCCCTCCCTGGCCTTTACCCTCCACTCGGGGCTGGCTTTACCAAGGGATATACAGAGTCCCCCGTCTCTGAAAGCAGCCCTGAGCAAGTACTACTACGATGTTGGAAGGGTAAGTAAATTTTTCATACTTGCAATGATTATTTGTTCACTCGCTCTAGTTTTTCGGAATAACTTACATTCTGCTTTGACTGCAGGCCACCCAGTCCCCTATGAGTGCCCAATGTTATCTCACCGAACACAACAAGAAGTCGAAGCTACTGAAGTAGTCGGTTGAGCATAACAAGAGCGTCGCCGAAGACTACAAGAAGAGCCTAGAGCAATCCGAGCTCGTGCGACAAGGCCAGGAAGTTCAGATTGCAAATCTAAATGACCTAATAAAGGGACTCGAGGATTCGGCCAAGCGTACAAGGGCCGAAGGAAAAGAGGAGGGCCTGTTTGAGGGAAGAGCCTTCGGGCGAGAGGAGATGAAGAAGGAGATGGAGAGGGAGAGGGAGAGGGAGCTACAGGGGCAGTATGACAAAGGGTACGACAAGGGGTATGCCCAAGCTGAAGAGGATGTGGCCGACCAAATTCTTGAAGTCCAAGCTGATATTAAGGAAGGTCAGCACAAGGAGAGCTTCATGCTCGGGTATAACAGGGGTTTCGACGACGCAGGCGTTGAGCCCGACGATGAAAGGAGGAGTCTGGTGGAAGTACCTCCCCTCCCCCGTGCCGAAGCTGAAGCGGAAGACACAATAGTTGATGCTACCGACTCTACCACAGTACCAGCCCCTGCAGATGCTCCAGCAAATTGAACTGGCTTCCCCTTTTTGTTTTTGTTTTCGAATTTCTATTTTTTTGATTTTGAATATGGTTGGCTCCGAACAATTGGAACCTTGCCAAACCATTGGATGTAACTAAAGCAGGTTGGAGGATCCCTTGGTGAATGATAACCGTCTTTGTTCTTTGTTTTAACAAACTTGCAAATCTGTCTTTTTGTTCGGAATGGATTCATTGTGTTAATTGTGTTTCCAAGTATAAGAATTTGCCAAGTCTTTTTGTTCAGATTAAGTTAATTATGTAGCCAAGTATCAGCCCCCTGTCTTAGTGGATGGTCATATTGTAAAAATGAGAATCCAGTAAGACAAACAAATGGATACACAATAGGATCATCATGCATCACTACTGAAAGTGTGAGTGGTTCATCCGAGAGAGAAGACTTGGCTGCAAAAATTGCGCCCAAACATATTTTGGACCGCTGGCTTGGAGAATTTCCTCCGAACGAATAAACCTTCGTAGGCTACGAGAATTTTGCCCGAAGAAAAGTTCCAAGGGCTACGAGAATTTCGCCCGAATAAAAGTTCCAAGGGCTACGAGAATTTCGCCCGAACACAAGATGTACACACCGAGCGTAGCGGTCATGGGGAGAAATACTAACGCCCCGAAGGCATGAACCCGGGGCTAAATGAGATACCCCAGTTAAAAAGAATAGTAGAGAAACAATGGAATAAATATTGAGATTTGCATTAAATAAACGACACTCAAAAGCGTATTTGCCGAACAAAAAATGTAAATACAAGAGAAGAAAAAATAAAAAATGGAGGATGCCAACACTAGCCATGGAATTTCCTAAGTTTTTGAGCATTCCATGGTTTAGCAATTGGCGTTCCATCCATCTCAGCAAGCTTGTAGACACCATGCCCAATCTTCTCCACCACTCGGTAAGGTCCTTCATAGGGATCCTTCAGCTTGGTTAGCTTTGACGCTTCGGTCACCATCCGAAGGACTAAGTCGCAACGTTAAACGGACGAGCGCGAACATTTCGGTTGTAGCCCCTTGCAACTTCTTGCTGATACGCAGCGTGCCGAAGGTTAGCATTGTCACGTAGTTCTTCAGCGAAGTCTAACTCGGCACCCACAAGTGCATTGTTGTCCACAGGGTTAAAATTTTCCGTTCGGGCTATTGGGATCAAAGTGGATAAGGGGAGGACGGCTTCCATGCCGTAAGCCATAGCAAACGGGGTACGGCCTGTAGACCGCCGAGGTGTGGTACGGTAGGCCCATAAAACGTGTGGAAGCTCTTCCACCATTTACCGAGTTTCTTGTCCAGACGACGCTTCAGCCCCCGAGTGATCGTCTTGTTAGATGCTTCGGCTTGTCCATTGCCTTGAGGATAAGCCACGGAGGAATTATGGATCGTGATGTGGCGCTTTGCATAAAAAGCTTTGATGGCGGATGCGACAAACTGGGAGCCATTGTCGAAAAGGATGGCGTATGGTACGCCGAACCGCGAGATGATATGCTTCCAAATAAAACGTTCCACGTCGCCTACAGTGGTCTTGACCAAAAGGGAAGCTTCAACCCATTTAGTGAACAAATCTGTGGCTGTGAGCATATACTCGAATCCGCCAGGCGCCTTCGGCATCTTGCCTACTATGTCAAAAGCCCAAACCGCGAATGGCCACGGACTAGTGATCATTTTAAGGGGGAAGGCGGGCTGGTGGATGAGAGATGCTTGTTGTTGGCACCGAACGCATCGCTTGACGTACTCCTCCGACTGTTTAACCATCTTCGGCCACCAATAGCCCTGTGTTAGGGCACGCTGTGCAAGGGACCGTCCTCCTGAATGCGCCCCACAGCTTCCCGAGTGGAGCTCTTCCAGAACGGTCGTCACGTGGTCCTCATGGACTACACACAAATCCGGTCCAGTGAAAGTCCATCGGTAAAGGGTGTCGTTCGGATCCAGGAAAAAATTGGCCGCTCGGCATCGGAGTTTATATGCTTCACATTTGTTTGGTGGTAACACCTGGTTCTTCAAGTAATCAATCACTGGATCCAGTTGATTTGGACCGAGGGAGATTGCCATGACTTGTTCACACGGCTGTTCGAAGCTCGATTTTGCGACTTCGTCAAAGGTAATAGTGCGACTGCCCGAGGTCTTGTAAACCGAAGCAAGACCTGCCAGGGCGTCAGCATGTGCATTATGCTCCCGAGCGATCCATTCTACTTCCACTCGGCCAAATTTTCCGAACAGGGCCAAAACGTGGCTTACGTAAGCATTCATACGTTGGTCTCTTGCTTGATAATCGTCGTTTAAGTGACCTACAATGAGCTGAGAGTCACAAAAGATATGAACCGAATCAGCATCAGGCCGAAGAGCAAGTTGGAGGCCTGCAATCAGAGCTTCATACTCCTCTTCGTTGTTCGTCGCCGGGTACCCAATCGAGACCACGCTTTCATGTATGGTCCCGCTTGGAGACACAAGGACGATGCCCACACCAGCCCCGTGAACATTAGAAGCTCCATCGACGGTCAGTCGCCAAGCGTTGCTAGAGATGAGCCTCCATTGCCGCTTTGGTTTCTTTCGTCCGAGGGAATACCGAGCATGGAGGGGCTGCGCAGGACGGTCGGATGGTCCTTCCAAAACCTCTTCTTCTTGAATCCGAGCTTCTTCAGCGACGGTGGCCAAGGCATTGGCTTCATCTTGCAAGCCAGGAGTGAGTTCGGCAAAGAAGTCGGCCAAGGCTTGTCCCTTGATAGCGGTCCGAGGCTCAAACTGGATGTCGAAATTGGCCAAGTCTTGAGAGAATTTCAGGATCCGGCTTGACGCCTCCGTCTTTCGAAGGACCGCTTTGAGAGGAAACTCAGTGAGGACCACAATCCTATGGGATTGAAAGAAAGGCAAGAGGCTCGTTTTAGCTGAAACGAGAGCCAATGCCAATTTCTCCATAGGCAGATGCCTCGTCTGAGAGTCCGTCATCATTTTGCTGGAGTAGATGATGCTCCATCCCCTCTTTCCGAACAAGCACCGTGCTCGTAGCGTGATCCGAAACAGCAAGGTAAAGATACAAATCCTCGTCGAGTAGGGGCTTGACGAGCAGAGGAGCGTGGGACAGATATTGCTTTAAGGATTGCAAAGCCTGCTTGCATTCTTCGGTCCATACGAATCTGCGTCGGCTAGTAGTGATTGCCCGAAAAAAGGGACGGCAAAGATCGCCCGAACGTCGGATGAAACGGTTCAGGGCAGCCACCATTCCTGTAAGTCGTTGTACCTCTTTTATAGTAGTCGGAGCTCGGAGATTTTGCACGGCCTGGATGTGTGTGGGATCAGCTTCGATTCCTCGGCGGCTCACTATGTAACCAAGGAACTTACCCGAACTTACACCAAACGCACACTTCTCAGCATTAAGGCGCAACTTCCGCTGTTTTAAAATGGCAAAGACCTCTCCAAGATCTCGAAGGTGGTCCCGAGCAAATGTGCTTTTGCAAACCAAATCATCGATATAAGCTTCTATGGTTCGGCTGAGCATTCCAGGAAACATCTTTGTGATGGAGCGTTGGAAGATTGCACCAGCATTCTTTAGGCCAAACGGTATGACCTTGTAGCAATAAGTTCCCCAAGGAGAAATAAAGGCCGTTTTCTCCTAATCCTCCTTAGCCAAAGCTATCTGATGATAGCCCCGATGCGTATCCATAAAGCTTAAGCACTCGCATCCTGCTGTTGCGTCCACCATCTGCTCAATCCGAGGAAAGGGAATCGATCCATAGGACAGGCGTCATTGAGGTTTGTGTAATCCACACAAACCCGTAGCTTCCCATTTTTCTTCGGCACAACCACTGGATTGGCAAGCCAAGAGGGATATAAAACTTCTCGAATGACGCCAGCCTCTAATAGTTGATCTACTTCCACCATCATGGCTTCGACGTGTGCGGCGGACGAGCGTCAGACTTTCTGCACCACGGGCCTTCTACTTGGATCAACATTTAATGCGTGCACGGCGAACGTGGGATCTACACCCGGCATGTCTTTCGGAGTCCAAGCGAATACTTCTATGTTTCGCATTAAGAAGTCATACATCTCCTCGCGTTCGGCCACGCTCAGAGAACTCCCAATTAAAAAATATCTTCCTCGCCCCCGGGAATTGAAAAACGTATCAACTCCTCGATATATTTTTGTTCGGCCGGCACACCAACATCTTCAGTTACTGGAACGGGAGTGGCCGCCACGCATTGTACATCCTTATAGCTCTGTTTGTTTGTCATAGTGCTGATGTAGCATTTCTTTGACTGGATTTGGTCCCCTCGGAGGCTTTCCTGACGACCATTCCATCCAACAAACTTTACCACCTGGTGAAAGGTAGAAGCGACTGCTTTCATCTCGTGCAGCCAGGTTCGACCGAGTATTACGTTGTAGGGGCTGGGAGAAGCGACCACCACAAACTCGATCTCAAGAACCCGTGATCCAGCCCGCACAGGGAAAGTAATCAAGCCGAGTGGCCAAACCGAGGCTCCAGTAAAACTGACGAGGGGAGTAGACGCTGTCCGAAGTTGAGCGGGAGACAATCCGAGGCTCTGGAAGGTTGAATAAAATATTACGTCCGCCGAGCTTCCTTGATCTATCAATACCCGTTGAACGGTTGATTTTTCAATAGCAACAGTAACAACGAGGGCGTTCGTATGAGGAAGTTGCACTCCTTTCAAGTCGTCGGAAGAAAAAGTAATAGCGTTGCCGAAGCTCGGATCTTCCCATTTTCGCTTTCCCGAAGCGCCAACGTTGCAAACGAATAAAGAGGTGACGGCTCTGTCAATTTCTGAACGAAGCTCGGCTGCCCTTCCTTCGGAAACCAATCCTTGTATAACGCTTACGAGATTGCCGATAATAGGGGGAGGTGCTGGAAGTGGACTTCGCCGAACATTAATCCACTGATTTAGATGCCCAGCTGCTGCAAGCTCTTCTAGATACCATTTGAAAGGTGGGCATTGCGTAGTGTAGTGGCCGCGCTCCTTGTGATATGTACACATCCCTGGTCCGCTCCCGACTGTGCCTAAGAGTACCGTTGGCCAAACAAAGAATGGCAATTTGCCGATGATGTTGAGGAGTTTGTAGATAGGTTCGGTGAATGTCGTATGCTCGGCCACGTACTCGTCTGGCCGTGGTTCTCTTTTCGTTTGCTGCCACGATTGTGGTTGAGGGTGCTGTGGAGGTCGACCCTTGTTGATCGGCTTGTTGGTCGCTTGGCCTGAACTGCCCTGGCCTCCTTGCCCCTGGCGAACGTTTGATACTTACTTCTTCGGCCCAGTTGTTTTGGCAGGTTCTGGAGCCTTTGGTGTATGTCGCTCGGCCATGGCTTCTTTGTGAATGCAATCCTTCTCGATTATGGCCATGAGCTCTCCCATTGTCTTAGGCGGATTACGTGAGAGAT